>NC_091339.1:7129421-7439421 GCF_038502225.1 Cherax quadricarinatus
AAAAGATGCCAATTTCGGAATAGAGTCCAGAATAAACAAGAAAGACATTCCTGGCACTAAAATGACATTTCCTCTAGTCATTAGTCATGTCTCAAGTCCCCTCTTATATTCTTTTGCTTTCCACTTTGAATTTTTATTTTCACAAAAAATATAAGATTTACTGTTATGCAGACTACTGCATTAGTGTAAAAAATGGTATAAATATTATTGGTGCACTTGTGAAAGAATATTAGACTCACCAGTTGACGTGTATTGCACGCTTGGCACGATTTATTTACTTTTGAAGTTTGGTAAAAATCGAACATTTCTGCTACTTTGAGCTCAATTTCAAGGCACCTTTCTTTGTAAAACCAGTCAAAATCATCTCAATTTCTGTAATATGTCTTCCATTCTATAAAATGAGACCAAGAAAACTAGAATACAACAATAAATACCATACGAAAATACACTGCAAAGTCGCTGATTTATTAAAAAAAAATGGTCAAAGTTTTTTTTTTTCTCATTATGCACTGTGTGCTGCAGGATTTTTTTTAGACTGTGCACACTGACCACATAGACCCATTCTTTCATATGAAGGCCTACCAGCTTTCTCCCACTAGATTTGAGGCCGCTAGAATTTATGAGTACTAGTACGTCAAAAACCCCTACGCGTAAAACGTACTAGTACGACGAAAACCCTCAAAGGGTTAACACTCAGTGTGTGCAGTATTAAAAAAGTCTGGGACCACTTAGTATCTTGTGGGAACACCAGTTCAATCGAGTGCCAGCTAGAGCAAATAGCGTGGCAAACACCAGGGATTCACTGATGCCATGTCGTATTAACACTCCGCTTTTAAAAGGAAAGCGATGTTGACCCAGAGTTTAGGGGCTTTGAGATGGATGTGGCCACAAGTGGTCGAGGAAATATCAAAAACCTCAATAATAACCCACGTGCAACATCCTTTCATTTCTGATACCACTGGTAGTGTCGTCCTGCCAGAATGTCCTATAACCTATGCCCTAAGAAAAGAGGAACGATTCGGGAACATGTGCAATGAGTGTCTGGCAGGCCGAGTGGCTGGCTGGCCAGGTGGCCGATTGACTTTGGCTGTCTCTATCTCCATCTCTCTGTCTATCTCTACCTGTCTCTGTCTCTACCTCACAGTTATACATAAATAGTTTTTATACATAGTGTAAATTACCTAGGATAACCCAAAAAATCCAGATAAAATGCTATACTGTGCTTGTAGATATATGGCATAATAAGCATGACTGGCAAGTAATATGCATTTCACTTGTTCTGGAATCAGATGTGACTACATCGTGTGCAATACCTGTCTTCATGAGTAGCTCTCAGAGAGAGAGACAGACAAGCAGACAGGAACACACGCATATACAACAGGCCTAGTGTCTAATCGACATGTACCTAGGAGACACAGGCAGAAAGACAGATCAGCAGAGACAGAGATAAAGAGACAGAGCTAGACAGATAGATATCTTATATGTAACAGTGAAAACAAAACCAAGGCAGTGCACTATCATCAAGTGTCACTCACTGCTGCCCTGTCAGCAATGGAGTGACACTCATTTTAGACAGTGCTGCTTCAAGGAGTTTCGTATATACTCCAGCATGTCTAAAACATTGCTGGGACCTATAAATATTATATATTTCTAGACAATAGTAGGTGACCAAGGCAGGTGAAAATGTGACTATATGCATACTGTTTGAGTACCGAATATTAGTTTCAGAAAAAACATTGGGTATGAAATCACAAGTACTACAATTTGTAAGTATCATTAACAAAAAAATTATGTAAATTAAAATAAAAAAAACAAGAAAAAAAAGGTATATCAGTAACACTTCTGCAAGCGGCAGGACTCCATGTTGCCATCAGGTGAGTATCCAGCACCAACTTAGCGGTCTTATATCTCGGTAAGTACTGATCCTATTTGGGGGGGGGGGGTATTACACACAAAATTGCCCTCTATTTTTTTTTTTCCAAAATATTCAAGAGTACTGGCAGTGAAAACATAGGTCTATGTTTGGACAGTTTAAGGGCTAAATACTGTACACAATTCACCTAAAATAATAAACTAAGCATGGTACAATGACTTTGAAAGGCATGCAGATATTATGGGCATTTTAAAGCATGTTGCTATAGCATGATACAGGATTATTTAACCCATCATAATCTAGTCAAGTTAAGCAATGTGAATAAACTTACCTTAGATCCTAGTTGTTGCTCACGTGACTCAACATCAATGGAGAGGCTTGGTGTGGCCCAGGTTCATGGGGTGAAGTGGATGACTAGAGTTCTTGGGCTGAAGTTGAAACAGAGCTCTTATTTACAGGAGCCCTGAAGTATTTTCTTGTGTGTCTGCTGTGTATTACCTAGCAATACTGCATTCAGCTTACAGTAGGGCATAGTCAGATGCTCCAGATCCTTCTTCAGAACAATGCTTCTAGATGTGCCAAGGTCCTTTTCAGTGAAAAAATTTAAGTCTAGCAGCAATATGGAACTGCTCATGTAACTGTTGTAGTCTTGAACTATTTCTCTGCAGGCTCTTCTTCCTCATCCTCTTCTACTTTCTGAGTTTCTTCTGTCTGGTAATTCATTTCTGCCAACATTTCCTCTGGACTTCTTTCTTCCTCATTACTTTCTAAGGGTTCATTGATGCGTTCTGGTTGCATGTCTTCAAAGCCCTCACATGGCAATCTCCTTGTTAACTGTTTCCTCAACTTGACTCCCAACCAAGAAAAAACCTGTGAAATAATTCACCACAGCAGGCCATAATTTTCCACAGCCTGCATTTATTGTTAACTGAGGCACATTATCCCATGCATCTGCATTTAATTTATGCCAGAACTCTGCCACTTCAAGCTCTGAGTCATTATCCATTGCTGCAAGTAGTTTCTGCACCACTCTTCATGTGTAGATACACTCGACTGACTTGATTACACCTTGATCCACCAGTTGTATCAGTGATGTCCCATATATTTGGGTTTAAATCCTGCAGCACGTCAGGGAGAGCATGGGAATTATCAAGAGTCGGGAGATATTTGAATGCAAGGTTCTTGGTGATCAGATAAAATGTGACTTCATGAATAAAATTATTCTGGAACCAGTAACAAATAATTCCTCTGTCATCCATACTAACTGGTTATTGCCATATAACAGGCAATGTGGTTTTTCTTTCCATTTTAACCCCTTGACTGTTGCAACCCTAAATCCTCAGGCGTCGCAAAATTTCCCAAAATTTCTATCGATTGAGTACAAGAAACTGCCCATTTACAGATTTCAGGTACCCAATAATGTGGTCAGAAATTTGCAATTTGGCCAATTTCACGAAAATTAAAAAATATGACAAATTCAAAATAGGGTCCAGAATGAACAATGCAGACATTCCTGGCTCTAAAATAACATTTTCTTTGTTCATCAGTCACATCTCCAGGCCCATCTGATATTACTCTTGCTTTCTATTTTGAATTTTTATTCAAACAAAAAATAGAAAATTTACTGTTATGCAGACTACTGCAGTATTGTAATAATTGTATAAATAATATCAACCCATTCATGACTGCATATTAGAATGGCTACTTGGACATTTATTGGAAAATGACATCATTTGTTTACTTTTGAACATCGGCAAAAATCAAACATTTCCCCTACTTTGAGCTCTATTTCAAGGATCTTTTCATAGTAAAACCAATTAAAATCACCTCTATTTCTATAATATGTTTTCCATTCTATCAAATGAGACCAAGAAAACGAGAATACAATCATAAATACTGTACTATATGAAAATAGACCACAAACACGGCATTTTAATTAAAAAAAAAACGGAGTTTTTTTCTCATTATGCACTGCGTGCTGCACAATTTTTTTTATGTGGTGCACACTGACCCCACAGACCCATTTTCTCACATGTGGGCCTACCAGCTTTCTCCTGCTTGATCTAAAACCGCTAGAATTTACGAGTATATATACGTCAAAAATGGTGGCTCGTAAGATGCACAGTGGAACCTCTACTTGCGAGTTTAATCCATTCCATGACCTTGCTCGCAACTGGATATGCTCATTTGCAGAGTCAATTTTCCTCATTTAATTTAATTGAAACGCAATTAATCCGTTCCAGTGGAATTATGTACTTCAGTAATTTCGCTAACATCAACTCTACGGCTTATTTATCTATCTCACTTCATCTAATATGACATAATAAACAATATAAATAACATACAAACCTGATATTTACTCTAGAATGAATAAAATATGTCAATTCATGTAGTGGTATGGGCGGTGGACGAGAGTTTGTCTGGAGACCGGGCAAAATACTTCATGAATAATTTCGCTAATATCTATACGGCTTATTTATATATCACAGTTCATGTAATGACACAACAAACAATAAAAATAACATAGAAACATGATATATACTCTAAAATGAATAAAATATGTCATTATGTAACAGGTGGAGGCGGCCACAACCGCTTCCTCTTTGTTTTAGTAAACACTGCCATCTAGTGACGGCCTTTTGAAGCCGTCTATTATAATTGTTATATGTAGTACATTATTATTATTATATATGTATTATTATTATACATATTATTATTATATTATACTACTATTATACATATTATTATTATTATATAAATTTGTAATTTTTATTCACACAAAAAATATAAGATTTACTGTTATTCCTTATTGCAATAATTGTATAAATAATGTCAACCCATTCATGATTGCATATTGGAATGGACAGTGATGTCATTTGTTTACTCTGAAACAGCCAAGCAATTGACCATTTGTCCTAGGTTGAGCTCAATTTCAAGGCACTTTTCGTCGTGAAAGCAATCAAAATCATATCTATTTCTGTAATATATTTTCCATTCTATCAAATGAGACCAAAAAAACGAGAATACAACCATAAAAACCATTCAAAATTACCGCTAAGGGGTGGCTAATTGCTGAGAAGTGAACTCCATTATTTGTTCTTAGATTTCTTTCATTATTATTATTATTATTATTATTATATAAATAATTTGTAATTTTTGTTCACACAAATATAAGCTTTACTGTTATTTCTTATTGCAATAATTGTATAAATAATGTCAACCCATTCACGACTGCATATTGGAATGGACAGTTGTTTACTCAGAAACAGCCAAGCAATGGACCATTTCTCCTAGGTCGAGCTCTGTTTCAAGGTACTTTTCGTCGTGAAAGCAATTAAAATCATATCTATTTCTGTAATATGTCTTCCATTCTATCAAATGAGACCAAACAAATGAGAATACAACCATAAAAACCATTCGAAATTACCGCTAAGGAGTGGCTAATTGCTGAAAAGTGAACTCCATTATTTATGCTTAGATTTCTTTCATTTTTGGTGTATGTTAAGAAGCATCTTTCCATCATACATTGCCCAAGTTTCAATAAGATAGTCCAACAAACAAATGAGATACAATTCCTGAGATCAAGAGCAAGAGCTTCTCACCAGTGTCAAGGAACCTGTCTTGAGGTCTGCTCGCTTGTGGAAATTTTGCTCACGTATGGAAGCAAAAAATTGACCCATCGACTGCTCGTATTTGGAAAAACTTGCACATGGACACGCTCGCAAGTAGAGGTTCCACTGTATATATACGACCAAAAGAGTCAAAGTGTTAAAGCAAGGGGATTCTTTGAGCGATAAACAAGCATGGGGTCTTCACTCAGTCACCTGTTGCATTAGTGCACAGCAGAAAAAACTATCCTTTGCTGCCTTGAATCCAAGAGCACTTTTTTCTTGCTTGTTGATGCAAGTTCTAGTCGTCATCTTCCAGAACAATCCTGTGTCATCAGCATTAAACACTTGCTCAGGTCCATAGCCACCCTCAGCTATAATTTCCAGCAATTTTGCCAGAAAATTTTGTGTGTGGTCAGCAGAGGCACTCTCCCCACTGAACTTTACATAAAGAAGCTTATTACATGCTAGTGATTATACCATCTTTGACTCAAGATATACTCATTTGCAGGTATTCCTTCCTGATAATACACTTTTATAGCAAGGAAATAAAGTGATGCACATTTCTTTTTCTCCTGAATCAAGTCTTTCAGCATTTTTTCAGTTTTAGTTACCACTTTCCCCATTTTTTCAACATGTTACAATTTGGATGGCTCATCATATGAGCTCTTATCTCACTAAATGAATTGTTGAGTCCCTCACCCCATAGGCCTTGGCTGCATCAACCACATGTACATCACTTTTAAACGTATCTGTTCTCTCTTTTCTTCCCTAGAGGTATAGTTTCATGGTTATAAAAAGATCAGAAATAGCATGATAACATAAGAAGTTGCAGGGTACAAGTCCGCAAGGCAACTGTAGTGGCATGGATGGGAGGCGAGGGGATGGGTGTGAACAAAGCTACACTATACCTACCATGAAACAAGAGGCCTAAGGAGCTTGGGAGGGGAACTGGCCTGCCTGTGCCACCATGATGACTGACCACTTCAGAGAACAAGGTGGAAACAGAGTCGCTGTGAAAGGTGGAAAACCTGCAGAGCAAAATCTGGAACTGGATACAAAACAATTGCAAACAAACGCAATAATTGGAAGTGCGAAAGCTGGTGGTCTATGTTTTAATCAAAAGGTTTGGACAAATCTAGTTCCTTGGATGAAATCATCATCAGGGCACCAGCATTTTCAAAAGTATTTTGCAGTTTCTCTAAGTACTGTTTTGTGAATAACTAAAAAAAAAAGCCTTAAAATCTAAAATATTATCCATCCATCTGTTTTGTTCTTTAAGAATTTCTGCAACTGTCTTTGTAGCTGAAAGATTCAAGGTACAGTAGTATACTAGTTGTACACCTAGTTCAGTAATCACTGCTGCAATCAAGTTCATTATTACATTCCTGAGAGGGATCTTTAAGCCAGAAATGCTCATGATGTGCCAGGGGGTGGAAATGAGAGGTAATCAAGTTTGATCCAAGGTCCAAGTCAGGTCCAATTCCTTGGATCAAGAGCCCTTCAGGAGTGAAGGAGCCTCTCTAAGGGGTAATTTGGTTCAGTGACAATTTTTGTATACTTTCCAACAAAACTAGCAACATGTTTGACTAAAATTGTAACATGCAGCTGCAGTCTGGGGTCAACATCTGAAAAATATACAAACAGAAAAGCCAATTTAGGTTGGATAAGTACATGAGTGGGAGGGGTTGGATTTGAGTGGGACTTGCACATCAGAGCTTATTTCTTGGGTAGCACTGAAAATTGGGTTGGTCAGATGTTTGTTAGTGGGATGAATTGTAAAGGACCTGCCTAGTATGGGCCAACAGGCCTGTTGCAGTGTTCCTCCTTTCTTATGTTCTAAAACAGAGATTATTATTATAATAAAAAAGAAGCGCTAAGCCACAAGGGCTATACAGCGCTGAAGGGTAGGAAAGGAAGCGAGGGTATTGGGCGGCAGAAGGGGGGAGGAGCGATCAGTAGGTTACAGAAAACAGCGGGGCAGGGGATAGTGCAGGGTAGAGGGTAGCAAGAGATCGAGGTAGAAAAGGCTGAAGGTATCATCAGAGTTTGTGAAGTAAGTCAGTTGTTGACAAAAAGTCAATGAGAGTGTCCGGATGAAAGGTGGGTCCATCAGCGAGAAGGGAAAGTAAAGAGGTAGAGAGAGAGCAGCGGAGCGAAGACGACGTTGGAGGTAAATTCTGCGTGCTCGTTGATAAAGTGGGCAGTCTAACAGAATGTGGATGACCGATAATGGAACCTGACAATTCTCACAGAGAGGAGCAGGGCGCCTCTCCATGAGATATCCATGAGTAAGACAAGTATGGCCAATGCGGAGACGGGAGAGAGTAGTCTCCCAACCTCGGCACTGGGTAGGGTAGACCAACGTTGTTGCCAAAACAAAGATGGATAGCAGTTAAGAAATAGGAATTATGAAGAAATGTTGGAGGCTCTGGGAATGGCCCAGTCAGCAGTACATGACCTCCCAGTTTCATATAGTGGTGTTCCATTCACAGACTATTTTGCTGTAGTTGCTACCCACCTTCACACCCGTTGGCAACAATGTTGGTCTGATCTGCTATAAAAATTACATCCTCTTAAACTAAGTACAGGTTTCTGGCCATCTTCTTGTCATCAGTGTCGACGTTGGGAGACTACTACTCTCTCCTGTCTTCGCATCGGCCACACTCGTCTTACTCAAAGGTATCTCATGGAGAGGTGCCCTGTTCCACTCTGAGAATTGTCAGGTTCCAGTTTCTGTTAGCCATATTTTGTTGGACTGCCCACTATGAACGAGCATGCAGAATTTACCTCCGTCGTCACCACTCTACTCTACCTTCCATTCTTGCTGATGGACCCTCCTTTAACCCAGACACTCTCATTGACTTTTTGACAGCAACTGATTTACTGCACACACTCTGATGATGATGCCTCTAGCACTCCTCACAGCCCTTTCTACCTCTACCCTCTACCCCTGCACTATTCACTACCCCCCTGCACTCCATGACCTAATAATCATCCCTCTCCCTCTTGCTACCCAATACCCCTGCACCCTTCCCTGCTGCGCTGTATAACCCTTGTAGGTTTAGCGCTTCTTTTTTATTATAATAATCTGGGAATGACCTAGTAGATAGGAGTAAGAGGCATAACAAGGACAGTTATGCTCCCACAGTGATACCAGAAAATAGACAAGGAATATTTTTAGCAGCAAATTAAGCAATAAACCCAAATTAAATGAAGACAGGACACAAGGAGCATATTACATTCATGGGAGACTGCTAAACCCATAATCATAGTGGCTAAGGGAATGGTATGGAATCGGGTTCAATTCAATTGAAGAGAGGGAAGATAGGCTGAATTTCAATTCACTGGTATGTAGATGCCAATACTGAAAGGTCTAAGAGCATAGTTCATTCCTCTATAAACAGAATCTCACAAACAAAGTAACCATTTTTTTTTTTTGCATATTTTATACAACACGTTCAAAACCTTAACTGAGTAAATTATAGACAAGTGAAACAAAATATTTTATTTGATGAATGTATTTGATAAATATTAAAAGTTTGTATGAATGCTACAAACTAATTAATATCACAGCTTTGATATAAACATCTCCCTTACAATTACATCCTAAGTTAAAAACAAAATGTCAATTCAGTAGCTAAACTATTATACTAATTGATAACTCTTCATAAGTACATACCAAAATTTGAATCCATAAAAACCTAGTCAATAGGCTCTTGTGCATGTCTTAAGTAGTACTGTTTGTAAAAGTAGTGAGGGGTGTCCGTGTTCGGTCAATCTCTTAACACTGTTGTAGTATGTTATAAACTGCCAGAAGCTAACAAATATATTTTTCCTCCTTGCCTGTTCTCTAAATACAAATATTACCTCACTATCCAACTGGCACAGCAAAAATCATCAAATATATTTTACATTTAATTTAAATCCAAATGTATTATCAAAAAGCAAATATAAAATAGTGTGTTCAGTAAGCGTAAGTCTATATCAACATTTCACTGAAACCTTTCAACAGGCTATCATTCACACAAAATAATGTACCTCAAAACAAAAGGAAAGAAGGTATGGTAAGTGACCACACAATTACTGCATTAATCAGCTGTGAAAAAATAAAGCTCACACCTGTTATTAATGCTGCAGCCATACAATTTTGAAAGAACATTTACTACAGTTAATGAATTATCTTTTATATCCCATTTTATTGCAAAGTCAACCAATGCAACATCACAATGTTAATGGTAACTTTCCCACTTCCTGATATTCTTGCCTAAAATTACAATTGATTTTAAGTACTGTGATACTATTTATACTTGGTCTTGGGATAGTGGAGGTTCTAAAGATATCAGCATCCTTTCAGCTGTCAACCAAGTACTCCTTTCATTTAGCTTTAATTTTTTAAATTTACCTCAAAAGTGTGCACTTCACTATCACAACCTACTCATCATTCAGCTCACTGTATAAAAATAATTTCCCTTCAGACTTTACTCCCTAACATTTTGCAACAGTTTATGTAAGCTCTTCCAGAGTCACAGGTTTATATTATTATAATCAAATCACAGGTTTATAGTGTTAGCTGAAGCTTCACAAATAGTTCAGTTGTAAGCCCTCTCCATATCCACACCCTAAACTGTCAAAGAGAGAAAAACTAAATTGTTGTTGAGCAATTATGTATCTTGATTTTGCTATCTTATAAATGCACCACAAGACAACTGACCTCACAAATACATCAGTCTGTCTATAATGTTTTATATCTTTTTCCCCTCTAGAAATATCTATTTTGGGGGAGCAGGGAGGGAGAGACTAGTGAAGGGTGGTTAGACCCATGTCAAAATACTCCATGGTTTTACAGTCACCTTCAACAGGTCTAACTTTTTTTTAAAAGTGTTTGTAATACACTTGATGGATTTTATTATTAGTCTATGCAAATCAGTGAAGCCAAGGGAGTCAGTTCAGCACAAGGAGTGGAAGTTCAATCTTCTATTTTTTTAACAGAAAGATGCAAGTGCTACCTAACTGCATTCACCTGGTATGATACATCTGAAAAAGTATAATAAGAGGCTCTAAAGCAATTATATCAACGAGCACGCAGAATTTACCTCCGTCGTCGTCACCGCTCTACTGCCCTTACTTTACCTTCCCTTCTTGATGATGGACCCTCCTTTAACCCAGACTCTCTCATTGATGTTTTGACAGCAGCTGATTTAATGCACAAACTCTGATGATAATGATGCCTCTAGTACTCCTCACAGCCCTTTCTACCTCAATTTGCACTATCCACTGCCCCGATGCACTCCATGACCTAATCATCCCTCTCCCTCTTGCTACCCAATACTCCTACATCCTTCCCTTCCCGGCAGCACTATATGATTCTTGTGGGTTAAGCACTTCTTTTTTTATAATAATAATCTAAAGCAATTAGCATAGGTAGGATTCATGTTGGAATTAGAAATTGTTTTGATTGAATATGACTAAATTTAAGGGAAAGGAATGAATATCATAGTAATAATAGTAAAAATTATGCACAGTTTCAAGTAGAGTTAAAACTGACTATTATGTGAAGTAGTCATGCATGCATTACACTGAAAATACCAGCTAAGCAACAGCCAGTAATGGATCACGTGATCAAGCCATCTATGTATACAGAAGTAGAAGTAGAGTGAGTTTGGAAATAATCAAGGAAGAATGCGCACAAGTCTAAAACAGAAAAGTGACAGTTTGAGAATGGAAGGAAAGCATTACTTGAACCACAGGTTAAGTTAATTAAATGTAGGTTAACTTTTTATTTAAATTAAGGATAGTAAACCCCCATATGCTTGGTATGACCAGCCAAGTAATAAGACCTTCAGTGTAGAGAAATGAGAGCCAAAGTTGCATGTTGTAATGGGTAATCATTTGTGGCCAAGCCATCACCACTAAGATTCAGTCTTCTAACATTACAAATCACAACTCATCACAAAATGGCTTCCTCATTTTAGTAAGCTCTTAAATACACAAAACAACAAATAGACTTATTCTGAAATACAGTATTTCCCCCAAATTTTCAGGGGTTACGTTCCAAGACCACCCATGAATTTGGAAAAACCACGAATTCTGGATGTGGTTAAAAAAATGCCTATAAATGCCTATTTTTATAGTTTAAACCCTATTATGTCCCCAAAACACTTTTAATTTCAAACTCAGCTTCATACATAACACACACACACAAAAAAGAATGTAAAGATAAACCTGTATACAGTACTGTACTGCTATGTCTCTTATTATATTACATTATTATATTATCACACTGGCCGATTCCCGCCAAGGCAGGGTGGCCCCGAAAAAGAAAAACTTTCACCATCATTCACTCCATCACTGTCTTGCCAGAAGGGTGCTTTACACTACAGTTTTTAAACTGCAACATTAACACCCCTCCTTCAGAGTGCAGGCACTGTACTTCCCATCTCCAGGACTCAAGTCCGGCCTGCCGGTTTCCCTGAACCCCTTCATAAATGTTACTTTGCTCACACTCCAACAGCACGTCAAGTATTAAAAACCATTTGTCTCCATTCACTCCTATCAAACACGCTCACGCATGCCTGCTGGAAGTCCAAGCCTATGTCTCTTGCAGTACTATAATGTTAAATATCAATGTTACCCCCATATGTACTGTAATTCACGCAACTCCATTTTCTTTGGTATACGTACAATAAATATACGGTAATACTGTAATTTAATTTAGTAAAATTAAAGTGAAATGTACGGGCACTCACCAATAATGAATGATACCGACTGATGATGATGAATTAGCTGTGCAGTACGATGGAGGCAATGACTGCACAGCAAAGCAAAGCTCTTGTTTAAGCCATAATGGCACACTACTGAGACATAGCTTTTCTTTTCCCAGAGCAAATCCAGAAGTTCAACCTTCTCCTGGAGTGTCTTAAACTTCCTCTGGCACTTAGGTTCATTGCCAGAAGCCTTAGAAAGTGCGGGGCGTTTGGGCTGCATCTTAGGGCTTAAACAAGTACAAAACAAAAAATGCAAGAACAGTCGGACAAACACTCGAGATAGCTATGTGCGGTAAACAATTATGATGCACGAATGCTTTGCCTCGTCTGCCGGATATACGTCACAGGCCAGCAGCCAATCAGCAGCAAGGAGAAATGAATAACCCTCTCGGACTGGTACAGGGGCATTTCATCATCCCAAGCCGCGTTTTCCTCTACGGTCACTTTGTGTTCTCTCTACAGCACTAAAAAATTTAAACAGTACATACTAAATTTTACTGAATTTACGTTAATATTTTGTTACAAAATTATTAATTTATATTTTAAAACGCATAAAAAATTATATATTGCCATGAAAAAAGTCCCCCCAAAATTCTGCGAATTTGCAGGGATTTCCATGAACAATTATTAGTTAGGGTCTAAGAAAAAATCTGAAAATTCACTGGAGTCCACTGTTTTTTACAGTGGCTGACATCTAACAAGAAATAAAGGATCTATCTACCTGGAAAAATAACAGCAGCCTTCATCATATGAAGACAGTGCAAGATTTGTTTCCCCAAACTATGTACAGAGCCAACACATAAAAAAACTAATTCTTTCTAGTCACAAGCAATTATTTTTTTCCAGGCAAGTTGGGAGTAACATTTCTCTATCCAGACTGCAGGCAAAGCAACAGAGCCCTGGCACTCGCCTTCATGGAAACTGCCATCACAAGATAATCTACAGTAGCTAAAGGAAGGCATCTCCATATTCCATAACTCCAGTCCCCTGTACCTCAATGCATGCAACTGGAATAATACAGTGTGGCATAAATTGATAATGCAGTTAAATATTAGTATTGAAAACTTGAAGGTAATAAGATAAGGCATTCACAGGTCATCATTTGGAAACTAATATCTAAATTTCAATGAAAATGGTAAACTGGGACATACACAGACCAAATCCAATTCACATCTTTCAGAGGGACCAAAGAGATCAATATCCTAAAATATACAGGCACATTAAAGCTCAAAGCTAATTGGATGCAACACTCAAAAATTATCGCATGACAAGCAGTACTTAAATTTTCCAAATTTATTCCAAAACAAGCAAACTGGAACCTATGCAGGCAAAGATTAATCCAAACTTTTCTGTAAGTAACAGTGACCAGCTTAACCCCTTCACTGTCCAAAGCCCTGAAATAAACACCAGGGTCCATCATGTAGATCTATTTCATGGGCTCAGCTCGCTCAGATAAGATGCAAGCGATAAATTTTGGCCTAGATATGAGAGAATGCACCTATGCAACGAGTTTGCACAGTACAAAAAAAAAAAAAATCCTGCCTCACATGGTGCACGATGAGAAAAGGCAAAACTGTGTTTGGTTTAAAATAGCAACCGAGGTGTTTTAAAGGATAGTTTTTATCGTTTAATTGGCCATTTCATGGTATCATTTGATAGAATCAAGTCATGATACTGAAATAGAGATAAGTAGCTTGAAATCGGCCTCAAAATAGTGGAATATTTGATTTTTACTTATTTTCCTTAGGACAGGTAAAGCCCCCCCTACATCAAATAAGTCTGTTTCATAGGTTTTTACTAGGTCTAATTCAATTATTGGGACACCATAAACCATGACCAGTGATTCCTGGTTATATTTCGTCATCCGAGAAATAGGGTAAATCTTCAACTTTTTTGTGATGATCAGCTCAAAATGGAAGGCAAGTGTAAAACAGGAGAGGCCTGGAGACATGGTTAAAGAACAAAGGAAATGTTATCTTAGTGCCTGGAATGCATACAGTGTTTATTTTGGACTGCTTTTAAACTGAATTTTTTTTTTTAATTTTGTGTAAATTTTGCCAAAATTACAAATTCTGTGCACTTTGTAGGGTACTTCTGATAGTTGAATGGGCAGATTCCTGTGCTCAACTAATAGAAGAGTGAAATAGCTAAGAATTTAGTTGAAGTGAGCAATGTAATTATTCAATTCAACCAATTAATTGGTATAAAATAGGACTCAAAGTTAGTGAAATCACTGTTGCATAAATTTCATGCATACCATTAATTTTATGCCTGTATAATTCCACAAGTTTTTCATATTTTGTATTTTTTGTGTCACTACCTTCAGAAAAAGACTCTACCACAGAACAATTTTTTTTAAATCAGGACACTGAGCACTTTCAATTTAAGGGCTCTGCACAGTGAAAGGGTTAAGTACTTACATTTAAAGAAAAAAATTCTGAATTGTACAAAGTTAGCAATCTGGGTGAAATTTATGCATTGGTGATTTCACTGAGTCTTCTTTTAAACCAATTCAACCAAATTCTTAGCTACTTTGCTAGTATGCCTTCCATTCTACTGATAGAACAAAGAAACTACCCATTCAAGTATCAAAACTGCTCCCTAAAATACAAAGTTGGTAATTTGACCAGTTTTTTTTTTTGGGGGGGTACCTTTTTGAATGTTGGAAGCTACACCACTGAGGGTTTTGGAAGTAATCTGAGCCATTCCAGGATACTGAGAATGAGTTCAACAATTCTGGTCATAGGGCACATGTTTCAAAAATTTGATCCCTGTTACAGTACACAATTATTGAAAATTTGAAGGTGCTAGGATGAGGCATTTTCAAGTTATGAAAGAAATAAAATTGAACAGCTGGAGGAAGAAGAAAAAGAAAAGAACTCAGGCAACCTCTTAGAGGTATCCCTTCAGGGATACCTAAACAAACTGAAATGTCTGTCTTCATCTGCCTACACCATGACAAAATATCTGGCAGCACAGTAATATCATGGGACAAGGATATATAGCTTGACCCTTAGCTTAAACCAAGCTGCATTTTGTAACTCTGGTAGGGCTAACCTACTGAATGCTTCTTTTAGCTCTGATAACCAACTTAGCAGCAAACTCAGAAAGAAAACTACACTAATTTTTAGTACTGAAAGTGGTCATGAGAGAACACTACACCACTCCTGACTGAGTACTGGAAGTCGGCATGACTGAAAACAATAAGACTAACACCAGCCACTAATTTTAAAATTTTAAGACAAGAGCTCAGCTCTGCGAAGAACATCTCCACTAAAAGATTTTCATTATACTGATAGCACAGTTTAAAGAATAGGACAAAGTTTATTAAAGAACAGGTAGCTATGATTAATTTGCTAGTTGAGAAGATCCTGTAGGCTACCACCACATAATAGATCAAGTCATGCCAAAGAAAATTAACAAAGATGAGACAAGGCACCTGCAAGTTTACTTTTACTGAACAAATTTTTATTTACCAATAACAATATACCTGTAAATTATTATTATTATTGTTATATTTAGGGGAAGAGCTTAACTAGTATGACTCACAGTGTCTGAGGGAATGGGAGGCAATCAGGTTTGATCCAAGGAAGGGAAGAATAGATCAAATTCCTTGCATCAAGAGCCCTTTATTGGCATCAAGGAACCCCCTTATGGGGTATATGTTGTATGAATAATAATTATATACAGATCAAGGAATAGCAAATTCAATGTGCAACATTTTAGTTAAGACTTAATACACTATTACAAGAAATTTTCTAATATACTATTCAGAGAAATTTTCTACATATTGACTGAATTATTATACAAAGTCTTCATCAGCCGCAGGCACTGAGCAGTTGGCATATATAGCAAAATCTACATAGATACTTTCACAGGTAAATATGTCAAGCTTCATGGTTCTAATAGGTTCAGTTATCACACTTTACTGTCAATATATAAAGAAAAAATAAAGGAAAATGATCATTAGAGAATAACAGCACTTCAGACTTTAAAATGCGAACACTTTAATACTGAAAATAAAGTTATATGGCCATGTATAAGTGGTCAGTGAAATAACCTAACAATTTCAAAAACATTTTTAGCTACCATTGATTAAATATTTCTACTTTTGCATAACTCTTCAACAGTTGAGGTCATTTTACTCTGCAGTGAAAACTTAATTTCTAAGGTGACAGCAAATAAAATTAAGATAAAATATCAACCCTGAAAAGCAACTTACAACATAAGCATGATGCTTAGTTCTAAAAAAAATTGTCCGTTATTAGTCTTCTACCAAGGTCATGCAGCCTCTTCCAGTTCCTCTACCTCGCCATCTTCCTCTTCCTCCTCCTCCAGATCCTGTCCTGCACCGCCACTTGTCCACCACGACACCATGCCAAGGCCTTGGTCATTTATTGCACCCTGTTTGGTACGATAACATGGAGTCAAGTTCATGGAAAATAAATGATTCTACAACACTGTTTTATGGGGGGGGGGTAAGGAAGCTTATTGCAAATTAGTTCTTAAAATCTACAAAAAGCAGTCACTAGTAGCAAATGTGCCTTAGCATCATGCTTAACCCTTTGACTGTCGCCAGCCTCTTTCTGAAACTGTCATTCTATGTCGCAAAATTTTTTTGGGGAAAAAAAACAAAAATTTCTTATGAAATGACAGAGAATCTTTTCCCCTTGGTAATAACACCAAAAGTGCGAAATTTGGTCTAAAACTCACAGAATTATGCTTTGGCGAAGTTGGCGATCCCTGCGACATATACGCATCGGTGATTTTGCCGACTTTGAGCCCTGTTTTTGGCTAATTCCGTTGTTCCAGTTGACCAAACTCATAGCTATTTCTTTAGAACTCCATTGTTCTATCAGTTGAGTACAAGAAACCACCCATTTACTGATTTGAACTACCCAATAAAGTGTATGAATATGTAGGGGAAGGAAGGCGTGGTAGGGGTCATCCTCAAAAAGATTGGAGGGAGGGGGTAAAGGAGGTTTTGTGGGTGAGGGGCTTGGACTTCCAGAAAGCATGTGTGAGCATGTTAGATAGGAGTGAATGGAGACGAATGGTTTTTGGGACCTGACGAGCTACTGGGGTGTGAGCAGGGTAATATTTAGTGAAAGGATTCAGGGAAACCAGTTATTTTTATATAGCCCGACTTGAGTACTGGAAATGGGAGGTTCAATGCCTGCACTTTTACCCTTTGACTGTCGCAAGCCCCTTTCTGAAACTGTCATTCTATGTCGCAAAATTTTTGGAAAAAAAAAAATTTCTTATGAAAGACAGAATCTTTTCCCAATGGTAATAACACCAAAAGTACGAAATTTGGTCGAAAACTCATGGAATTATGCTTCGGCGAAGTTAGCGGTCTCGGCGACATATACCTTTAAGCGATTTCATCGACTTTGAGCCCTGTTTTTGGCCAATTCTGTTCTTCCAGTTGACCAACCTCATAGCTATTTCTTTAGAACTCCATTTTTTCTATCAGTTGAGTACAAGAAACCGTCCATTTACCAATTTGAACTACCCAATAAAGTGAGAAATTGGCAATTTGGCCAATTTCATGCAAATTAATAAAGATGCCAATTTCAAAATAGGGTCCAGAATAAACAATGTAGACATTCTTGGCACTAAAATAACATATCCTCTGTTCATTAGTCATGTCTCTAGGTCTCTCTTATATTACTATTGCTTTCTATTTTGATTTTTTATTCATACAAAAAATACAAAATTTACTGTTATGCAGACTACTGCATTATTCTAAAAATGGTATAAATAATATTAGTGCACTAGTGAAAGAATATTAGACTCCCCAGTTGATGTGTATTGGACGTGTGGTGTGATTTGCTTACTCCTGAACATTAGTAAAAATCAAACATTTCCGCTAATTTGAGCTCAATTTCAAGGTCGTTTTCATCGTGAAACTAATCATCTGTATTTCTGTAATATGTTTTCCATTTTATCACGTAAGACCATGAAAACGAGAATACAACAATAAATACTATACGAAAATACACCTCAAAGTAGGCGTTTTAATCCAAAAAAACGGTCAGTTTTTTTCCTCATTATGCACTGCGTGCTGCAGGATTTTTTTTATGTGGTGCACACTGACCACACAGACCCATTCTCTCACATGTGGGCCTACCAGCTTTCTCCTGCTTGATTTGAAGCCGCTAGAATTTACGCGTATAAATACTTCCGAAACAGTGGCACGTAAGACGTATATATACGACCAAAACAGTCAAAGGGTTAATTTACACTGAACCTTTTCAATGTTGGTCACATAGATCTACATCATCAGTAGGGATGGGACACTACCAAATTTTTGACAATACCTATACCTATACTCCATTTTAGGTCGATACCATTACCATCAAAATCAGCAGGTACTAATATCAATACTCTGGTACATCCCTAGTCAGTCACAGATCTGCACATAATTTACAGCACCCTTAAATTTCCAGTAAGCAGCAAATTTTGGCCTAGATGTGAGAGAATGGGTGGGTGTGCAAGATATGAAAAAAAATACACAAATACAGTGGACCCCCGGTTAACGATATTTTTTCACTCCAGAAGTATGTTCAGGTGCCAGTACTGACCGAATTTGTTCCCATAAGGAATATTGTGAAGTAGATTAGTCCATTTCAGACCCCCAAACATACACGTACAAACGCACTTACATAATTGGTCGCATTCGGAGGTGATCGTTATGCGGGGGTCCACTGTAACTCACACATAAGAGAGAAGCTTACAACGACACTTAGGTTTGACTTGGACCAGTTACAAAGCCACACTATGTGCAGGTTATTTGTGTATTGGTCCAATCACGGTATTGTGCATTTTTGCTCTTCAAGAAAAAAAATCCTGCCTCATGCAGTACATGATGGGCATAGTTAATCTCTGAAAATGTGTTTGGGTTAAAATAGAAACTCTGGGGCATTTTCTATGGTACTTTTCATGTTTATTGGCATAAACTGATAGAACAAAAGACATACAAGTGAACTGGAGAAGATTTTGGTTAGTTTCAGACCAGAAGCGGCCTGAAACTCAAGTAGCACAAATGGTTCCTATTCCTGGCTTGCTGTACCTATCCCCAACTACTTCAACTGAGGTTATCTATATAATTATGTCACCAAAAAATAAAGCTAGAAACTAGAAAAAAAACTAGAAAAAATCCCCAAAAAGAAAATACTTTCGTCATTCAACACTTACCTCACTCACCCATAATCAGTTTTTGCAGAGGTGCCCAGATACAACAATTTAGAAGCATATTTAAAGATATTATCATACCCCTTCAAACTGCCAATATCCCAAACCCCCTCCTTTAACCCTTTGACTGTTTCCGTCGTGTATATACGTCTTACACGCCACTGTTTCAGACGTATTTATACGCATAAATTCTAGCGGCTTCAAATCAAGCGGGAGAAAGCTGGTAGGCCCACATGTGAGAGAATGGGTCTGTGTGCACCATATAAAAAAAAATCCTGCAGCACGCAGTGTGTAATAAGAAAATAAAACTGACCGTTTTTTTTGGGATTAAAACGCCGACTTTGAGGTGTATTTTTTTATAGTATTTATTGTTGTATTCTCATTTTCATGGTCTCACGTGATAAAATGGAAAACATATTACAGAAATAGAGATGATTTTGATTAGTTTCATGATGAAAACGACCTTGAAATTGAGCTCAAAGTAGCGGAAATGTTCGATTTTTACTAATGTTCAGGAGTAAGCAAATCACACCACACGTCCAATACACGTCAACTGGGGAGTCTAATATTCTTTCACTAGTGCACTGATACTATTTATACCATTTTTACAATAATGCAGTAGTCTGCATACAGTAAATTTTGTATTTTTTGTATGAATAAAAAATCAAAATAGAAAGCAATAGTAATATAAGAGGGGCCTAGAGATGTAACTAATAAACAGAGGATATGTTATTTTAGTGCCAAGAATGTCTACATTGTTTATTCTGGACCCTATTTTGAAATTGGCATCTTTTTTAATTTGCATGAAATTGGCCAAATTGCCAATTTCTCACCACTTTATTGGGTAGTTCAAATCGGTAAATGGGCGGTTTCTTGTACTCAACTGATAGAAAAAATGGAGTTCTAAAGAAATAGCTATGAGGTTGGGCAACTAGAACAACAGAATTGGCCAAAAACAGGGCTCAAAGTCGACGAAATTGCTTATGCGTATATGTCGCCGAGACCGCTAACTTTGCCGAAGCATAATTCCATGAGTTTTCGACCAAATTTCGTACTTTTGGTGTTATTACCATTGGGAAAAGATTCTGTCTTTCATAAGATTTTTTTTTTTTTCAAAAAATTTTGCGACATAGAATGACAGTTTCAGAAAGGGGCTTGCGACAGTCAAAGGGTAAAAGTGCAGGCATTGTACTTCCCATTTCCAGTACTCAAGTTGGGCTATATAAAAATAACTGGTTTCCCTGAATCCCTTCACTAAATATTACCCTGCTCACACTCCAACAGCTCGTCAGGTCCTCAAAACCATTCGTCTCCATTCACTCCTATCTATCATGCTCACACATGCTTGCTGGAAGTCCAAGCCCCTCACCCACAAAACCTCCTTTACCCCCTCCCTCCAATCTTTTCGAGGACGATCCCTACCACGCCTTCCTTCCCCTACATATTCATACACTCTCCGTGTCATTCTACTTTGATCCATTCTCTTTAAATGACTAAACCACCTCAACAATCCCTCTTCAGCCCTCTGACTAATACCTTTACTAACTCCACAATTCCTAATTTCCACACTGCGAATTTTCTGCATAATATTTACACCACACATTACCCTTAGACATATCCACTGTCTCCAACCACCTCCTCGCTACAACATTTACAACCCAAGCTTCACACCCCTATGAGAGAGTTGGTATCACTGTACTTTCATATATTCCCTTCTTTGCCTCCATAGATAACGTTTTTTGTCTCCACATATACCTCAAAGCACCACTTACCTTTTTTGCTTCATCAATTCTATAGTTAACCTCATGCTTCATAAACTCACCTGCTGACACGTCATCTCCCAAATATCTGAAAACATTCACTTCTTCCATACTCCCTCTCTCCAATATTATATCCAATTTTTCTTTATCTACATCATTTGATACCCTCATCACCTTAATCTTATCTATGTTCACTTTTAACTTTCTACCTTTACACACCCTCCAAAACTTGTCCACTAACCTTTGCAACTTTTCTTTAGAATCTCCCATAAGCACAGTATCATCAGCAAAAAGTAACGATCAATTCCCATTTTGTATTTGATTCCCCATAATTTAATCCTACCTCTCTCCCCAACAACCTAGCATTTACTTCTTTTACAACCCTATCTATAAATATATTAACCCTTTCAGGGTCCAAGGCCCAAATCTGGAGTCACGCACCAGTGTCCAAGAATTTTAAAAAAAAAATTTGTTATTTTTTTCTTATGAAATCGTAGAGAATCTTTTTGTGAAGGTAATAAAACAAAAAGTAAGAAATTTGGTGGAAAATTGACGAAATTATGCTCTCGCGAATTTTGATGTGTCAGCGATATTTACGAATCGGCGATTTTGCCGAATTTGACTCCCATTTTAGGCCAATTACATTATTCCAATCAACCAAATTCTTAGCTATTTCACTAGTATTACTTCTATTCTATTGATTGAACACAAGAAATCGCCAAGTCAACTGTTTCAACTACAAAATAAAGTGATCGGAAATTGTTAATTTGGCCAATTCAACACAAAGTTCAAAATATTCCAATTTCAAAATAGGGTCCAGAATGAACAATGTAGGCATTCCTGGCACTAAACTAACATTTCCTCTGTTCATTAGTTATGTTTTGAGGCTTTACAAATAAATTCCATTTTGATTTTTTATTCACATAATGAATTTTTATTCACACCAAAAAATAGAAGATTTACTGTTATGCAATACTGTAATAATTGTATAAATATCATCACCATATTTGTGAATGTATATTAGACCCACCAGCTGACGTGTATTAGACGTGTGAGGTCGTTTGTTTACTCTTGAATATCGGCAAAAATTTAACATTTCTGCTACTTTGAGCTCAGTTTCAAGCCATTTCCTGTGCTAAAACCAATCAAAATCATCTCTATTTCTGTAATATGTCTTCCATTCTATCAAATGAGACCAAGAAATCGCAAATATAACTATAAAAAACATACGAAAAAACACTGCAAAGTTGCTGTTTTAATCGAAAAATCATGATTTTTTTTTTCTCTCATTATACACAGTGTGCTGCAGGATCTGTTTTATGTGGTGCACACATACCACATAGATGTATTCTCTCATATCTAGGCCCAAATGTACCACTCACAGTTTATCAGAGTGAGCTGAGCTCATGGCGTAGATCTACGGTTTGGACCCTGAACGTAAAGCCGTAGATCTACGGGACGGACCCTGAAAGGGTTAAACAACCATGGTGACATTACACATCCCTGTCTAAGACCTACTTTTACTGGGAAGCGATCTCTCTCTCTTTTACACACCCTAATCTGAGCCTCGCTATCCTCATAAAAATTCTTTACAGTATTTAGTAACTTACTACATATTCCATATACTTGCAACATCTGCCACATTGATCCCCTATCCACTATCATATGCGGTTTCTAAATCCATAAATGCAATGAAAACTTCCCTACCTTTATCTAAATACTATTCACGTATATGCTTCAATGTAAACACCTGATCTACAGATCCCGTACCCATTCTAAAGCCTCCTTGCTCATCTGTAATCATACTCACTGTCTTAATTCTTAATTCTCTTAATTCTTTCAATAATAACCCTACAATGCACTTTTCCTGGTATACTCAGTAAACTTGTTCCCCTATATGGAACTATATGTGCTCTCTGCCAATCCGTAGGTACCTTCCCCTCTTTCATACATTTATTAAACAAAAATGCCAACCACTCTAACACTATATCCCCCCTGCTTTTAATATTTCTGTTATGATCCCGTCAGTTCCATCTGCTTTATCCCCTTTCATTCTACATAATGCCTCATGCACCTCCCCCACACTCACATCTTGCTCTTCTTCACTCCTAAAAGATGTTATACCTCCCTGGCCAATGCATGAAATTACCACCTCCCTTTCTTTGTCGACATTTAAAAGTTCCTCAAAATATTCACACCATCTACCCAATACCTCCAGCTCCCCATCTACTAATTCCCCTACTCTGTTTTTAACTGACAAATCCATTTGTTCCCTAGGCTTTCTTAACTTGTTTATCTCGCTCCAAAACTTTTTCTTATTTTCATCAAAATTTCTTTACAGTGCCTCTCCCACTCTATCATCTGCTCACCTTTTGCACTCTCTCACCACTCTCTTCACCTTTCTTTTACTCTCCATGCACTCTGCTCTTCTTATAACACTTCTGCTTTGTAAAACCCTCTCATAAGCTACTTTTTTCTCTTTTATCACACCCTGTACTTCATCATTCCACCAAACACTCTTCTTACCTCCTGCACCCACCCTCCTATAGCCACAAACTTCTGCCCCACATTCTAAAAATACATTTTTAAAACTATTCCAACCCTCTTCAACCCTCCCCCACTACTCATATTTGCACTAGCCCACCTTTCTGCCAATAGCTGCTTATATCTCACCCTAACTTCCTCCTCCCTTAGTTTATACACTTTCACCTCTCTCTTACTTGCGGTTGCCATTTTCCTTTTGTCCCATCTATATACCTCTTACTCTAACTGTAGCTACAACTAAATAATTATCCAATGTATCAGTTGCCCCCTCTAACTTTCATTACATGCTATATCATACCTTGTATATTTATTTATCCTTTTTTTTTCACAAATTATGTATCACATATTACCTAACCTCTTACTACACACAGCTCAATTAAAGGCTCCCCATTTTCATTTACTCCTGGCACCCCAAATTTACATACTACTCCCTCCACAACATTTTTACCCACTTTAGCATTGAGATCCCCAACCACAAGTACTCTCTCACTTGGTTCAAAACTCCCCATGCACTCACTCAACATTTCTCAAAATCTCTCTCTCTCTCCTCTACACTTCTCTCTTCTCCAGACGCATAAATGCTTATTATAACCCACTTTTCACATCCAACCCTTATTTTACTTCATATAATCCTTGAATTTATACATTTATATTCCCTCTTTTCCTGCCATAACTTATTCTTCAACATTATTGCTACTCCTTCTTTAGCTTTAACTCTATCGAAACCCCTGACCTAATTCCATTTATTTCTCCCCACAAACTCTCCCACTCCTTTCAGCTTTGTTTCACTTAACCCTTTGAGGGTTTTCGTCGTACTAGTACGTCTTACGCGTAGGGGTTTTTGACGTACTAGTACGCATAAATTCTAGCGGCCTCAAATCTCGCGCGAAAAGGCTGATAGGCCTTGGTGTGAGAGAATGGGTCTGCATGGTCAGTGTGCGCGGTAGAAAAAAAATCTGGGACCCAGTGGTGCATTGTGGGAATGCCCTCTTAGTAAACAATGTCCACCATGCCTCGCGGTAAGAAGCTCCTCACTCCTCAGCGAATTGGGACACTTTTGTTCCCCAGTGACAGTTCTAATAGTGATGGAAGTGCCAGTGAAGATGAGTTTCGTGGTTTTAGTGAGGTTTTGACCGAAACTAATGACCATAATATCGGTAATAGTGAAGAAAACCCAGACGACCCTCAGCCTTCCACCTCTGGTGCTGGGCCCTCGTGTTCACGTTCAGTTGTTCCAGAACCCAAGAGGAAACTTCTATTTTCCCAAATCCCAGACTCAGATGAGAGCATGGGTGATGATAGTGATAGTGAATATGAACTACAAGCTCTTCAAACTAGTTCCAGTAGTGATAGTGAAGTGCAATATTCCCCAGTGAAGCGTCAGTATATACGACGATATATGCGCTCTGGAAGTGTGCCATATGTTATACCAAGGGGAAGGAGTGTATCTCGGAGTACATCCCGTGGCTGTACAACAGGAACAGACAGTGAAAATGACGAAGATACTGTTGCAATTGGGATGGAAAATGTGCGTGGTGGTAGTGGTGCCGGCGGTGAGGCACCAGCAGTGGGCCATGCTGCCACCCACGCTGCCAGCCACGCCGCTGCCTCAGCTGATCTAGAACAAAGGCCACCATCTCCCACTCCCCCACCACACCAGCCTCCACAACCACAACCTCCACAACCACAACCTCCACAACCACAACCACCTGTCATTGTCCAGTACCCACCAGCAGACCGCACCTGGGATTGGCAGGAAGCTGTCAATTTTGTTCCAAATCCCCACCAGTTTGATGGCAGCCAAAGTGGAATACGGCCATCTTGTGCACTTGGGAACAATGCCACTGAACTGGAATGTTTCGAGTTATTCTTTGACGAACCACTGATGAAAAGTATTGTCATGGAAAGCAACACATACTACGAGTACACCATGGCAAACACAATACTTTCACTAAAATCACGTCTACACCAATGGAAGGAGGCAACTGTGGCTGAGATGTATCTTTTCTTTGCCACAATAATGCTTATGCCACATGTGTATAAGCACAAAGTGAAATCATACTGGTCAACAGACCCCCTGATTGCAACACCAGGTTTCAGTGATATAATGCCAGTGAATCGATTTGTGCTAATGTTACGTATGCTTCACTTCTCAGATAAAACCAGGCCTGACAGAACTGACAGGTTATATAAGATTAGGAATGTGTTTGTGTATCTGAAACAGAAATTCAGTACTCATTTTTATCCCTTCAGGAAGCTTGTAATTGACGAGTCTTTGATTCTGTTCAAAGGAAGACTCTCTTTCAAGCAGTACATACCAAGCAAGAGGAAACGCTTTGGTATAAAGTTGTTTGTGCTTTGTGATTGTTACAGTGGTCTGGTATTGGATATTATTGTGTACACTGGAAGTTATACATTGCAAAATACCAGGAAGTTATTGGGCATCTCAGGTGATGTGGTTCGAACAATGATAGAACCATACCTTGGTAAGGGGCATATATTATATACAGATAACTGGTACACAAGCCCCTCACTCAGTGATTTTTTGCGAGTGAACATGACAGATGTGTGTGGCACAGTGCGTGCAAATCGAAAACATATGCCCAGGTTTGATGCTGGCACTCGCAGAGGTGAGGTGCAGGCGTTTGCTGCCAATGACATCATGGCATTTCGGTGGCATGACAAACGAGATGTCACACTGTTGTCATCAATTCACCCTAATGAAATGGCAGACAGTGGCAGGCAGCATAGAGAGAGAAATGAACCCATTCTAAAACCTGCAGCTGTGATTGATTACACCTTCAACATGCGTTCAGTGGACAAATGTGACATGCAGATTGGGTTTGCTGATTGTGTTCGCAAGAGTTATAAGTGGTACATCAAACTGTTTTTCCATCTTCTGGACATTTCCATGCTCAATGCTTATAATATGTATAAGATGAGCACCAGAAACAAACCACAGTACGGCGAATTCTGTTTGTCTGTCATCAGACAAATAGTATTCAAGTACCAAGGAAATGCACCTGCAATTGACCGCCCACCAAATTATCAACAACTACCTGCTCGTCTGAAGCATGGTGATCACTTCCTGGTAAAACTGCCTGCTACTGCTTTGAAGAAAAAGGCTCAGAAGAGGTGTTACGTCTGTTCACATACAAAAAAACGCCCACGACAACGCAGAGACACTCGTTTTATGTGTGAGGAGTGCAAAACTCCACTGTGCATGACACCATGTTTCAAAGAGTTCCACAGGCTGCAGAACTTCTAGAAACATGTCCTGTGACTGTATATGTGTATATAAAATATAGAAAAATAGTAATAAACAACATTTCATATTGTTTGTTTGTGTAAATATTTTCTGTAAACAAAATAATGACAACAGTGTTTACGCCCTTATTGTGTAGTATTGAAAAAGAAATAACTTACAAAATACTGATCATGTTGGCCTCAGAGGCCATAAAAGTTACTCAGAAAAAGAAAAATTGAAAAAAAATTGAAAATAGTACATAAAAAAGTAAATAGAAAAATACCGGGTGACGGCAGTTGGCGATGTTACCATATGTTGTTCAATTTTGGCAAATTTCACACCTCCATATCTCGGTAAGTATTGACGTTAAAATTTTTTTGTTTAGCCTATAATGTTTAGAAAAAAATACTCTATTTTTTCATAAGAAAAAATAATTTTTTTTTTTTTTTGAAATTTGGCCGACCCTGAGAACGAGTTTCGGAGAGGGCCTGTCGACCCTCAAAGGGTTAAAGCCAGGACATCCAGCTTCTTCTCATTCATAACATCCACAATCATCTCTTTCATATCATTCGCACAACATCCATGCACATTCAAACACCCCACTTTGACGGTTTTCTTCTTTTTCTTTTTAGTAGGCTATACAGGAAAAGGGGTTACTAGCGCATTGTTCCTGGCATTTTAGTTGACTTTTACAACACGCATGGCTTACGGAGGAAAGATTCTTATTCCACTTCCCCATGGATATGAAAGGAAAAGCAATAAGAACAAGAACTATTAAGATAAAATCAAAGAGAACTAGGACGAGTGTGTATACATAAACGTGTGCATGTATGTGTAGTGTGACCTAAGTGTAAGTAGAAGTAGCAAGACGTACCTGAAATCTTGCATGTTTATCAGACAAAAAAGACACCAGCAATCCTACCATCATGTAAAACAATTACAGACTTTCGTTTTACACTCACTTGGCAGGACGGTAGTACCTCCCTGGGATTGCTGTCTACCAACTGACTACCTACTAAACACAAATACAGTGGAACCTCTACTTGCGAGTTTATTCCGTTCCATGACCTTGCTCGCAACTGGATTTGCTCGTTTACAGAGTCAATTTTCCTCATTTATATTAATTGAAATGCAGTTAATCTGTTCCAGTGGAATTCTGTACTTCAATAATTTTGCTATTATCAACTCTACGGCTTATTTATCTATCTCACTTCATCTGACATAATAAACAATATAAATAACATACAAACCTGATATATACTCTAAAATGAATAAAATATATCATTCATGTGGTGGTGTCGGCGGTGAACGAGCTTGTCTGGAGACCAGGCAAAATACGTGTACCTCATGAATAATTTCGCTAATATCATCTATATGGCTTATTTATATATCACAGTTCATCTAATATGACACAACAAACAACAAAAATAACATAGAAACATGATATATACTCTAGAATGAATAAAATACAGTGGACCCTCACCTAAGGCTATTAATCTGTTCCTGAGAGCTCAACATTAGGCGAAATTATCGTTAGGCGAATTAATTTTCCCCATAAGAAATAATGGAAATCAAATTAATCCGTTCCTGACACCCCAAAGTATGAACAAAAAAAAAATTTTTTACCACATGAAATATTAATTTTAATACACACAAACTGAAGAAGACATGCACAGTTACATGACACTTACCTTTATTGAAGATCTGGTGATCATTGATGGGATGGGAGGAGGGGACTGTGGATGGTGTTAATGTTTAGAAGGGGAATCCCCTTCCATTAGAACTTGAGGTGGCAAGTCCTTTTCCGGGGTTACTTCCCTTCTTCTTTTAATGTCACTAGGACCATCTTGAGTCACTGGACCTCTGTCGCACAACATATCTGTCCATAGAGGCCTGTACCTCCCGTTCCTTTATGACATTCCTAAAGTGTTTCACAACATTGTCAGTGTAATAGTCACCAGCATGGCTTGCAATAGCTGTGTGAGGGTGATTTTCATCAAAAAAGGTTTGCACTTTATGCCACATTGCACACATTTCCTTAATCTTTGAAGTAGGCAACTTCCTCAATATCTCTATCCCCTCCTCCAAAGCAGTTTCCTCAGGTGTGGCCTCTTGCTGTAAAAAGATGATCTAGCAGCTCATCAGTGGTTAGTTCTTCATTGTCCTCCTCCACATCCTCCCCACTAACCTCCAACCCCAAGGACTTCCCCAATGCCTTGATGGATTCCTCAACTGGCATAGGATTCCCAGGGTTACCCTCAAACCCTTTAAAATCCCTTTTGTCTACACATTCTGGCCACAGTTTCTTCCAAGCAGAGTTCAAGGTCCTCTTAGTCACTTCCTCCCAAGCCTTACATATAATGTTTACACAATTGAGGATGCTAAAGTGATCTCTCCAAAACTCTCTTAGAGTCAATTGAGTTTCTGAGGTCACTACAAAGCACCTTTCAAACATAGCTTTTGTGTACAGTTTCTTGAAGTTGGAAATGACCTGCTGGTCCATGGGCTGCAGGAGAGGAGTGGTATTAGGAGGCAAAAACTTGACCTTAATGAAGCTCATTTCCACAGAAAGTCACTCTGCCACATCTGAAGGATGACCAGGAGCACTGTAATACCAGGAAGCACTTAAGGTCTAATTTCTTTTCAATTAGGTAATTTTTCAGTGGGGGCAAATGCATGGTGTAACCAGTCATAGAAAAAGTCCCTAGTGAACCATGCCTTACTGTTTGCCCTCCACAGCACTCACAAATTGGCCTTGAGGACATAGTTTTTCCTGAACCCTCTGGGAGTTTCAGAGTGATACACCAATAAAGGCTTCACTTTGCAATCACCACTAGCATTGGCACACATCAACAGAGTAAGCCTGTCTTTCATAGGCTTATGTCCTGGGAGTGCCTTTTCCTCCTGAGTAATGTAGGTCCTCCTTGGCATTTTCTTCCAAAACAGGCCTGTTTCGTCACAATTAAACACTTGTTCAGGTTTCAGTCCTTCACTGTCTATGTACTCCTTGAATTCCTGCACATATTTTCAGCCGCTTTGTGGTCCGAACTGGCAGCCTCACCATGCCTTATCACACTATGTATGCCACTACGATTCTTAAATCTCTCAAACCAACCTTTGCTGGCCTAAAATTCACTTACATCACTAGTTGCAGGCATTTTTCTAATTAAATCGTCTTGCAACTTCCTAGCCTTTTCACATATGATCGCTTGAGAGATGCTATCTCCTGCTCTCTGTTTTTCGTTTATCCACACCAATAACAGTCTCTCAACATCTTCTATCACTTGCGATCTCTGTTTCGAAAACAAAGTTGCACCTTTGGCAAGAACAGCTTCCTTGATTGTTGTTTTCTTGGCCACAATAGTAGCGATGGTTGATTGGGGTTTTCTATACAACCTGGCCAGCTCGGAGACACGCACTCCACTTTCATACTTAGCAATGATCTCTTTTTTCATATCCATAATAATTCTCACTCTCTTTGCTGTAGGGTTGGTACTAGAAGCTTTCTTGGGGCCCATGGTGACTCATGTTGCAGGTGCAATCACTAAAAACGCTGTGATAATATGAAATGTTCCGATTGTATGCTTGGAAGCGACTGCAGTGGCGCTTGTAAACACTGGCACCCACGGAACAAGTGATACAGGCTCAGGCCGCACGTGGACGCGTCTCGAACGAATCGAGTTGAGCGAGTTTTTTAGCACTAGCCGAGGCAAAATTTTTGCGTTAAAATGTATCGCTAGGCGGATTTAACGTTACGCGATGCGTTCGTTAGGTCAGGGTCCACTGTATGTTATTATGTAACAGGTAGAGGCGGCCACAACCGCTCCCTCTTTGTTGTGGTAAACACTGCCATCTAGTGACGGCCTTTTGAAGCCGTCCATTATAATTGTTATATGTAGTACATTATTATTATATATGTATTATTATTATATACAGCAGGGCCCCGCTTTACGGCATTTCACTTTACGGCATTCCGCTAATACGGTCATTTCAAATTATGACCAAAACTCGCTATACGGCTCCCCCCACCTGACTTTCTAATACGGTCACCGCGCCCCACCTTGTTTGTTTACATTCTTCGTGAGCTCAGTAAGCACTAAGTCTCTCCATTTTGTCTGGAAACTCCAAAATTTCAAATGTTTTTAAAAGTTATTTCATATTTTATATATACTCTGATAATTATACTTATGTATACCTGTACTTAAATAAACTTACATACTGTGCTGGCATGCAGGTACACATTAAAATCAGTAAGAGTGTCTTATGTCTCCAGACGTCATATTAGTAATGATAATAATCATCGAGTCTCATTTAAATGTCGTATATTACGTTAAATACACATTTTCATTAATCCATCTATGATATTTTTTCAAAATTATATAATAAACACGATACATAACATAAAAAGATGATAAATACACCCCACAATAGAATAAATAAACATAAATATGAGATGTGGTAGCAGACGACTTGCACAAGTGAAGCCATATTAGAAATGCTAATAATAATAATAATAATAATCACCGAGTCTCATTAAATGTTGTATATTACGTTAATATACACATTTTCATTAATCCATCCATGATATTTTTTTTTAAATTATATAATAAACACGATACATAACATAAAAAGATAATAAATACACTCTACAATAGAATAAATAAACATAAATATGAGATGTGGTAGCCAGATAACTTGTACAAGTGATGCCAAGAATAACATTTTCTCTAATCTAACATAAGAGAAAATGTGTTATTGGGGATAACTGTAGAAAATTATTCCTTTCGTATGTATGTAAGTAAGTTTATTCAGGTATACACAAATACAGTTACATAGATTATCATACATAACAACATATGTGTAGAGAACCTAGGATAACCCAAAAAAGTCAGTGACTTATTTCCATTGCCTTCACTCAGAGCATCATTTCTTCTCAAAATGATGTTACATGAGAATGGGAGTGTTCTTCTTTATTTATTCTACCGTATCAATGTAGAGACAACCTGTACACAATGTAACTTGTACACAAACCAGACGTGTACACTTCGTTTACAAAACTTACCTTCGCCTGGTTTGTTTACATAACTCTGCGCCTGTACTCTCTCATGCACTCATTCTTTCTCTCTCTCATTTATTCGTTTTATCTCATTTACTTACTCCTGACCCTACATTAAGACTACAAATATTTTAAGGTAAGTAATGAGTGAACTGTATATACATTTTATCGGTCTGGGATGCTTAAATGTAATAGAATATTATGTGTAGGTGGGTTGGCCTGGTATGGTAGCCCGGCTGACTACCATACATACCACACTTGATTTTTTACAATAAATACTACTCATCTCGCCCTATATTTTAAGGTAAGTAATGAGTGAACTGTATATACATTTTATCGCTCTGGAATGCTTAAATATCATAGAATTGTATGTGTGGGTGGGGTGGCCTGGTATGGTAGCCTGGCTGACTACCATACATACCACACTTGATTTCTTACAATAAATACTACTTGTCTCACCCTAGATTAAGACTATAAATATTTTAAGGTAAGTAATGAGTGCACTATGTGTGTATTGTACTTTTTTATTGTTTTTTGATGCCTGGTTCTATTGCTAACTTAATATATGTTAGTGTAAACTTGTTATCTAGTGTTTGTATGCATTTGTAAGTGGAAAAAAAGGGTGTTCCACTTTACGGCGGTAGCCTGGAACCTAACTAGCCGTATAATTGGGGCCCTCCTGTATGTATTATTATTATACATATTATTATTATTATTATTATTATTATTATTATTATTATTACTGTATTATATTATTATACTATTATTTTATATGTATTATTATACATATTATTATCATTATTATTATTATATAAATAATTTGTAATTTTTATTCACACAAAAAATATAAGATTTACTGTTATTCCTTATTGCAATAATTGTATAAATAATGTCAACCCATTCATGATTGCATATTGGAATGGACAGTATGCAATTGACCATTTGTCCTAGGTTGAGCTCAATTTCAAGGCACTTTTCATCATGAAAGCAATCAAAATCATATCTATTTCTGTAATGTATCTTCCATTCTATCAAATGAGACCAAAAAAACGAGAATACAACCATAAAATCCATTCAAAATTACCGCTAAGGTGTGGCTAATTGCTGAGAAGTGAACTCCATTATTTGTGCTTAGATTTCTTTCTTTATTATTATTATTATATAAATAATTTGTAATTTTTATTCACACAAATACAAGCTTTACTGTTATTCCTTATTGCAGTATTTGTATGTCAACCCATTCACGACTGCATATTGGAATGGGCAGTGACGTCATTTGTTTACTCTGAAACAGCCAAGCAATGGACCATTTCTCCTAGGTTGAGCTCTCTTTCAAGGTACTTTTAGTTGTGAAAGCAATTAAAATCATATCTATTTCTGTAATATATCTTCCATTCTATCAAATGAGACCAAACAAACAAGAATACAACCATAAAAACCATTCAAAATTACCGCTAAGGGGTGGCTAATTGCTGAGAAGTGAACTCCATTATTTATGCTTATATTTCTTTAATTTTTGGTGTACGTTAAGAAGCATCTTTCCATTATACATTGCCCAAGTTTCAATAAGATAGTCCAACAAACAAATGAGATACAATTCCCGAGATCAAGAGCAAGAGTCCCTCACCAGTGTCGAGGAACCTGCCTTGAGGTCTGCTCGCTTGTGGAAATTTTGTTCGTGTATGGAAGCAAAAAATTGATCCATCGACTGCTCGTATTTGGAAAAACTCGCACGTGGACATGCTCGCAAGTAGAGGTTCCACTGTACCACCAATATAACAGAAAGCTTCTCATGTGTTATCACCAATTATTACACCACTGTTCAATCAACGAACTGAAGCCAGAACCTTCCCTACCATTCTTAAATTAGCAAGGGTTACACCAATCTACAAAAGTAGTGACCCACTTTCTAACTTGCCTTTGCTGTCTAAAATCTTTGAAAAAACAATATATAAACAAATACATGACTTCATAGCTAAATACATGTACCATGTCCGTAACCCATGTCAACGTAGATTTAAGCCAGGACAGAGTACCAATTATACAACAATAAAAATGCTGAGCTCAATTTATTCTCCTCTTGAAAATAATGAATATCCAATGGGCTTTCTTATCAATCTTAAAAAAAAAAACCTTTGATCCAGTAGACTACAACATTCTGTTGCTTAAATTAGAATATTAAGGAATTTAGAAGACATGCTATTTCATACATGAAATCTTATCCGAGTGACCAGACACCAACGTGACCATTAAAGACTGTTCTTCAGTAACCTGATCAGTCTGGGCTCTTTGCTGTTCCTTATCTACATCAATGACCTTCCTAATGCTTCACATGAACTTTAACCAATTCTATTTGCAGATGACACAACTTTCATCATTTCAAATGCTGGTCTGGCTATACTCAACAACACAGTAATTGCCAGACTTGCCAAAATGCAGTCAATATTAACATGATCTATATACAGTGGACCCCCGGTTATCGGTTGTAATCCGTTCCAGAAGGTCGGCCGATAACCAAAATGGCCGAAAACCAAATTAATATTTCGCATAAGAATTAATGGAAATACAATTAATCCATTCCAGACAAAAATATTCACAAAAAAAAAAAAATAATTTTTTTTAACAATTATGTAAGTACAGTGGAACCTCTTCTTGCGAGCGTATCCATGTGCGAGTTTTTCCAAATACGAGCAGTTGATGGATTGATTTTTTGTTTCCATACGTGAGCAAATTTCCAGTCGTGAATGGGTTGACATTATTTATACAATTATTGCAATAAGGAGTAACAGTAAAACTTATATTTTTTGTGTGAATAAAAATTACAAATTATTTATATTGTAATAATAATAATAATAATAATAATAATAATATGTATAATAATATAATACAATAAGAATAATAATATGTATAATAATATAATACAATAAGAATAATAATATAATACATATAATAATAATACATATATAATAATAATGTACTACATAATAATAATTATAATAAGAGACGGCTTCAAAAGGCCATCACTAGATGGCAGTGTTTACCACAACAAAGAGGGAGTGGTTGTTGCCGCCTCCACCTGTTACATAATGGCATATTTTATTCATTCTAGAGTATATATCAGGTTTCTGTGTTATTTATATTGCTTATTATTTCATATTAGATTAACTGTGATAGATAAATAAGCCGTAGAGTTGATGATAGCGAAATATTCAAGGGGTATTTTGTCCTGTCTCCAGACAAACTCTCGTCGGCCGCCGCCGCATATATAATGACATATTTTATTCATTCTAGAGTATATATCAGGTTTCTATGTTATTTATATTGTTTATTATGTCATATTAGTTGAACTGTGATAGATAAATAAGCCGTATAGATAACATTAGCGAAATATTCAAAAAGTATTTTGTCCGGTCTTCAGACAAACTCTCGTCCACCACCAACACTGCCCATACCACTATATGAATTACATATTTTATTCATTTTAGAGTATACAGTGGACCCTCGACCAACGTTGGCATCGATTAACGATAAATCCGACTAGCGATACATTTTAACGCAAAAATTTTGCCTCGACTAGCGCTAAAAAACTCGACCAATGCTATTCATTCCGTCTGAGACGCGTCCACTTCTGGCCAGTGTTTACAAGCCAGCCAGCCACCGCGGTCGCTTCCAAGCATATAATCGGAACATTTCATATTATCACAGCCTTTTTAGTGATTGCACCTGCAAAGTAAGTCACCATGGGCCCCAAGAAAGCTTCTAGTGCCAACCCTACAGCAAAAAGGGTGAGAGTTACTATGGATATGAAGAAAGAGATCACTGCTAAGTATGAAAGTGGAGTGCGTGTCTCCGAGCTGGCCAGGTTGTACACAAAACCCCAATCAACCATCGCTACTATTGTGGCCAAGAAAACGGCAATCAAGGAAGCTGTTCTTGCCAAAGGTGCAACTATGTTTTCGAAACTGAGATAGCAAGTGATAGAAGATGTTGAGGGACTGTTATTGGTGTGGATAAACGAAAAACAGAGAGCAGGAGATAGCATCTCTCAAGCGATCATATGTGAAAAGGCTAGGAAGTTGCATGATGATTTAATTAGAAAAATGCCAGCAACTAGTGGTGATGTGAGTGAATTTAAGGCCAGCAAAGGTTGGTTTGAGAGATTTAAGAATCGTAGTGGCATACATAGTGTGATAAGGCATGGTGAGGCTGCCAGTTTGGACCAAAAAGCAGCTGAAAAATATGAACAGGAATTCAAGGAGTACATACACAGTGAAGAATTGAAACCTGAACAAGTATTTAATTGTGACACTGACAATGTTGTGAAACACTTTAGGAATGTCATAAAGGAACGGGAGGTACAGGCCTCTATGGACAGATATGTTGTGCAACAGAGGTCCAGTGACTCTCAAGCTGGTTCTAGTGGGATTAAAAGAAGAAGGGAAATAACCCCGAAAAAGGACTTGCCACCTCAAGTCCTAATGGAAGGGGATTCCCCTTCTAAACACTAACACCATCAACACTCTCCCCTCCTTCCATCCCGTCAATCATCACCAGATCTTCAATAAAGGTAAGTGTCATGTAACTGTGCATGTCTTCTTCAGTTTGTGTGTATTAAAATTAATATTTCATGTGGCAAAAAAAAGTTTTTTTTCAATACTTTTGGGTGTCTTGCATGGATTAATTTGATTTCCATTATTTCTTATGGGGAAAATTAACTCGACTAACGATAATTTCGATTAACGATGAGCTCTCAGGAACGGATTAATATCGTTGGTCAAGGGTCCACTGTATATATGTTATTTATATTGTTTATTATGTCATATTAGATGAAGTGAGATTGATAAATACGCCGTAGAGTTGATATTAGCGAAATTATTGAAGCACAGAATTCCACTGGAACGGATTAATTGCATTTCAATTAATTTAAATGAGGAAAATTTACTCTGCAAACGAGCAAATCCAGTTGTGAGCAAGGTCATGGAACGGATTAAACTCCCAAGTTGAGGTTCCACTGTGTTACATACCTTTATTGAAGGCTAATGCTGGCTTCTGGAAGATAGGGAAGAGGAAAGAGGAAGGAGTTAGTGTTTGGAAGGGGAATCCCCCTCCATAAAGACTTTAGGTAGCAAAGCCTTCTCTGGGGTTACTACCCTTCTTTGTCTTTAATGCCACTAGGACCAGCTTGAGAGTCACTAGGCCCGTCTCACAAAATAACTGTCCAGAGTGCTCCGTTTCTGGCATCTCTCTAAGATTTCCCTGAAGTGGGACAGGGTTTTGTCACTAAACATGTTGCAAACATTGCTTGTTTCAGCTTTGTCAGGGTGGTGTTTCTCTACAAAAGCTTGCACCCTAGTCCACATTGCACACACCTCTTTAATCTCTGAAGAAGGCACCTCCTTCGCTCCCTTTTCCTCCTCCTCTGAAGCAAGTTCCTCAGCTGCAGTCTGTTGTTGTTCAAGTTAAAGCTCTTGCAGCTCTTCAGTGGTTAGCTCTTCCCTGTGGTCCTCCACCAACTCTTCCACATCCTCGCCACTCACCTCCAACCCCAGGGACTTCCCCAGTGCCACAATAGAGTCCACAGGGTCAACAGGGTCAGGGTCAGCCTCAAACCCTTCAAAATCCCTCTCTTGGGCACAATGTGGCCACAGTTTTCTCCAAGCAGAGTTCAAAGTCGTGGAAGTCACTATCCTCCACTGCATAAGCCTCCCAGGCTTACGCAATGGAGGATAGTGAAGCGATTCCTCCAGAACTCTCTTAGGGTCAACTGAGTGTCTGACGTCACTTCAAAGCATTTTGAAACACTGCTTTTGTGTAGAGTTTTTAAAGTTAGAAATGACCTGCTGGTCCATGGGCTGGAGGAGAAGAGTGGTGTTAGGAGGCAAGAACTTCACCTTTATAAAATTGAAGTCCCTAAACACTTCATCTTGCAAGTCTGGAGGATGTGCAGGGACATTGTCCAGTACCAGGAGGCACTTGAGTGGCAATTTTTTTTCCAGGAGGTATTTTTTCACACTTGGGCCAAACACATCATTAACCCACTCTTTGAAAATTTGTCTTGTGACCCATGCCTTATGATTAGCTTTCCATATCACACACAATCTATTCTTCATGACACTTTTTCTTGAACACACTGCGATTTTCTGAGTGATATACAAGTAAAGGCTTCACTTTGAAATCCCCGTCAGCATTACCACACAACAAAAGAGTAAGCCTGTCTTTCATAGGCTTGTGTCTTGACAGTGCCTTTTCCTCCTGGGTAATGTAGGTCCTGTTTGGCATTTTCTTCCAAAACAGGCCTGTTTGTCACAACTGAACACTTGTTGGGGTTTGAATCCTTCAGCCTCTATGTATCCCTGGAATTCCTGCACGAATTTTTCAGCCGCACATTTGTCAAAACTTGCTGCCTCACCATGCCTTACAACACTTGTGTATGCCACTACGCTTCTTATATCTATCAAACCATCCTTTGCTGGCCATAAATTCACAAACTGCAGGCATTTTCTTTGCAAGATCCTCATGCAGCTGCCTTGCCTTCTCACAAATAATAGACTCCACAACACTGTCTCCCACTATTTCTTTTTCCTTAATCCACAATAATAATAACTTTTCCATCTCTTCCATTATTGGTGGCCTTTGTTTAGTTAGAAAAGTTACTCCTTTTGCAATATTACCATCTTTGATTTTTTCAATCTTTGCCAGGATGGATGTAATTGTTGATTTATTCTTGCTGTACATCCTGGCAAGTTCCACCACCTTCATATCACTCTCAAACTTTTTTATCACTTCATGCTTAAATTCCATTGCATTTCTCACTTTCTTTACCACAGGAACTTTCTTAGGAGCCATGGTTACTTATTTCACAGTTGCACTGCAAAAAAGTACAGTGGACCCCCGGATAACGATCAGCTCCCAACTCGACCAATTATGTAAGTTTATTTTTGTAAGTGCTTTTGTAGGTGTATTTTTAGGGGTCTGAAATGGACTAATCTAATTCACAATATTTCTTATGGGAACAAATTCGGTCTATAATGGCACCCAAACAGACTTCTGGATTGAAATAATATCGTTATGCGGGGGTCCACTGTACTAAAAACAATGGAAAACAAGCGAAATGTTTGGATGTATGAGCAGAAGCTTCCTCAGCCACCAAGAGACAAATTCAAACTGACGTGCAAGCGGCCCCAGCCGGCAGATGGATGCGTCCCAAACGGCCGATCATCGAATTAACAGCCGAAAAACCAGCCGATAACCGAGTTGGCTGATAACAGAACCGGCTGATAACCGGTGGTCCACTGTATATTGTTTGGGAACAAAACAAGACGTTTTCATTCGAACATGAAGATGAACAACATACTAACTGATAGGCAGGAAAGTAAATTCTTAGGAATAAACCTAGTCAGGAAAATAAACTCAAAACAGTGGGCATTCTCTCTATTATGTTCCCAAACATCCCTGCTTGCTTTGTACTACTCTAACCTCTCCATGCCTTGCCTATGGTATCTGTGCATGGAGATCAACAACAGCTAATCACCTTTAACTACTGTTACTCAGCAAAAATCAGCTCTCAAAATAATTACTCATTCATGCTCCAGACAAAACATGTCACCCTTTCCCCTTTATTCAAAGGTTTAAATTTCCTTAGCATACAAAAGGTTTATACTTTCTTCTGCATATACTATGTTTACAAGACACTGAGTTCTAACATTAATCCAGAGCTTAAATTCTATCTGGAGAGCTGCAAAAGAATACAAACACAATACAAAGAACAAATATCTCTTACATTCCATGTATACAACTCAACCTGTTCATAAGCATGCAAATAAAAGGCCCAAAAAATTTGGAACTCACTGACTGAAAATGCTAAATAATCCCCATCTGCCAACATCTTTACTATTATTTAAAAGCACCAATTAAATCTCACATAAAGGGTATATCCATTAACTCTGTAAATTCTCGAATTTTCATTTTGCCACCTTAATTCACACACTACTGTCAAGTGGTAAACTCTCGTCACACAGCATATAAATCTATAGGGGAAGGAAGGCGGGGTAGGGGTCGTCCTCGAAAGGGTTGGAGAGAGGGGGTAAAGGAGGTTTTGTGGGCGAGGGGCTTGGACTTCCAGCAAGTGTGCGTGAACGTGTTAGATAGGAGTGAATGGAGACGAATGGTACTTGGGACCTGACGATCTGTTGGAGTGTGAGCAGGGTAATATTTAGTGAAGGGATTCAGGGAAACCGGTTATTTTCATATAGTCGGACTTGAGTCCTGGAAATGGGAAGTACAATGCCTGCACTTTAAAGGAGGGGTTTGGGATATTGGCAGTTTGGAGGGATATGTTGTGTATCTTTATATGTATATGCTTCTAAACTGTTGTATTCTGAGCACCTCTGCAAAAACAGTGATAATGTGTGAGTGTGGTGAAAGTGTTGAATAATGATGAAAGTATTTTCTTTTTGGGGATTTTCTTTCTTTTTTGGGTCACCCTGCCTCGGTGGGAGATGACCAACTTGTTGAAAAAAAAAAATATATATATATATACACCTAGGTAGTAGGTTGGTAGACAGCAACCGCCCAGGGAGGTACTACCGTCCTGCCAAGTGAGTGTAAAACGGAAACCTGTAATTGTTTTACATGATGGTAGGATTGCTGGTGTCCGTTTTTCTGTCTCATAAACATGCAAGATTTCAGGTACGTCTTGCTACTTCTACTTACACTTAGGTCACACTACACATACACGTACAAGCATATATATACACACACCCCTCTGGGTTTTCTTACTAGTTCTTGTCCTTTGTTTATTTCCTCTTATCTCCATGGGGAAGTGGAACAGAATTCTTCCTCTGTAAGCCATGCGTGTCGTAAGAGGCGACTAAAATGCCGGGAGCAAGGGGCTAGTAACCCCTTCTCCTGTATATATTACTAAATTTAAAAGGAGAAACTTCAGTTTTTTCTTTTGGGCCACCCCACCTCAGTGGGATACGGCTGGTACGTTGAAAGAAGAAGAAGAAGAAAAATGCTGAGCTCAATTTATTCTCCTCTTGAAAATAATGAATATCCAATGGGCTTTCTTATCAATCTTAAAAAAAAAAACCTTTGATCCAGTAGACTACAACATTCTGTTGCTTAAATTAGAATATTAAGGAATTTAGAAGACATGCTATTTCATACATGAAATCTTACCCGAGTGACCAGACACCAACGTGACCATTAAAGACTGTTCTTCAGTAACCTGATCAGTCTGGGCTCTTTGCTGTTCCTTATCTACATCAATGACCTTCCTAATGCTTCACATGAACTTTAACCAATTCTATTTGCAGATGACACAACTTTCATCATTTCAAATGCTGGTCTGGCTACACTCAACAACACAGTAATTGCCAGACTTGCCAAAATGCAGTCAATATTAACATGATCTATATACAGTGGACCCCCGGTTATCGGTTGTAATCCGTTCCAGAAGGTCGGCCGATAACCGAAATGGCCGAAAACCAAATTAATATTTCGCATAAGAATTAATGGAAATACAATTAATCCATTCCAGACAAAAATATTCACAAAAAAAAAAAATAATTTTTTTTAACAATTATGTAAGTACAGTGGAACCTCTTCTTGCGAGCGTATCCATGTGCGAGTTTTTCCAAATACGAGCAGTTGATGGATTGATTTTTTGTTTCCATACGTGAGCAAATTTCCAGTCGTGAATGGGTTGACATTATTTATACAATTATTGCAATAAGGAGTAACAGTAAAACTTATATTTTTTGTGTGAATAAAAATTACAAATTATTTATATTGTAATAATAATAATAATAATAATAATAATATGTATAATAATATAATACAATAAGAATAATAATATGTATAATAATATAATACAATAAGAATAATAATATAATACATATAATAATAATACATATATAATAATAATGTACTACATAATAATAATTATAATAAGAGACGGCTTCAAAAGGCCATCACTAGATGGCAGTGTTTACCACAACAAAGAGGGAGTGGTTGTTGCCGCCTCCACCTGTTACATAATGGCATATTTTATTCATTCTAGAGTATATATCAGGTTTCTGTGTTATTTATATTGCTTATTATTTCATATTAGATTAACTGTGATAGATAAATAAGCCGTAGAGTTGATGATAGCGAAATATTCAAGGGGTATTTTGTCCTGTCTCCAGACAAACTCTCGTCGGCCGCCGCCGCATATATAATGACATATTTTATTCATTCTAGAGTATATATCAGGTTTCTATGTTATTTATATTGTTTATTATGTCATATTAGTTGAACTGTGATAGATAAATAAGCCGTATAGATAACATTAGCGAAATATTCAAAAAGTATTTTGTCCGGTCTTCAGACAAACTCTCGTCCACCACCAACACTGCCCATACCACTATATGAATTACATATTTTATTCATTTTAGAGTATACAGTGGACCCTCGACCAACGTTGGCATCGATTAACGATAAATCCGACTAGCGATACATTTTAATGCAAAAATTTTGCCTCGACTAGCGCTAAAAAACTCGACCAATGCTATTCATTCCGTCTGAGACGCGTCCACTTCTGGCCAGTGTTTACAAGCCAGCCAGCCACCGCGGTCGCTTCCAAGCATATAATCGGAACATTTCATATTATCACAGCCTTTTTAGTGATTGCACCTGCAAAGTCACCATGGGCCCCAAGAAAGCTTCTAGTGCCAACCCTACAGCAAAAAGGGTGAGAGTTACTATGGATATGAAGAAAGAGATCACTGCTAAGTATGAAAGTGGAGTGCGTGTCTCCGAGCTGGCCAGGTTGTACACAAAACCCCAATCAACCATCGCTACTATTGTGGCCAAGAAAACGGCAATCAAGGAAGCTGTTCTTGCCAAAGGTGCAACTATGTTTTCGAAACTGAGATAGCAAGTGATAGAAGATGTTGAGGGACTGTTATTGGTGTGGATAAACGAAAAACAGAGAGCAGGAGATAGCATCTCTCAAGCGATCATATGTGAAAAGGCTAGGAAGTTGCATGATGATTTAATTAGAAAAATGCCAGCAACTAGTGGTGATGTGAGTGAATTTAAGGCCAGCAAAGGTTGGTTTGAGAGATTTAAGAATCGTAGTGGCATACATAGTGTGATAAGGCATGGTGAGGCTGCCAGTTTGGACCAAAAAGCAGCTGAAAAATATGAACAGGAATTCAAGGAGTACATACACAGTGAAGAATTGAAACCTGAACAAGTGTTTAATTGTGACACTGACAATGTTGTGAAACACTTTAGGAATGTCATAAAGGAACGGGAGGTACAGGCCTCTATGGACAGATATGTTGTGCGACAGAGGTCCAGTGACTCTCAAGCTGGTTCTAGTGGGATTAAAAGAAGAAGGGAAATAACCCCGAAAAAGGACTTGCCACCTCAAGTCCTAATGGAAGGGGATTCCCCTTCTAAACACTAACACCATCAACACTCTCCCCTCCTTCCATCCCGTCAATCATCACCAGATCTTCAATAAAGGTAAGTGTCATGTAACTGTGCATGTCTTCTTCAGTTTGTGTGTATTAAAATTAATATTTCATGTGGCAAAAAAAAGTTTTTTTTCAATACTTTTGGGTGTCTTGCATGGATTAATTTGATTTCCATTATTTCTTATGGGGAAAATTAACTCGACTAACGATAATTTCGATTAACGATGAGCTCTCAGGAACGGATTAATATCGTTGGTCGAGGGTCCACTGTATATATGTTATTTATATTGTTTATTATGTCATATTAGATGAAGTGAGATTGATAAATACGCCGTAGAGTTGATATTAGCGAAATTATTGAAGCACAGAATTCCACTGGAACGGATTAATTGCATTTCAATTAATTTAAATGAGGAAAATTTACTCTGCAAACGAGCAAATCCAGTTGTGAGCAAGGTCATGGAACGGATTAAACTCCCAAGTTGAGGTTCCACTGTGTTACATACCTTTATTGAAGGCTAATGCTGGCTTCTGGAAGATAGGGAAGAGGAAAGAGGAAGGAGTTAGTGTTTGGAAGGGGAATCCCCCTCCATAAAGACTTTAGGTAGCAAAGCCTTCTCTGGGGTTACTACCCTTCTTTGTCTTTAATGCCACTAGGACCAGCTTGAGAGTCACTAGGCCCGTCTCACAAAATAACTGTCCAGAGTGCTCCGTTTCTGGCATCTCTCTAAGATTTCCCTGAAGTGGGACAGGGTTTTGTCACTAAACATGTTGCAAACATTGCTTGTTTCAGCTTTGTCAGGGTGGTGTTTCTCTACAAAAGCTTGCACCCTAGTCCACATTGCACACACCTCTTTAATCTCTGAAGAAGGCACCTCCTTCGCTCCCTTTTCCTCCTCCTCTGAAGCAAGTTCCTCAGCTGCAGTCTGTTGTTGTTCAAGTTAAAGCTCTTGCAGCTCTTCAGTGGTTAGCTCTTCCCTGTGGTCCTCCACCAACTCTTCCACATCCTCGCCACTCACCTCCAACCCCAGGGACTTCCCCAGTGCCACAATAGAGTCCACAGGGTCAACAGGGTCAGGGTCAGCCTCAAACCCTTCAAAATCCCTCTCTTGGGCACAATGTGGCCACAGTTTTCTCCAAGCAGAGTTCAAAGTCGTGGAAGTCACTATCCTCCACTGCATAAGCCTCCCAGGCTTACGCAATGGAGGATAGTGAAGCGATTCCTCCAGAACTCTCTTAGGGTCAACTGAGTGTCTGACGTCACTTCAAAGCATTTTGAAACACTGCTTTTGTGTAGAGTTTTTAAAGTTAGAAATGACCTGCTGGTCCATGGGCTGGAGGAGAAGAGTGGTGTTAGGAGGCAAGAACTTCACCTTTATAAAATTGAAGTCCCTAAACACTTCATCTTGCAAGTCTGGAGGATGTGCAGGGACATTGTCCAGTACCAGGAGGCACTTGAGTGGCAATTTTTTTTCCAGGAGGTATTTTTTCACACTTGGGCCAAACACATCATTAACCCACTCTTTGAAAATTTGTCTTGTGACCCATGCCTTATGATTAGCTTTCCATATCACACACAATCTATTCTTCATGACACTTTTTCTTGAACACACTGCGATTTTCTGAGTGATATACAAGTAAAGGCTTCACTTTGAAATCCCCGTCAGCATTACCACACAACAAAAGAGTAAGCCTGTCTTTCATAGGCTTGTGTCTTGACAGTGCCTTTTCCTCCTGGGTAATGTAGGTCCTGTTTGGCATTTTCTTCCAAAACAGGCCTGTTTGTCACAACTGAACACTTGTTGGGGTTTGAATCCTTCAGCCTCTATGTATCCCTGGAATTCCTGCACGAATTTTTCAGCCGCACATTTGTCAAAACTTGCTGCCTCACCATGCCTTACAACACTTGTGTATGCCACTACGCTTCTTATATCTATCAAACCATCCTTTGCTGGCCATAAATTCACAAACTGCAGGCATTTTCTTTGCAAGATCCTCATGCAGCTGCCTTGCCTTCTCACAAATAATAGACTCCACAACACTGTCTCCCACTATTTCTTTTTCCTTAATCCACAATAATAATAACTTTTCCATCTCTTCCATTATTGGTGGCCTTTGTTTAGTTAGAAAAGTTACTCCTTTTGCAATATTACCATCTTTGATTTTTTCAATCTTTGCCAGGATGGATGTAATTGTTGATTTATTCTTGCTGTACATCCTGGCAAGTTCCACCACCTTCATATCACTCTCAAACTTTTTTATCACTTCATGCTTAAATTCCATTGCATTTCTCACTTTCTTTACCACAGGAACTTTCTTAGGAGCCATGGTTACTTATTTCACAGTTGCACTGCAAAAAAGTACAGTGGACCCCCGGATAACGATCAGCTCCCAACTCGACCAATTATGTAAGTTTATTTTTGTAAGTGCTTTTGTAGGTGTATTTTTAGGGGTCTGAAATGGACTAATCTAATTCACAATATTTCTTATGGGAACAAATTCGGTCTATAATGGCACCCAAACAGACTTCTGGATTGAAATAATATCGTTATGCGGGGGTCCACTGTACTAAAAACAATGGAAAACAAGCGAAATGTTTGGATGTATGAGCAGAAGCTTCCTCAGCCACCAAGAGACAAATTCAAACTGACGTGCAAGCGGCCCCAGCCGGCAGATGGATGCGTCCCAAACGGCCGATCATCGAATTAACAGCCGAAAAACCAGCCGATAACCGAGTTGGCTGATAACAGAACCGGCTGATAACCGGTGGTCCACTGTATATTGTTTGGGAACAAAACAAGACGTTTTCATTCGAACATGAAGATGAACAACATACTAACTGATAGGCAGGAAAGTAAATTCTTAGGAATAAACCTAGTCAGGAAAATAAACTCAAAACAGTGGGCATTCTCTCTATTATGTTCCCAAACATCCCTGCTTGCTTTGTACTACTCTAACCTCTCCATGCCTTGCCTATGGTATCTGTGCATGGAGATCAACAACAGCTAATCACCTTTAACTACTGTTACTCAGCAAAAATCAGCTCTCAAAATAATTACTCATTCATGCTCCAGACAAAACATGTCACCCTTTCCCCTTTATTCAAAGGTTTAAATTTCCTTAGCATACAAAAGGTTTATACTTTCTTCTGCATATACTATGTTTACAAGACACTGAGTTCTAACATTAATCCAGAGCTTAAATTCTATCTGGAGAGCTGCAAAAGAATACAAACACAATACAAAGAACAAATATCTCTTACATTCCATGTATACAACTCAACCTGTTCATAAGCATGCAAATAAAAGGCCCAAAAAATTTGGAACTCACTGACTGAAAATGCTAAATAATCCCCATCTGCCAACATCTTTACTATTATTTAAAAGCACCAATTAAATCTCACATAAAGGGTATATCCATTAACTCTGTAAATTCTCGAATTTTCATTTTGCCACCTTAATTCACACACTACTGTCAAGTGGTAAACTCTCGTCACACAGCATATAAATCTATAGGGGAAGGAAGGCGGGGTAGGGGTCGTCCTCGAAAGGGTTGGAGAGAGGGGGTAAAGGAGGTTTTGTGGGCGAGGGGCTTGGACTTCCAGCAAGTGTGCGTGAACGTGTTAGATAGGAGTGAATGGAGACGAATGGTACTTGGGACCTGACGATCTGTTGGAGTGTGAGCAGGGTAATATTTAGTGAAGGGATTCAGGGAAACCGGTTATTTTCATATAGTCGGACTTGAGTCCTGGAAATGGGAAGTACAATGCCTGCACTTTAAAGGAGGGGTTTGGGATATTGGCAGTTTGGAGGGATATGTTGTGTATCTTTATATGTATATGCTTCTAAACTGTTGTATTCTGAGCACCTCTGCAAAAACAGTGATAATGTGTGAGTGTGGTGAAAGTGTTGAATAATGATGAAAGTATTTTCTTTTTGGGGATTTTCTTTCTTTTTTGGGTCACCCTGCCTCGGTGGGAGATGACCAACTTGTTGAAAAAAAAAAAAAATATATATATATACACCTAGGTAGTAGGTTGGTAGACAGCAACCGCCCAGGGAGGTACTACCGTCCTGCCAAGTGAGTGTAAAACGGAAACCTGTAATTGTTTTACATGATGGTAGGATTGCTGGTGTCCGTTTTTCTGTCTCATAAACATGCAAGATTTCAGGTACGTCTTGCTACTTCTACTTACACTTAGGTCACACTACACATACATGTACAAGCATATATATACACACCCCTCTGGGTTTTCTTACTAGTTCTTGTCCTTTGTTTATTTCCTCTTATTTCCATGGGGAAGTGGAACAGAATTCTTCCTCCGTAAGCCATGCGTGTTGTAAGAGGCGACTAAAATGCCGGGAGCAAGGGGCTAGTAACTACTTCTCCTGTACATATTACTAAATGTAAAAGGAGAAACTTTCGTTTTTCCTTTTGGGCCACCCCGCCTCAGTGGGATACGGCCGGTGTGTTGAAAGAAAGAAAGAAAAGGAGAAACTTCCGTTTTTCCTTTTGGGCCACCCCGCCTCGGTGGGATACGGCCGGTGTGTTGAAAGAAAGAAAGATATATATACACACACCCCTCTGGGTTTTCTTCTATTTTCTTACTAGTTCTTGTTTATTTCCTCTTATCTCCATGGGGAAGTGGGACAGAATTCTTCCTCCATAAGCTATGCGTGTTGTAAGAGGCGACTAAAATGCCAGGAGCAAGGGGCTAGTAACCCCTTCTCCTGTATAAATTACTAAATTTAAAAAGAGAAACTTTTGTTTTTCTTTTTGGGCCACCCTGCCTTGGTGGGATACAGCCGGTTTGTTGAAAAAAAAAATATTTGAGTTCATGGGCCCAAAAGAAGCAAAATAACATTAATTCAAAATTCCCCAAGTTCAGAATGCCCAGCCAAACCAATGCTCTCAGTCTATGTTTGGTTGTCATGGCATGCAAAGACAGTTTTAGTTAAGAAGGAAATAAACACTAAAGACATTCAAGAGAACACAGAAACTGAATTCTAGAGGGAGGAGTAACTCAAACAAATAATAACAGTACTCACTGTGGTGAAGAAGCACCATAAAAGAAGGGTGGTGGTCTAGCAGTTTTGTTAAAGAAATACCAGTTCATGCAAAGGAAATAAAAATAAAAAACACGACTTTGAAATTCTAATGGTAGAGAGCCAAAACAATGACAAAAAACTCATAGCTGATAAGGGTGGATTGTATGCATTCAATTCTTTGGGAAGCTGGCTATGTTATTAAGCTGATCAGCATTATGAAATAAGAAAATGAGGAATGTACGAATGGTATATAATACCGACAAGATGAGAGTAAGACACATGTGCAACATCTGGGTATCTTTATTGTAGACGTTTCGCCATCCAGTGGCTTTATCAATACAAATTCCAGGACATAACTTGAAGACAGTAGAACTATGTACAGAAGATGAGGTAATCAGTCCCTCAACCTAGGAGTAGGTGCGAAGAGCACCATAGTCGTGGAGATTCTTTCAGAATCTCCACGACTATGGTGCTGTTCGCACCTACTCCTAGGTTGAGGGACTGATTACCTCATCTTCTGTACATAGTTCTACTGTCTTCAAGTTATGTCCTGGAATTTGTATTGATAAAGCCACTGGATGGCGAAACGTCTACAATAAAGATACCCAGATGTTGCACATGTGTCTTACTCTCACCTCAAGAAAATGAGGAAATATCATCAGGAAAAGGTTCAATGAGGTATAAGGAGTGGAACACGTTAGACATGCATGTACTTCTACCATCCGACTTACGATCGAGTTTGGTTCCGTGAAACCGGTCGTAAGTCGAAATGGTCATAAGTCGAACTTTACTACTGAATAGTCATTACAAAAATGTTTTGTTGATATTTTATTGTTTTATTTTGGTATTTCATGTTTTACTTTACTTTTTATGTTGCTAGTACAGTATTTTATACTGTAAGGTTTAGGATAAACACTGTGTACAACACAAAAAGTTGTTTATTTCCCAGAAATTTGGCATAAAAAACACGGTCGTAAGTCGAGTGGTCGTAAGTCGAGCAGGTCGTAAGTCGGATGGTAGGTGTATAGATCAGAATGTCTGGAGGTAAATATGGCCACCATATCAACTTCTAGAAGACAAGGCCAGGGCTAAGCAGGAACACACAAGACAACCATCACTGTATGGTAAAGCTGTCGCTACTTTGCTGTCACTTCCATGGATGATCATGTCCAAAATGCATTTTTTACAACTTTATGGAAGACCCTATTTTCAATTACTATCTTATTTTTTAATGTACATCATTTCCCACCAAGGCATGGTGACCAAAGACAATAGGTTAACTATTATTCACTTTTTAGCTATCTTTCAAAAAAAGCATGGACAAGATAATACACCAAACTATCAGAAGCACTTACATAAACAACATATGGGACTTTTCCTTCTTTTCTATCAGCTACTGTAATGTTTCCCTCTACAAGGCTGGGTCCAGCAGGCGTCGTGTCTGTGAACTGTTCAGCAACAACTTTGAAGCGGATTCTCTCACCTGGAAAACAATTTGTTAACTTGTGTAATAGTATTATTAAATAATCTTTAGTCAGCTACAAACAGTACTTAAATTTCAAACATAAAAGTGTGTATTGGATCCAAATCAGAATTTTACCTCGATTACATCTAATCTAAATATCCTGACAAGAAATTTATCATACCAAGTACAAAATATGAGAACATTAGTTACACCAGTAATTATGTATCATATACAACACTAACATTCACTGCTCCCGTACATCATCTTGGCCTTGTACAGTGGAACCTCGGTTGTTGAACTAAATTCGTTCCAGATGTTGATTTAACAACCAAAATGGAAGACAACCAAAGCAATTTTTCCCATAAAGAATAATATACATGACAACAAATGACAACATAATTTATTAAAAATGTACTACTACATAAAACTGTAAAAATGAATACTAAAAGACTTGTGAATTTTAACTGCCACTTACCTGTCAGAGGAGAGCTAATGGTATACTGGAAGTAGGAGGTGGAGGAGAAAAGTCGATATGTTACTGCTTTGAAGGAGAGTCACCTTCTATTAATATGTGCTTCTTGTGTTGTTTCTCTTCTTTGTCTCTTTTCACCACTAACATCTTGTTCTGGCTCACTGGTTTTTTGTCTCAATAAAAACCTGTCCAGTGAGGTTTGTTTTGGGCTCCATTTTTAACACTTCTCTAAATTGAGACATTACACTGTCATTGTACATGTTAGAGAGACAGATGGTCACTGCTCTGTCTGGATGGTATTTTTCAACAAACTCTTGCACTTCATGCTATTTAGCACATATTTCCTTGACAAGTGCAATGGGCACATCATCCCTTCCCTCCTCTTCCTCTGATGATAGCTCCTCTGCTGCACTCTGTTGCTGCTGCTTCTGAAGGTCTACAAGTTCTTCTGTGGTGAGTTCAGTTCTGTGCTCCTCCACATTATCTTCAGTCACCTCTAGGCCCAAGGTATTCCCCAGGGACACAATATCCTCTACTGGCTCAGGCTCATCTTCAAAGCCTTCAAAATCCCTGGCTGCCACAAAATCAGGCCACAATTTCTTCCATACTGACTGCGTGATCCTAGAAGATACATTTCCCCAGGCTTTGTCGAAAAGCCTCAAGTAGGTGGGGATATTGAAATGGTCCTTCTTTGGACCCATGATGGCTTATCTCACAAAAAAACTACAAAATAACAAAAAAAGTTCACAAGATGCACAACAAAACCTGAAGAGATGTTTACAGCATGTGAGTTAGTGAACACGTGACCCAAGCCACTCGCGTTGTTGTCGACAACCAAGAGAATGTAAGAAAACCAGGATAATTTTTTCCTCAAATTCCTCGTTCTAAAACCGATTTGTTTGACAAGTAATGCAGTTGACAACCTAGGTTCCACTGTACTTTAATTCACAATTAACTACTTATTTGATGATGAGCACAATGAAAAAGCCAAAATCTATCTAAACACCTGTTTACATACATTAACCCTTAAATTGTATCATTACCAAAAATATAATTTTGTGTGTTGCAAAATTTTGATGCAGTTTAAAGAATTTATTTTTGCATGTAGAGTAAAACATAAACAAAACTGGATAATAAATTACCATTTTATGGCAAGATGAAATGTGTGAAAAATTATTCCTCACTGGCAACAGCTAAGTAAATACTTCAGTGCTCTTTACATTTTACTGATGCCGAATTATGATTGTTTTCCATTTTTTCAATGTTTAACATTACATACACTAGCCTTTTATATTAGATGTGTTTCAAGATGTTTTAGTACTTGAAACATGAAGAGAGCCATTGTACATCATAGCCCCTCCCTGAATGTTCAATATAAATTGATAGGGATAACGTTCTTTATTGCCTTTGTCGTCTTATACTTCGTACAAAGAAATTTCATGATATTACAGTTGCTGCAAAGTGCAATACTCCATGAAACAGTGACAATAAGTTAAAGTGTTTAGCTTTCTTGGGGTATCCTAGATTAAAGCCACATAGTATACTTGTTGACTTAACTCCACTGTTAGTATCATAAAACTGTAATAAATCAGGAACAAATAAGGTATCTTCCTGCTGGTTTCACACCATATTTGCTAAAGGGAAACCTGGTGGTGGCACAACAGGTCCTGGCTGCACTGTTTACATGTGCTTCTGGGGCAATGTACACATGATGCACTGCATGGACCCATCTAGTTCTAAAAAAATTTCCAGGAATGAGCTTACCTTAAATGGCAGTACTTGGCCAATGTGAAGTCAAATTATGAGTACTAAAACATTGAACAGCCTGATCTCTTACATACTAATATGTTGCGTTAAGTTTAAGGTTTCAGGGAAAACCACTATGACAAAGTAGTTGTTCAAATCTCTTACCTATATTTGTGAACACTAAGGCATATCAAAAGATAGAAAAAAGCGCTAACTAGAAGTGCATAGTCAAGTTCTTACTAACTGCAATCAAGGCTTACCAACTGCTGAAAATGGTATATAATACCGACATGTTGAAGATTAAGACAGGTGAAGCAGTTGGGTATCTTTATTGATGAAACGTTTCACCTACACAGTAAGCTTCTTAAGTCAAATACAATACTGTCAGACACTGTAGCACAATGGTATCTTGGCACAGAGGGCATCTTCCATTCTTCATCACATATCTACTAGTTATGAGTGAGAAGGGTTGGATTCCAGAGGGACCTGCCTTCTTATTAGAGAACACAACAACAGTGCCAACACTGAATGATGGCCCAATTCTTTGGTAATCACTGATAAACAAGCCTGTGACTGTTGCAGGTAATGACATCCTGCTGGTCTTCTCAATTTTGACTAAAAGATGTCCAAGTTACCAAATAAGAAACATTTGCTTTGGAATTAAATGTTTATTAGAATTTACTTTATGAGGCACCATTTCTATAGACTACCCAAGTAAAATTATCTTTGCAAAGAAAATATGGGGAAAACCCTTTCTTAAATATCAACCAAGTTTTGTAAATTCTGCAACAAAAAGCATAAAAAAGTAAGAAGATAAATTACCTTATCTTTTTAAATTTGCAAATCATGTAATGACTTAATTCTGAATTTCCCTTAGTAGCCATTATCCTTTAATACTTAATGCAAACAAATTTAACATTTATCAACTTACAGAATCATGTAATAATTATAATAAAAGTTGTCAGCAACATTAAACTTAAGGTATTACAAGACTTACCAACATCCATGAAGAGATGATGAGTCTCATCGTCAGTCTGGTAGTCCCAGACCCACGTACGATCAGTCTCATCATAGTGAGAATTTGTCATCATGGAGTCCCGGCGGATGTACACATCTTCATAAAAACCAAGACTAACTGCAGAAAAGAATGTGACAAACTTTAATAAAAATGTAATAAAATAAATGTTATAGTACACAGGTCATCCATACTTAATGTCAGATACAGTACTTCACATTATACTGAAAAGTCTTCAAATATTAAGAAATCATATGTTGATATTTCATCCAAATGTGAGCAAGTCTCATTAACCCTTAAACTGTCCAAACTTAGATCTATGTTTTTTCGACATTTGAAAGTATGTAAAAAAACGTAGACTTTTTTTTTTTACATTTGAAAATTTGTAAAAAATTTTGATCTACATTTTTTTTTTTGTTATACAGTGGACCCCCGCTTCACGATCACCTCCCAATGCGACCAATTATGTAAGTGTATTTATGTAAGTGCGTTTGTACATGTATGTTTGGGGGTCTGAAATGGACTAATCTACTTCACAATTTTCCTTATGGGAACAAATTCGGTCAGTACCGGCACCTGAACATACTTCTGGAATGAAAAAATATCGTTAACCGGGGGTCCACTGTATTTGAAAATATGTAAAAAAACATAGATCTACTTTTGGAGCACTACGCATGTGAATGTAGATCTGTTTGGACAGTTTAAGGACTAAAATCTGTTAAATCAATAGGATTATTATTATCACACTGGCCGATTCCCACCAAGGCAGGGTGGCCCGAAAAAGAAAAACTTTCACCATCATTCACTCCATCACTGTCTTGCCAGAAGGGTGCTTTACACTACAGTTTTTAAACTGCAATATTAACACCCCTCCTTCAGAGTGCAGGCACTGTACTTCCCATCTCCAGGACTCAAGTCCAGCCTGCCGGTTTCCCTGAACCCCTTCATAAATGTTACTTTGCTCACACTCCAACAGCACCCTCACGCATGCCTGCTGGAAGTCCAAGCCCCTCGCACGCAAAACCTCCTTTACCCCCTCCCTCCAACCTTTCCTAGGCCGACCCCTACCCTGCCTTCCTTCCACTACAGACTGATACACTCTTGAAGTCACTCTGTTTTGCTCCATTCTCTCTACATGTCCAAACCACCTCAACAACCCTTCCTCAGCCCTCTGGACAACAGTTTTGGTAATCCTGCACCTCCTCCTAACTTCCAAACTACGAATTCTCTGCATTATATTCACACCACACATTGCCCTCAGACATGACATCTCCACTGCCTCCAGCCTTCTCCTCGCTGCAACATTCATCACCCATGCTTCACACCCATATAAGAGCGTTGGTAAAACTATACTTTCATACATTCCCCTCTTTGCCTCCAAGGACAAAGTTCTTTGTCTCCACAGACTCCTAGGAACGTTACAAAAATTCAGGAGCAGTGGGCAACAGTGACAAGTGCACAGAGGTACATATTTGGAGTGTACTGATGCCAAATTATGATTGCTTTAGGTAGTAGGTTGGTAGACAGCAACCACCCAGGGAAGTACTACCGTCCTGCCAGATGACTGTGAAACAGAAACCTGTAACTGTTTTGCATGATGGAAGGATTGCTGGTTTCTTTTTCTGTCTCATAAACACACTAGATAACAGGGATATCTTGCTACTCCTACTTACACTTTGGTCACACTTCACAGACATGCACATGCATATATATATATGTATACATACATCTAGGTTTTTCTCCTTTTTCTAAATAGCTCTTGTTCTTCTTCATTTCTTCTATTGTCCATGGGGAAGTGGAAAAGAATCTTTCCTCCGTAAGCCATGCGTGTCATATGAGGCGACTAAAATGCCGGGAGCGATGGGCTAGTAACCCCTTCTCCTGTAGACATTTACTAAAAAAGAGAAGAAGAAAAACTTTATAAAACTGGGATGCTTGAATGTGCGTGGATGTAGTGCAGATGACAAGAAACAGATGATTGCTGATGTTATGAATGAAAAGAAGTTGGATGTCCTGGCCCTAAGCGAAACAAAGCTGAAGGGGGTAGGGGAGTTTCGGAGAGGGGAAATAAATGGAATTAAATCTGGAGTATCAGAGAGTTAGAGCTAAGGAAGGGGTAGCAGTAATGTTGAATGATCAGTTATGGAAGGAGAAAAGAGAATATGAATGTGTAAATTCAAGAATTATGTGGATTAAAGTAAAGGTTGGATGCGAAAAGTGGATCATAATAAGCATGTATGCACCTGGAGAAGAGAGGAATGTAGAGGAGAGAGAGAGATTTTGGGAGATGTTAAGTGAATGTATAGGAGCCTTTGAACCAAGTGAGAGAGCAATTGTGGTAGGGGACCTGAATGCTAAAGTAGGAGAAACTTTTAATGAGGGTGTGGTAGGTAAGTTTGGGGGTGCCAGGTGTAAATGACAATGGGAGCCCTTTGATTGAACTTTGTATAGAAAGGAGTTTAGTTATAGGTAATACATATTTTAAGAAAAAGAGGATAAATAAGTATACAAGGTATGATGTAGGGCAAAATGACAGTAGTTCGTTGGATTATGTATTGGTAGATAAAAGACTGTTGAGTAGACTTCAGGATGTACATGTTTATAGAGGGGCCACAGATACATCAGATCACTTTTTACTTGTAGCTACACTGAGAGTAAAAGGTAGATGGGATACAAGGAGAATAGAAGCATCAGGGAAGAAAGAGGTGAAGGTTTATAAACTAAAAGAGGAGGCAGTTAGGGTAAGATATAAACAGCTATTGGAGGATAGATGGGCTAATGAGAGCATAGGCAATGGGGTCGAAGAGGTATGGGGTAGGTTTAAAAATGTAGTGTTAGTGTGTTCAGCAGAAGTTTGTGGTTACAGGAAAGTGGGTGCGGGAGGGAAGAGGAGCGATTGGTGGAATGATGATGTAAAGAGTAGTAAGGGAGAAAAAGTTAGCATATGAGAAGTTTTTACAAAGTAGAAGTGATGCAAGGAGGGAAGAGTATATGGAGAAAAAGAGAGAGGTTAAGAGAGTGGTGAAACTATGTAAAGAGAGAGCAAATGAGAGAGTGGGTGAGATGTTATCAACAAATTTTGTTGAAAATAAGAAAAAGTTTTGGAGTGAGATTAACAAGTTAAGGAAGACTAGAGAACAAATGGATTTGTCAGTTAAAAATAGGAGAGGAGAGTTATTAAATGGAGAGTTAGAGGTATTGGGAAGATGGAGGGAATATTTTGAGGAATTGTTAAGTGTTGATGAAGATAGGGAAGCTGTGATTTCGTGTATAGGGCAAGGAGAAATAACATCTTGTAGGAGTGAGGAAGAGCCAGTTGCGAGTGTGGGGGAAGTTCATGAGGCAGTAGGTAAAATGAAAGGGGGTAAGGCAGCCGGGATTGATGGGATAAAGATAGAAATGTTAAAAGCAGGTGGGGGATATAGTTTTAGAGTGGTTGGTGCAATTATTTAATAAATGTATGGAAGAGGGTAAGGTACCTAGGGATTGGCAGAGAGCATGCATAGTTCCTTTGTATAAAGGCAAAGGGGACAAAAGAGAGTGCAAAAATTATAGGGGGATAAGTCTGTTGAGTATACCTGGTAAAGTGTATGGTAGAGTTATTATTGAAAGAATTAAGAGTAAGACGGAGAATAGGATAGCAGATGAACAAGGAGGCTTTAGGAAAGGTAGGGGGTGTGTGGACCAGGTGTTTACAGTGAAACATATAAGTGAACAGTATTTAGATAAGGCTAAAGAGGTTTTCGTGGCATTTATGGATTTGGAAAAGGCGTATGACAGGGTGGATAGGGGGGCAATGTGGCAGATGTTGCAAGTGTATGGTGTAGGAGGTAGGTGACTGAAAGCAGTGAAGAGTTTTTACGAGGATAGTGAGGCTCAAGTTAGAGTATGTAGGAAAGAGAGAGATTATTTCCCAGTAAAAGCAGGCCTTAGACAAGGATGTGTGATGTCACCGTGGTTGTTTAATATATTTATAGATGGGGTTGTAAGAGAAGTAAATGCGAGGGTCTTGGCAAGAGGCATGGAGTTAAAAGATAAAGAATCACACAAAGTGGGAGTTGTCACAGTTGCTCTTTGCTGATGACACTGTACTCTTGGGAGATTCTGAAGATAAGTTGCAGAGGTTGGTGGATGAATTTGGTAGGGTATGCAAAAGAAGAAAATTAAAAGTGAATACAGGAAAGAGTAAGGTTATGAGGATAACAAAAAGATTAGGTGATGAAAGATTGGATATCAGATTGGAGGGAGAGAGTATGGAGGAGATGAATGTATTCAGATCTTTGGGAGTGGACGTGTCAGCGGATGGGTCTATGAAAGATGAGGTGAATCATAGAATTGATGAGGGGAAAAGGGTGAGCGGTGCACTTAGGAGTCTGTGGAGACAAAGAACTTTGTCCTTGGAGGCAAAAAGAGTATGAGAGTATAATTTTACCAACGCTCTTATATGGGTGTGAAGCATGGGTGATGAATGTTGCAGCGAGGAGAAGGCTGGAGGCAGTGGAGATGTCATGTCTGAGGGCAATGTGTGGTGTGAATATAATGCAGAGAATTTGTAGTTTTGAAGTTAGGAGGAGGTGCGGGATTACCAAAACTGTTGTCCAGAGGGCTGAGGAAGGGTTGTCGAGGTGGTTCGGACATGTAGAGAGAATGGAGCAAAACAGAGTGACCTCAAGAGTGTATCAGTCTGTAGTGGAAGGAAGGCGGGGTAGGGGGTCGGCCTAGGAAAGGTTGGAGGGAGGGGGTAAAGGAGGTTTTGTGTGCGAGGGGCTTGGACTTCCAGCAGGCATGCGTGAGCATGTTTGATAGGAGTGAATGGAGACAAATGGTTTTTAATACTTGACGTGCTGTTGGAGTGTGAGCAAAGTAACATTTATGAAGGGATTCAGGGAAACCGGCAGGCCGGACTTGAGTCCTGGAGATGGGAAGTACAGTGCCTGCACTCTGAAGGAGGGGTGTTAATGTTGCAGTTTAAAAACTGTAGTGTAAAGCACCCTTCTGGCAAGACAGTGATGGAGTGAATGATGGTGAAAGTTTTTCTTTTTCGGGCCACCCTGCCTTGGTGGGAATCGGCCAGTGTGTTAATAAAAAATAATCATAATAATTTTTTTCACTATAACACATGTACAGTAGTTTCTCATGATATTACATATGTTTCAAGCTATTTTAGTACTTGAAATATGGAGGAGATGCATAGCCCAGCAGAGTAATACAAATAATACAAATACATAATTAACTTATCTCTTTTGACTGCTTTTGTCCTGTAACACTATGTACAAACCTTATAATATGAAATATGACTTTTGGGTTATCTTAGGTTAAAACTACACAATGTATGTACTATATACACTTGTGACCATAATACTTGTGTGCCCTCAAGACCAGTGTAAAAAATATTTGTATGCTACATACAGGGACAGCAGGTTCACGGATGAACAAGGACACTTTAGAAAGGTTAGGGGATGTGTAGATCAAGTGTTGATGTCAAAGCATGCAAGTGAACAATATTTAGATAAAGGTATGGAAGTTTCTATTGCATTTATGGATTTAGAAAGGGCATATGAAATAGTAGTAGGTTGGTAGACAGCAACCACCCAGGGAGGTACTACTGTCCTACCAAGTGAGTGTAAAACAAAAGCCTATAATTGTTTTACATGATGGTAGGATTGTTAGTGTTTTGCCTGTCTCATAAATATGCAAGATTACAGGTACATCTTGGTACTTCTACTTACATTTAGGTCACACTACACATACATGTACACGTTTATTTATACACACTCATCTGAGTTTTCTTTGATTTTATCTTAATAGTTCTTGTTCTTATTACTTTTCCTTTTATATCCATGGGGAAGGGGTATAAGAATCTTTCCTCCGAAAGCCATGCATGTTGTAAAAGTCAACTAAAATGCTGGGAACAATGGGCTAGTAACCCCTTTTCCTGTAACGATTACTAAAAAGAATAAGAAAAACTAAGGGAGGAGGAAGTTCGGGTGAGATATAAGCAACTATTAGCAGAAAGGTGGGCTAGTGCAAGTATGAGTAGTGGGGGGGTTGAAGAGGGTTGGAATAGTTTTAAAAATGCATTATTGGAATGTGGGGCAGAAGTTTGTGGTTAAAGGAGGGTGGGTGCAGGAGGAAAGAGGAGTGATTGGTGGAATGATGAAGCAAAGGGTGTGATAAAAGAGAAAAAGGTAGCTTATGAGAGGTTTTTACAAAGCAGAAGTGTTATAAGAAGAGCAGAGTATATGGAGAGTAAAAGAAAGGTGAAGAGAGTGCAAAAAGGAGAGTACATGGTAGAGTGGGAGAGGCACTGTCAAGAAATTTTAATGAAAATAAGAAAAATTTTTGGAGTGAGATAAAAAAAAGTTAAGAAAGCCTAGGGAACGAATGGATCTGTCAGTTAAAAACAGAGTAGGGAAGTTAGTATATGTGAATATGGAAGCATTGGGTAGATGGCAGGAATATTTTGAGGAACTTTTAAATGTCAAAAAAGAAAGGGAGGTGGTAATTTCATGCACTGGCCAGAAGTATACCATCTTTTAGGAGTCAAGAAGAGCAGGATGCGAGTCTGGGGGAGGTGCACGAGGTATTACGTAGAATGAAAGGGGGTAAAGCAGCTGGAACTGACAGGATCATAACAGAAATGTTAAAAGCAGGGGGAGATGTAGTGTTAGAGTGGCTGGTATTTTTGTTTAATAAATGTATGAAATGTAGACAGCCTGTACTGTCTGCACAGACAGCCTATGCTGTCTGCCAGCTTAGTTCATATTTCACACCACTAAAGTGCTGCCCTCTGGGCCTGTCCAGGTCTGTGGGAAGCTGGTCCCACACTCTCTCACTCACACAGCGGCCTAGCAGGAAGACACAAGGCCTAGTAGCTCTCTCTCGTGGGATGGCCCTCCCGGGCCATGGGCACAACACACAAGCCTGTGTACCCACCACTACATTGCAAATAAAGAAAGAAGCCTCCGAAGAAGTTTATCATTAATCACCCGCTTTCAGTTCACCAAATAATTTGTTATAAATGGTGGGAAGCGGTGGTCACAGCAGTTGTATCTGCCCGGAGAGAGGAAGGAAGGTATGAAGTCATCTTCACTTCATCACCCCATGCAAGAAGCATCCGTCTCTCAACGAGTTATCCTGATGTCGAATCTGCACGTTTCAGCATCCAGACACAGGTACAAGCAGGATCCAGCCGAAATTTACCGAATTTCTTCGAGAATTTTAAGTGGCGTCCCAGTGACCCCACGCTACAGCGTCCCACGCTGTTTCTCAAGTCACGTGTTCAGCGTCACTTGTATGTTGCTGTTGTTGTTCAGCTCAGCACAGCTGTTTCAGCCAGCCAGAGGTGAGTTTTGTGGTGATTTCTGCGTCCAGTGTGAGTTTCTCCACGTGTTTGTATGAGGGAGAGGAAGTGGCCAGATCCTCCCTTGCCGTACACTCACCCATGCTCCTTGCCACCACACTACCATACACCACCACGCCATCACTCCCTCTGCTGTGTTTTCTGCTGTTTTTCATGTGACTTCATTGCCCGAGGCCACTCGAAGCCATGTAGATCAGCAAGCCGCGTGTATCAACATGCCACGTGGATCAGCAAGCCACGTGGATCAGCAAGCCACGTAGATCATGACACCACATAGATCTCGGCGCCACGTGGGGTGTGGGCTATATCACGTGGATCTACAAGCCACGTGGGTTACCAAGCCAGATGTCCCAGGCCACATGCTGTGGTCTGCTGCCCGCATCACATTGACATCACCGACGATGCTGCCCGACTTCATGACGTCACGATGTCTGCCTGACGTCATCTCGAGATGTCTGCTGATGTCACAGTGCTGCTGACATCACCTCGCGACATCACGCCTGACATCACACATGTCACATCGAGTGTTCTAGTAATTATTTCAGTATTGTTGAGAAGATTGAGAGAAGATATATGTCGTGTGATAATTCCTCTCAGTCAGTGTTCTCACATGTTAGTGTATGGCTTAGTGTCAGTTTTGTGCACAGAAAAGCATCATTTGCTAGTTTAAGCCATGTTGTACCGCATGTACCACGGGTGTGTAAAGTTTCCATGTGTCCAGTGAGGTCTGAGCCAGACTTGAGTAGCACCACTGTGCTAAGTCACCCGGTGTGACCAGTGCGTTTGACAGCTGTTATCTGTCAGCTCTGAGCCCGAGCCCTCTTGTACAGAAAGCTCTTATGCTCGTCGCTCGTGATGTTCTGCAGAATCGTACCTGCTATGATTCCCATCGAGATTTGTTTCACTTCACCTCCAGACCTTCAGAATGCAGTTATATGTAGAGAAACAAGTTTGGGGACGCTTAGACTAACCTCTGCTGTAACTCCAACTGCCGAGAGAATGACACTCGTCAAGCCGCAGTTAGCCCTGTCGGCAGGCTGTGTCAGCCTCGTGTCAGAAGCTTCAGTGAGCTCCTGCACAAAGATGTAACTTTGACTGCTAGCTCACTCACTGCAGTTTGGTGTATGATGTTACGACTCCCAGATGTTTCGCCCAGTCGTCTCTGCCACGACTTGCTCCACAACTCGCTCCACGCTCGCTGGCAGTGACAGCCCAGCGACAGTACCAGTCAAGAAGTGTCCTCCTGAGTCGCTTGCCAGAAGTCCTGCCCAGTTGCTGAGTTTTGACAACGCCTCACTCGAGGGCACCAGCATGTCGTGCCCCAGGTTGAGTGAAAACCTGCAGCGACTCCTACGATGACTGCTTCACCATTCCAGAGAAGACCGTACCCTGTTACGTCACAGCTCAGCCACAGCGATATCTCCTGTGTTGCAGTATCTGTCCAGACGCAGGAAGGTGTGCAGTGATGCCCTTCGACGCTCACTGCCTATGACCACGATGTTTAGCACACTCCACATGTTTTTGTTCTTCCCTCCCTGTAGGAAGTTTTTTTTTTTCCATGTCCATATGTATATATACGTTTTTTTATTTTGTGTTCTGTGCCCTGTTCCTACGAGAGAGAGAGACCGAGTTTTTTTTTACCACCAGTATTGTCGCGTCAGGACGACGCGAGGTAGGTGGCCGAGTGTATGTAGACAGCCTGTACTGTCTGCACAGACAGCCTATGCTGTCTGCCAGCTCAGTTCATATTTCATATTTCTGGGCCTGTCCAGGTCTGTGGGAAGCTGGTCCCACACTCTCTCACTCACACAGCGGCCTAGCAGGAAGACACAAGGCCTAGTAGCTCTCTCTCGTGGAATGGCCCTCCCGGGCCATTGGGCACAACACACAAGCCTTTGTACCCACCACGACTTAACAATAAAGTAAGAAGTCTCCGAAGACGTATCATTGAACCCCGCTACCATAATACCAATTAATTGCTGGTTCACAGAAAGAGGGGAAGGTACCTACGGATTGGCAGAGAGCATGTGTAGTTCCTTTATATAAAGGGAAGGGGGACAAAAGAGATTGTAAAAATATAGAGGAATTAGTTTACTGAGTATACCAGGAAAAGTGTATGGTAGGGTTATTATTGAAAGAATTGAAAGAATTAGAGGTAAGACAGAATGTAGGATTGCGAATGAGCAAGGAGGTTTTAGAGTGGGTAGAGGATGTGTGGATCAAGTGTTTACATTGAAGCATATATGTGAACAGTATTTAGATAAAGGTAGGGAAGTTTTCATTGCATTTATGGATTTAGAAAAGGCATATGATAGAGTGGATTGGGGAGCAATGTGGCAGATGCTGGAAGTATATAGAATAGGTGGTAAGTTACTAAATGCTGTAAAGAGTTTTTATAAGCATAGCAATGCTCAGGTTAGGGTGTGTAGAAGAGAGGGAGACCACTTCCCGGTAAAGGTAGGTTTTAGACAGGGATGTGTAATGTCATCATGGTTGTTTAATATATTTATAGATGGGGTTGTAAAAGTAGTAAATGCTAGGGTGTTCGGGAGAGGGGTGGAATTAAATTATGGGGAATCAAATACAAAATGGGAGTGGACACAGTTACTTTTTGCTGATGATACCGTGCTTATGGGAGAGTCTAAAGAAAAATTGCAAAGGTTAGTGGACGAGTTTGGGAGAGCGTGTAAAGGTAGAAAGTTGAAAGTGAACATAGAAAAGATTAAGGTGATGAGGGTATCAAATGATTTAGATAAAGAGAAATTGGATATCAAACTGGAGAGGAGGAATATGGAAGAAGTGAATGTTTTCAGATATTTGGGAGTTGACATGTCAGCAGATGGTTTATGAAGGATGAGGTTAATCATAGAACTGATGAAGGAAAAAAAGGTGAGTGGTGCATTGAGGTATATGTGGAGACAAAAAACATTACCTATGGAGACAAAGAAGGGAATGTATGAAAGTATAGTGGTACCAACACTCTTATATGGGTGTGAAGCTTGGGTTGTAAATGCTGCAGCGAGGAGACGGTTGGAGGCAGTGGAGATGTCTTGTCTAAGGGCAATGTGTGGTGTAAATATTATGCAGAAAATTCGGAGTGTGGAAATTAGAAGGTGTGGAGTTAACAAAAGTATTAGTCAGAGGGCTGAAGAGGGGTTGTTGAGGAGGTTTGGTCATTTAGAGAGAATGGATCAAAGTAGAATGACATGGAGAACGTATAAACCTGTAGGGGAAGGAAGGCGGTGTAGGGGTTGTCCTCGAAAAGGTTGGAGGGAGGGGGTAAAGGAGGTTTTGTAGGCGAGGGGCTTGGACGTCCAGCAAGCGTGCGCGAGCGTGTTAGATAGGAGTGAATGGAGACGAATGGTATTTGGGACCTGATGAGCTGTTGGAGTGTGAGCAGGGTAATATTTAGTGAAGGGATTCAGGGAAACTAGTTATTTTTATATAGCCAGACTTGAGTCCTGGAAATGGGAAGTACAATGCCTGCACATTAAAGGAGGGGTTTGGGATATTGGCAGTTTGAGGGGATATGTTGTGTATCCTTATATGCATATGCTTCTAAACTGTTGTATTCTGAGCCCCTCTGCAAAAACAGTGATTATGTGTGAGTGAGGTGAAAATGTTGAATAATGATGAAAGTACTTTCTTTTTGGGTCACCCTGCCTTGGTGGGAGACGGCCGACTTGTTAAAAGAAAAAAAAATATTAAAGAGCAGGTAGGGAAGCAATGTGGCTAATGTTGCAAGTGTATGGAAAAGGTGGTAGGTTACCGAAAGCAGTTTAAGAGCTTTTATGACGATAGCAAAGCTAATGTTAGGGCTTGTAGGAGAGAGATTATTTTCCAGTAGGCCTTAAACTTGGATGCATGATGTCACTAAGGTTGTTTAACATATTTATTGATGGAGTTGTAAAGATGGGAATGATAGTGTGTTGTTGAGAGGTGTGGAATTAAAATGTATAGTCTACTAAAAAGTGGGAGTTGTCATAGTTGTTTTTTACTAATGACACTGCTTTTGAAACATTCTGAAGAGAAGCTGCAAAAGGTTAGTGGACACATTTGGTGGTTATGCAAAAGAAGGAAATTAAAGGTGAACATATGAAAAAGTAAGGTGATGAGGGTAACAAAAAATTTAGGTAATGAAACATTGGATATTAGATTGGTAGGAGGGAGTTTGGAGGAAGTGAATGTGTTCAGATATTTGGGAGTGGATATGTTGGAGGATGGGTCTATGAAAGACGAGGTAAACTACAGAATTGAGAAGGGGAAAAAAGATAGGTGGTGCATTAGGCATCTGTGGGGACAAAGAATGTTATCCATGGAGTCAAAAAGGAGAATGTATGAGAGTGCACTGGTACCAACACTTTTATATGGGTGTGAAGCATGGGTTGTAAATGTTGCAACAAGAAGGCTGGAGGCAGTAGAGATTGTCAGAGGGCAATGTGTTGTGTGAATATTATGTAGAGAATTCATATTTTGGAGATTAGGAAGAGGTGCAGGATTATTAAAAGTATTATCCAGAGAGCTGAAGAGGGGTTGAGATGGCTTGGATATTTAGAGAGGATGGAGCAAAATAAGATGATCTGACGGTGTATCAATCTGTAATGGAGGGGAGGTGGGATAGTGGTTGCCTTAGGAGTGACTGGGAGGGGGTAAAGGAGGTTTTTGTATGCAAGGGGCATGGACATCCAGCAAGCGTATTTTAGTGTGTTAGATTTTAATGAGTGGAGGCAAATGGTTTTTATGACTTGACACACTGATGGAATGTGATCAAGGTAGCATTTATGAAGGAATACAGGAAAACCAGTTAGCCGGACTCGAGCCCTGGAGGTGGAAAGTACAGTGCCTGTACTCCGAAGGAGGGGTGAGAATATTTGCAGTTTCGAAGGGCATCTGAACTGTAATATCAGCATGCCTCTGGCAAGACAGTGTTAGTGCAAATGACAGTAAAAGTGTTTCTTCTTTTTCAGGTCACCCTGCCTTAGTGGAAAATGGCCAGTGTTAAAAAAAAGAAAAAGGTACACAAACCTCAAAGAGAACTTACTTATTCACACAGATATAGAGTGGTATATTACACACCATGTTCACGTGTTCTACAGAGTCCTTGTTACCCATAATGCAATGCATGGACCCATGTGGCCTTAGATTTTTTTCAGGAATGACAAGGTGGTAGGACACACAAATGGACAAACCAAGAAATAAAATGAGAGCAGGCAGCAAATTTTAAGGTAGAAAAACTATGCATATACAGTAGGACCCTTGTATCTGCAGGGGATACGTTCCAAGTACCTGCCATGGATACCAAAACCATGGATAGTAGCAAACCCTATATACAAGTCCTATACATACCTATTATGAAGTTAAATTTATAAATTATGCACAATAAGTGGAGAATTATCACTTCTTCACTGATGGGAAGCACCTCAGGGCTTCTCTTAGGTTTTGAAGAACTGCCAGCTTCTCTACTTTTGCATTCTGGGGACATTATTACGCAAAATTAAGAGGTATTTTTGGGACACAGCAAACCATAGATAACTGAAACTGCAGATACTGAATCACTGGATATGGAGGTTATACTGTATGTGTATATATTTATATATGCCAGACAGTTTGGTCCCCTACTCATATATATATACCTGCCAGACACACTTTAGATTAACCAGGTGTGCCTTTTGAGGGATTAGGGGTGTTCAGGGGGTCATTCAGGGCCAGGAAGGTGTTAAGAATGTGAAGTGTTAAGCAGTGGCATTGTCAAGCAAGCAGAAGCAGAGCAAACAGCCCAAATTCAAACAGTCAAAATCTATTTTAACATATTTTCAACACCTCACATCTGACTGGTCTCTACAAGTTTATTTCTAATTATCTATGCATGTGACATACCTATGATAAGTTTTGAGTTTTTCTACTCCCAGAGCCCAGCCTTAGGCCAGGCTTGTGGCACTTGCCTGGTCAACCAGGCTGTTGCAGTTGGCAGCCTGCAAGTCCACATATCTATCACAGCCTGACTGATTTGACATTTGGTGGAGATACTCGTAAAGTTTCCTATTGAAAACTTCTACACTTGTCCCAGCAGTGTTTCTGATATCTCTTAGTAATATGTTAAACAATCTGGGATCACAGAGGGTGATGCAATGTTCTCTGTGCCCACGGCACCCCTGCTTTTCACTGGGTTTATTTTATATGTCCTCCCATATCTCTCACTCCTGTATATTATGACAGTATGCATATTTAGGACAAGGCTCTCAAGTACTTTTCATGTACAGTAGGGCCCCCACTTATACGGCGGGTTAGGTTCCAGGCTGTCGCCGGAAAGCAGACATCGCCGGAAAGCAGACATCGCCGGAAGGCAGAACTCCATTTTTTCCATTTATAAATGCATATAAATGCATTTATAAATGGAAAAAAATGACAACAAGTTTACACTAAATTATATTAAGTTAGTAATAGAACTAGGCATTAAAAACACACAAAGTAAAATACAGTCACAGTAAATTCATTACTTATCTTAAAGTATTTGTAATCTTAATGTACGGAGAGAGAGGTGAGTAGTACTTATTTGTAGTAAGTCAGGTGCAGGTAGCCCAGGTGTAGGTAGCCCTGGCTCCCTGTCTCATACTTAATATACGATATTTAAAACATCCTAGAGAGGTAAAATGCACATACAGTACACTCATTATTTACCTTAAAATATGTGTAGTCTTAATATAGGAAGAGAGGTGAGTAGTATTTATTTGTATAAAGTCAGTGTAGGTAGCCGGTAGGTGTAGCCTGGGCTACACCTACCGGCTACCTACACTGGCCCAGAGCCATATTATTAACATCGACATGCCTTGTTCACTGAATTTAATCATTTCTAACAACTACCTTTAGATGACATCATAAACGAAGGCAGAAGTAATGAATAATTCATGCCGAAAATTGTAAACAAAAGCAGAGTGGGGGAGTGGCTGGGCCAAATGCAGATTCATACACGTTTTCTCCGATGGCTGAGCAGAGAAAACATAATGTTGTCCCTCCACCCGGCTACCACACACCTCCACAAGTATTATTATCAGAGCATATAAAATATGCAATAAATGCCAGACAACAAGTTTACACTAACTTATATTAAGTTAGCAATAGAAATAGGCATTAAAAATACAATAAAAGGTAAGATACACACAGAGTACACTCATTACTTACCTTAAAATATTAATATTAATGTGAGAGAGGTGAGTGGCAGGGTGTTTATTGAATAAAATCAGAATGGCACACCATCATCCTCTAACTTGGCACTTAAAGCAAGAGGCTTACGACTTCTCTTTTTATTACAGCTAACCTTAGACGTCATCGTCAATGAGAGCCAACTAGTTAACGAAAGAGTAAACGAGAGAGAGAACGAGATACAGAGTTGAGACAATGTAAGAACACAAACTGAACAGGTAGTGAACGATCACTTGGTCAGGCGAAATAAATGCGTATTAATGTGTGTTTACTTTTAGTTCATTCACGTCCATTTGTAAGAGTTTGTAAAACATTTACCTCAATATTTTTTTATTTTAATAATAATTACCTCACAATACAAATACTCTTACATTGTGTACAAGTTGTACAAGTTAGTTCAGAATAAACAAACAGCAACACACCATTTTTAGAGTGAATGAAGGTAATAATAATAATAATAATAATAATAATAATAATAATAATAATTATTAATAATAATAATAATAGATAATAATTATTATTATTATTAATTATCAAAAGCACTAAACCCACAAGGGCCGTGAATTGCTATACATAGAGTAAAGGCATACGAAAAGAATATTTTTCTACAGTTACCCCCAGTGTTTGACTAGAGAAAACGTAATTCTTCCGACACCACCTACACAGCTGCTTTGTAAACAAATCTCATATTTACATCAGTTTTTATTCTGAGTTTATGTATCATGTTTATATGCTATGTAATGGGTTTCATATATAATTTTGAGGAAAATATTATAGATGGATTAATGAAAATGCCTATATTGATGTAAAATAAGACATTTAGTGTGCCCAAGAGTGATTATTATTACCTAGTATTGGCGTCATGAGTAGAGAGAGACTTAGCGATTTTAATGTGTACCTGCACACCAGCACAGTGTGTAAGTATATTTAGGTACAGGTACACATAAGTATAATTATCAGAGTACAGTGGACCCTCAACCAACGATATTAATCCGTTCCTGAGAGCTCATCGTTAGTCAAAATTATCGTTAGTCAAGTTAATTTTCCCCATAAGAAATAATGGAAATCAAATTAATCCGTTCCTGACACCCCAAAGTATTAAAAAAAAAAAAATTTTTACCACATGAAATATTAATTTTAATACACACAAACTGAAGAAGACATGTACAATTACATGACACTTACCTTTATTGAAGATCTGGTGATGATTGATGGGATGGGAGGAGGGGAGAGTTTTGGATGGTGTTAGTGTTTAGAAGGGGAATCTCCTTCCATTAGGACTTGAGGTGTCAAGTCCTTTTCCGGGGTTACTTCCCTTCTTTTAATGCCACTAGGACCAGCTTGAGAGTCACTGGACCTCTGTCGCACAACATATCTGTCCATAGAGCTCTGTACCTCCCATTCCTTTACGATTTGTCTAAAATGGGCCACAACATTGTCATTGTAATAGTCACCAGCACGGCTTGCAATAGCTGTGTTAGAGTGATTTTCATCCATAAAGGTTTGCAGTTCAACCCACTTTGCACACATTTCCTTAATCTTTGAAGTAGGCACAATGGATTCCACAACTGGCATAGGCATCTCAGGGTTAGCCCCAAACTCTTCAAAATTTTCTTAATTTCCATACTAATTCTCACCCTTTTTATCACAGGGATGGCACTAGAAGCTTTCTTGGGGCCCATGGTGACTTATTTTGCAGGTGCAATCACTAAAAATGCTGTGATAATATGAAATGTTCCGATTGTATGTTTGGATGCGACCGCGGTGGCTGGCTGGCTTGTAAACACTGGCCACATGTGGATGCGTCTCGAACGGAACGAATTGTGTTGGTCAAGTTTTTTAGCGCTAGTCGAGGCAAAATTTTTGCGTTAAAATGTATCGCTAGTCAGATTTAACGTTATACGATGCCATCGTTGGTCGAGGGTCCACTGTACATATAAAATATGCAGAAACTTTAACCCTTTCAGGGTCCGTCCCGTAGATCTACGGCTTCGCGTTGTGTCCAAACCGTAGATCTACGCCAAAATTCTAGCACCATCAAATTTAGCGTGAAAACGCTCATAGGCCTACATGTGAGAGAACGGGTCTGCGTGGTGGGTGTGCGCCATAAACAAAAAATCTAGGAGCCCGCATAGCATTGTGGGAACACCGGCTCAGTTACCCTTGTTCACCATGCCTTGTCACAAGTCAGCTCTCACTCCCCGGAAAACTGGGACTCTCCTCTTCCTATCTGATAGTTCTGACAGTGATTGAAGTGGAAATGAAGACGAATTCTACGGCTTTGATCAGTTAGTGACAGAAAAGAATGACCAGGATATCGATAATAGTGCAGAAAACCCTGACGATTCTCAACCTTCTACCTCTGGTGTGGGCACTCGTGACTCACGGTCGGTTGTTCCTCAAAACAAGAGAAAACTAATATTTTCGCGTGGCCAGGCCTCTGACTTCAGTAATGATGATGATAGTGACGTGGATTGTGATTTTATTACGCTCGACGATCATTCGAGTAGTGATAGTGAGGAATCATATTCACCAGTGAAGCGTCGGTATGTTCGCCACCGCATGCGCTCGGGTAGTGTACCCTATGCTGTGCCCAGGGGACGGAGTACATCCCGTGGCCCAACACCAGTTTTAGGTAGTGATAGTGAGGATGATGTGGCTACACTTGGCATGGATAGACCACAGGCATCAGTGGATGGTGATGGTAGTGGCACCGCCATGAGTGACTCACCAGCCCACGCTGGGACCCACCCTGCTGACTCGTCAGTTCAAGGAAAAAGCGGAGCGTCAGCCACCAGCCCACCACAACCACAACCACCCGCACAACCAGCCTATGATGTCCAGTATCCACCAGCAAACCGTATGTGGGATTGGCAGCAAAATCCCAATTTTGTTCCCAATGCTCACCACTTTGATAACTCTCAAAGTGGAATTCTACCTACTTGTCCCCTTGGAACCACGGCCAATGAACTGGAATTCTTTGAATTATTCTTTGACCAGCCATTGATGGAAACTATTGTCAGGGAAAGTAATAAGTATTTTGAGTACACCATGGCAAATACGATCTTATCACCACAGTCAAGACTACACAGGTGGAAAGAGACGACTGTTGCAGAAATGTATTTGCTTTTTGCAACAATAATGCTTATGCCTCATGTGTATAAGCATAATATAAAAGCATACTGGTCCACAGATCAGCTAATTTCTACCCCGGTCTTCAGTGAAATCATACAAGTGAACAGGTTTATCTTACTCTTACGTATGTTGCACTTCTCTGACAAAACCAGGCCTGACAGAAGTGACAGGTTATACAAGATTAAAAATGTTTTCATGTATCTCAAACAAAAGTTCAGCATATACTTTTATCCATTCAAGAATCTTGTAATTGACGAGTCTTTGATTTTGTTCAAAGGTAGACTGTCATTCAAGCAGTACATACCGAGCAAGAGGAAACGCTTTGGTATAAAACTGTTTGTACTCTGTGATTGTGACAGTGGCCTGGTGTTGGATATTGTTGTATACACGGGTAGTAAAACATTGAAAGATACCAAGATGTTATTGGGTATCTCAGGTGACATAGTGAGAAACATGATGGCACCTTATCTTGGTAAGGGGCATACATTATATACCGATAACTGGTACACAAGCCCATTACTCAGTGATTTCATGCGAGTGAACAAGACAGATGTGTGTGGCACAGTGCGTTCTAATCGTAAACATATGCCCAGGCTCAACGCAGGTGCTCGTGGTGATGACGTGCAGGTGTTTACTGCCAATGACATCATGACATTACGGTGGCATGACAAACGAGATGTCACATTGTTGACAACCATTCACCATAATGAAATGCAAGACAGTGGCAAAGTTGATCGAGTGACTAATGAACGTATTCGAAAACCAGTGACAGTGATTGATTATACACAAAACATGCGCTTGGTTGACAAATGTGACATGCAGATTGGTTTTGTTGACTGTGTTCGTAAGAGTTACAAGTGGTACATGAAACTTTTCTTCCATCTCATGGACATTTCAATGCTCAATGCATATAATATGTACCAAATAAAGACTGGCAACAGACCACCATATGGTGAATTTTGTTTGTCTGTTGTCAGACAACTCATAATGAAGTACCAGGTAAGAACACCTGCTATACAACAAGGTCCTCGAATTCCTCAGGATATACCCAAGCGTTTGAGGAGGGAAGGTGATCATTTCATAATACAACTTCCTTCAACTCAGAAGAAATTTGCTCAGAAGAGATGCATCGTCTGTGCACAAACAAAACGACGGCAACAAAGACGCAAAGACACTCTGTTTATGTGTGAGGAATGTAAGGTGCCTCTGTGCATGGTGCCTTGTTTCAAGGAGTTCCACAAGCTCCAGCAGTTCTAAAACCATGTCCAGTGATTGTAAATATGTAAATATATGATAGAACATTAGTATTATACAAGATTTGTGCATGTTAATTGTAATAAACAACAGTGGTAAACAATAATATGATAATAACTTTAGTGCGGTTATTGTGTTCAATACAGTGAGTTTATATATATACATTATATACAGTATTGGTCTCTCAGGCCCCAAATGTTAGTAGGAATAGAAAAAAATTGGAAAAGAAAAGAAAAAAAATGTATAAACCGCAAAATAATGTAATGAGCGTATGTGGAATTCGTCGATGTTGCCGCCACCACATCATTTTTGACAAACTTCTTGGCACTATATCTCGGTAAGTACTGATCAGAATTTTTTTTTCTTATTATTACCTTCACAAAAATATGCTCTTTAATTCTGTAAGAAAAAATTATTTTTTTTTTTTTCAAAATTTCTTGGACACTGGAGCACCACTTCAGATTTTGGCCTTGGACCCTGAAGGGGTTAAAACACTTGAAATTTTGGAAAGTTTCCTGACATAATAGATGTGGTCACGGAAAATGTAAACAAACCGGGTGGGGGGCACCGTATTTAAAAGACCGCTTGCCGTATAGCAAATTTTGGTCATAATTTGACATCGCTGTATTAGCAGAACACCGTAAGGTGAAACGCTGTAAAGCGGGGCCTTACTGTATATATGATCATGTATCTCTCTCTCTATATGTATATAGACAGTAGGGCTCCGCTTTGTGGCGTTTCGCCTTATGGTATTCCGCTAATACAGACATTTCAAATTATGACCTAAACACACTATATGGCTCCCCCCACCTGACTTCCTAATATGGTCACTGCTCGCCACCCAGTTTGTTTACATTCTCCATGAGTATGACTCTCCATTATGTCTGGAAACTTCCCAAAATTTCAAGTGTTTTAAAGTTATTTCATATTTTATACATACTGTACTCTGATAACTAAATGTATGTGTACCTGTACCTAAATAAACTAACACACTGTGCTGGCATGCAGATACACATTAAAATCACTAAGAGTGTCTTATTAGTCTTGAAGATGCTATATTAATAATGATAATAACACCATAATAATCACTTTGAGGTACATTAAACATTGTATATTATGTGATGAATGGTTTTGAAAACCGACAAGTTGAAGAATTGAGACACTTATGCAACACATGGGAATCTTTACTGAAGAAACGTTTCGCCACACAGTGGCTTCATCAGTCCAATACAAAGCAGAAATGGGTAAGGAGAGGAGGAGTTCGAGGTAATCAGTCCCTCAACCTGGAATCGATGTGTTCAGTCCATCACTCTTGTAAACTTCCTACAAGAGTGATGGACTGAACACATCGATTCCAGGTTGAGGGACTGATTACCTCAAACTCCTCCTCTCCTTACCCATTTCTACTTTGTATTGGACTGATGAAGCCACTGTGTAGCAAAACGTTAGTTCAATAAAGATTCCCATGTGTTGCACAAGTGTCTCAATTCTTCATTGTATAATATGTTAACATAGACATTTTGATTAATCCATGATGTTTTTTCAAAATTATATAATAAACATACTACATAACATATAAACATGATAAATACACCCCACAGTAGAATAAATTAATATAAATATGAGATGTTTTTCCAGTCATCTTGTTGGAGTGTCGGAAAGTACAACATTTTCTCTATACAACGCCAAAGAAAATGTGTACACATTAGTGTTATAGAGGTAACTGTAGAAAATTATTTCTTTTGTATGCTTTCACTCAGAGCATCATTCCTTCTAAAAATGGTTTGCTACGTGAGAATGGGAGTGTTGTACTTTATTTATTCTACTTTACCAAAATGGAGACAACTTGTACACATTGCAAGGTGTTTGTATTATGATACAAGCTTCACAAACATGAAAATGAACATATATTAACCATAACCAGACGTGTTCATCTGCTTGTTTACATACTCTGAGGCTCTGTCTTCTCTCATTTACTCGTTCTCGCGTTTATTCGTTTTTATCTCGTTTACTCACCTCTCACCTTACATAAAGACTATAAATATTTTAAGGTACGTAATGAGTGTACTGCATGTGCATTTTATTACTCTAGGATGCTTTAAATGTTGTAGTATATTATGTGTGGGTGGCATGACCAGGAGGGCTACTATACCTACCACACCTGACCTCTTAACAACAAATACTAATCACCTCTCACCCTACATTAAGATTACAAATATTTTGAGGTAAGTAATGAGTGTACTGTGTGTGCATTTTACTTTTTATTGTTTTTAATGCCTAGTTCTGTTGCTAACTTAATATATGTTAGTGTAAACTTCTTATCTGGTATTAATATGCACTTTAAGTGGAAAAAATGGCGGTCTGCTTTCCGGCGGTAGCTTGGCACCCAACTTGCCCTATAAGTGGGGCCCTACTGTATAAAGTGGACATTTGATTTTCGTGATTAATCCATTCCAGAGAGTCTGCCGAAAACCAAAACCATTTTCCCCCATAAGAAATAATGTAAATCCAATTAAACTGTTCCAGACACCCAAAAGTATTAACAAAAAATAATTTGTTTAGAGATTAAATATAGATTTACATACAGAAAAGAATGACAAATCAATATAGTAAAGCAATAATAACATCACACTTACCTTTACTGAAGACTTGTTGGGGTATGGAAGACAGGAGGAGGGGAGAAGGAAGAGAAGTTACTATTGTTTGGAAGGGGAATCCCCTTCCATAAAGACTTTAGGTACCGGGTCCTTATCCGGGGTTACTTCCCTTCTTTGTTTTTTATTGGCACTAGGACCAGCTTGAGAGTCACTGTACCCCTGTCGCTTAAAAAATTGTTGCAGAGAGCTCTGTTTCTGGCATCTCTAAGATTTGCTAAAATGGAACAAGGCATTGTCATTTAACATGTTGCAGACATGGCCTACAACAACTTTGTTAGGGTGATGTTCCTCCATAAATGTTTGCATCTCGCTCCACTTTGAACAAATGTCCTTAATCTTTGACGAAGGCACCTTCTATCCTCTCTCTTCCTCCTACTGTGAAGCAATTTCCTCAGCTGTGGTCTGTTGCTGTTGCAGATGAAGCTCTTACAGCTTTTCAGTGGTTAGCTCTTCACTGTGGTCCTCCAACAATTCTTCCACATCCTGGCCACTCACATCCAAGCCCATAGAATTCCCCAATGCCACAATACATTCCACAACAGGCATAGGGTCGACAGGGTCAGCCCCAAACCCTTCAAAATCCTTCTCTTGGACACATTCTGGCCACAATTTTCTCCAAGAAGAGTTCATCGTCCTGGAAGTCACTCCCTGCCAAGCCTTATCTATAAGGGTTATGCAACTGAGGATATTGAACACTGGGATTTTCAGAGTGATACACCAGTAAAGGCTTCACTTTGAAATCCCCACTAGCATTACCACAGAACAAGAGAGTAAGCCTGTCTTTCATAGGCTTGTGTCCTGGCAGTGCCTTTTCCTCCTGCGTGATGTAGGTCCTCTTTGGCATTTTCTTCCAAACGAGGCCTGTGTCGTCACAAATGAACACTTGTTGGGGAAGGAATCCTTCAGCCTCTACGTACTCCTTGAATTCATTCACAAATTTTTCAGCCGCATGTTTGTCTGAACTTGCAGCCTCATCATGCCTTACAACATTGTGTATGCCGCTTCTCTTCTTGAAATTTTCGAACCAGCCTTTGCTGGCCTTAAATTCACTAACATCAGCACTCGTTCCAGGCATTTTTTTTACGAGATAGGCATGAGATAGGTGGCCCAGTGGCCTGGTGGCTAAAGCTCCCGCTTCACACTCAGAGGGCCCAGGTTCGATTTCCGGCGGGTGGAAACATTTCGACATGTTTCCTTACACCTGTTGTCCTGTTCACCTAGCAGCAAATAGGTACCTGGGTGTTAGTCGACTGGTGTGGGTCGCATCCTGGGGGACAAGATTGAGGACCCCAATGGAAATAAGTTAGACAGTCCTCAATGATGCACTGACTTTCTTGGGTTATCCTGGGTGGCTAACCCTCCAGGGTTAAAAATCTGAATGAAATCTTATCTTATCTTATGCAACTGCCTTGCCTTTTCGCAAATTATCGACTGCACAATACTATCTCCTGCTGATGGCTCTTGGTTGAGCCACACCAACAACAATTTCTCCACATCTTCGATTGCCTGTGATCTCTGTTTTGTTAGCACATTTACCCCTTTCACAATATCAGCTTCCTTGATTTCCTTTTTCTTCCCCACGATGGAAGTTATCGTTGAATGGGGCTTTCCGTACATCCTGGCAAGCTCGACCACACATACGCCACTTTCATATTTTTCTATTTCTTTCTTTAATTCTATCATGTTTCTCACCTTCTTTACCAAAGGGCTGGCACTAGAAGCTTTCTCTGGGCCCATGGTGGCTTATTTAGCAGTTGCAAGCACAAAAAACAATGGATTATTATGAAATATTTCATGTGAATGCAGTGGGTGATGCTCACTCGCCAAGAAACAATGCCAGATTGACTCTTGAATGCATCTGTGGGAGGCTGTGTGTGTGTGGGGCCACTGGGACATGTACCGTACGACCGCCAAAATCCAAGGGAAATCACAAAAAACCAAGGCTATATTTTGACGAAAAAAGTTGCCGATAACCAAAATTCGTGAAAACTGAAACTCATGACAACTAAGGGTCCACTGTATATCTCTCTCCAGGGTGTATATACTTTGGACACACATTTCCAGTAATATAAATGCTTTACTGGCTCTATGTGGGCTGTAAATGATCTATCTGTTTCAGTTATAATATTTCTCCCACCCTGAAGAGAGCTATGAACACTGACTAATATTCTAAATGAGAGAGCACAAGAGATTTGAAGTGGCACCATTGGCACAATTTCCCTCATTTGAAAGTTCTCATATTCACCCCATCAGTTTCCTGGCTGTTGTGACATTTGCCTTATTGTGCTCTTTGAAAGGAAGGTCAGCTGACATAATTACTCCCAGGTTTTTCACATGTTCCTTTTGTTCTATTTGATGATCCTCTTGAGTTTTGTATCCAGTGTCCCTTTTGAGTTTTTCATTCTTTCCATATTTAAACAGCCGGAATTTATCACCACTGAATTTCATGTTCTCTACTGCCCACTGGAAAACCCTAGTTATACCTTCCTGCAATGTTTGTGTGTCTTCTACTGAGGTGACTTTCATGCTTATTTTGATGTTATCCACAAATGATGATACAGTAAAAACTCAACATAATAGATAATATATAACAAACTTATAAAATTATAGGCAAGACCCACTGGGTAAACTGTACTTTTAAACTCCTTTATTTTCAATGTTTATTGTAATATACCTGCAAATTGTGTGTACTGTACAGTTATTTTTATTAGGTATGAAGTACTTTAGTGCACTTCATGAATTTTTTAACAGTACGTATTCTGATATAACAGACAATGATAAAATACCCATACTAGTCCATTATATCGAGGGTTTACTGTACAAATCATGACAAGGGTTTTCATCTCAGTCAGTTATAAATACAGTGGACCCTCGGTTATCAGCCGTAATCTGTTCCAGAAGGTCGGCCGAAAACCGAAATAATATTTCCCATAAGAATTAAGGTAAATACAATTTATCTGTTCCAGACAAAAATATTCACAAAAAAATAATTTTTTTTAACAATTATATAAACATTACGTACCTTTATTGAAGGCTAATGCTGGCTTCTGGAAGATAGGGAGGAGTTAGTGTTTGGAAGGGGAATCCCCTTCCATAAAGACTTTAGGTAGCAAAGCCTTCTCTGGGGTTACTTCCCTTGTCTTTGTCTTTTAATGCCACTAGCACCAGCTTGAGAGTCACTGGCCCCCTGTCTCACAAAACTGTCCAGAGTGCTCTGTTTCTGGCATCTCTAAGATTTCCCTGAAGTGGGACAGGGTTTTGTCACTAAACATGTTGCAGATATGGCTTGTTTCAGCTTTGTCAGGGTGGTACTTCTCGATAAAACTTTGCACATCATTCCACTTTGCACAAATGTTCTTAATCAATGAAGAAGGCACCTCCTTCACTCCCTCTTCCTCCTCCTCTGAAGCAAGTTCCTTAGCTGCAGTCTGTTGCTGTTCGGGTTGAAGCTCTTGCAGCTCTTCCATGGTTAGCTCTTCCCTGTGGTTGTCCTCCAACTCTTCCACATCCTCGCCACTCACCTACTTCCCCAGGGCCACAATAGAGTCCACAGGGTCAACAGGGTCAGGGTCAGCCTCAAACTCTTCAAAATCCCTAATTTGGACACAATCTGGCCACAGTTTTCTCCAAGCAGAGTTCAAAGTCCTGGAAGTCACTCCCTCCCAAGCCTTACCTATAAGGTTTATGCAATGGAGGATAGTAAAGCGATTCCTCCAGAACTGAGTGTCCGAGGTCACTTCAAAGCACTTTTGAAACACTGCTTTTGAGTAGTTTTTTGAAGTTAGAAACAGACTGCTGGTCCATGGGCTGGAGGAGAGGAGTGGTGTTAGGAGGCAAGAACCTCACTTTTATAAAATTGAAGTCCCTAAACACTTGATCTTACAAGTCTGGAGGAGGTGCAGGGACATTGTCCAGTACCAGGAGACACTTGAGTGGCAATTTCTTTTCCAGGAGGTATTTTTTCACACTTGAGCCAAACACATCATCAACCCACTCTTTGAAAATTTGCCTTGTGACCCATGCCTTATGATTAGCTTTCCACATCACACACAATCTATTCTTCATGACACTGTTTTTTCTTGAACACTGGGATTTTCTGAGTGATACATGAGTAAAGGCTTCACTTTGAAATCCCCACTAGCATTACCACACAACAAAAGAGTAAACCTGTCTTTCATAGGCTTGTGTCCTGGCAGTGCCTTTTCCTCCTGGGTAATGTAGGTCCTGTTTGGCATTTTCTTCCAAAACAGGCCTGTTTTGTCACAACTGAACACTTGCTGGAGTTTGAATCCTTCAGCCTCTATGTATCCCTGGAATTCCTGCATGAATTTTTCAGCCGCACATTTGTCAGAACTTGCAGCCTCACCATGCCTTACAACACTGTGTATGCCGCTATGCTTCTTAAATCTATCAAGCCATCCTTTGCTGGCCCTAAATTCACAAACTGCAGCACTTGTTCCAGGTATTTTCTTTGCAAGATCCTCATGCAACTGCCTTGCCTTCTCACAAATAATCGACTCCACAACACCATCTCCCATTAATTCTTTTTCCTTAATCGACAATAATAATAACTTTTCCATCTCTTCCATTATTGGTGACCTTTGTTTAGTTAGAAAAGTTACTCCTTTTGCAACATTAGCATCTTTGATTTGCTCTTTCTTTGCCAGGATGGATGTAATTCTTGATTTATTTTTCCTGTACATCCTGGCAAGTTCCACCACCCTCATACCACTCTCAAACTTTTCTATCACTTAACGCTTAAATTCCATGGTGTTTCTCACTTTCTTTACCACAGGAACTTACTTATTTCACAGTTGCACTGGAAAAATAACACAAACTACAATGGGAAATGAGTAAAATGTTTGGATGTATAAGCAGAAGCTTCCTCAGCCACCAAGAGTCAGCCAGCGGCCCCAGTTGAACGACCGATAACCGGGCGCTGAAAAAACGGCCGATCACCGAGTTGGCCAATAACAGAACCGGCTGATAACTGGGGGTCCACTTTATAAGAAATAAGAAACAGTAGAGGTGCCAGGACCATGCCATTTTACTCAAAGAAAATCTCAAGAAAACCTGCAGCTTGTTTGCAGCCTGCCACCACATGAGGATTGCTTACAGACTGTCACCTCATGATAAATGACTGCTTATGGCCTGCCCCCACATTATAAATAACTGCTTACATCCTGCTACCACATGATAAATTATATACAGCATGATCTTAGCATATAAATATAATACTGTTATTATAGATAAAGTATTCCATGAAGAGTGACTACCCACCTTGCATTCCATCAGCATCTGAAGACTTGACAACTCCCTCCAGAATTTCTTCCAGAAAAGGTCTAAAGACAACATATCTGAAGGTTACTCTGGTGTGAGAGGCTCCATCTCCTGGGAAGATGTAAGAGTCTCCCAGAGATGTAATGTCAAACAGTGCTATACACAAGCCAACATTCAGCACTACCTGTAACACAACCAGTTATTCTTAATCTACAAACCTGAAGTATAGTGATGATAAATAAAGATGCCCAAATGTTGCATAAGTGTCCCAATTATCATGTCAGTTTTCTAAACTGATATGAAGTATGATATCAATGAAATAATGGTGAAAGTTTTTCTTTTTCGGGCCACCCTGCCTTGGTGGGAATCGGCCAGTGTGATAATAAAAAAAAAAAATAAAATAATTTTCATCATGATATATCTTTATTATGTATCATTATTTCAAATTGACTAATAATTTTCCAAAACAATACAATATAGCAACGCTACATACATGTCACAAGTGCTTGAAATGTCTAACAATTTAGTGATAAATCATTATACTGTACGTATATATATTTATTCATTATGAAGACAGTATTTACTAAAGAGAGTGAAGTTTTTAATTTGACAATTATTAAATCACTGTGTTAAGAATGATTTACAAACCACGAAACATATTTATCTTATCTTACTCACTTTGGAAATACTGTAATCTAAATTACACATTTATAGACCAACCAAAAGGTGTGTGTATATTTGTATGCATGAACTCTTGTGTAATAACTTATTCAGGTATGTACACGTCGACCATCACTAATCCAGGAATCAGTAATCTGGTTCCATCAAAAATCCTGCACTAATTTTGGCTAGCTTAATTTCAAATTTCTGGGGCGCCACACCAACCTGCTGCTACTGTCTGGTGGTGCTACTTGCTCCATAAATCATTCCAATTTGCTTTTCATTTACTGTTATAACCTGCTCACTTTTAGCCCTAGCCATGCTTCCAACAAATAAAAGAAATGATTCTCGTTATGTAAAACACACACACCATACATTGTCCATGAAAGATAAGGTGGCTATGAAGCCACTGTTGGTCGCCATGAGCTCAGCTCAACTCAGATAAGCTGTGACCAGTAAATTTGGGCCTACATGAGAGAATAGGTCTGTGTGGTAAGTGTGCACTATATAAAAAAAATCCTGCAGCACACAGTGCATAATGAGAATAAATTGGGACCATGTTTATTTTGTAAAACAGCGACACTGCAGTGTATATTCATATGGTTTTATGATCGTACAGCCTCTCCTCACTTACTGACATACTCGTTTACCGACAACTCAGTTATGACGGCTCTCCCTGATGAGTCGGTATTGTATGCTGTATGAGAACTTGGGTCATGGAAATGGGCAGTGCAGCACCTCAACGTCAAGTATCTCAATCTCCTTCCTACAGCCACTCAGTACACTAGCTTTCAAAGTCTCTAAGACTATAAATTTGTACTTTATTGTCCACTCCATAGCACAAGATAGAAGTGCAGCAGCACTTGGAAGAAGAAAATGGAAGTACGAAAGAAGTTCACAGTAAAGGGGTTAGCTGGTGTGTTCGTCTGTGTGCTAACATTCCCTGTCTCGTGGAAGCTTAATTAAGAAATGATTAAACTAAGATTCGCCGGTATTCTCCCAGCCCAGACCTCTTCCAGGTGGTGGCCCAGCAATTGGCTCCCTGTCTTGGGAGTGCCTGAGACCTAAGTCTCCCATGGGAGGAGGCACAAATACCCCCTCATCTTTGGGACCAACTGTCCCCAGGCCTAGCCACATTCCCCGTCCTCACAGGGCTCGTAGAGAGAAGCTAGGCCTCTTTGGTCTGCCATCCCCACCCCAAGGGAATGGGAATGACAGTCTTGTGAGCTGAAAGCTCGGGCTCAGGCACCTACCCTACCCTAGAAGGGCCGAACAAGGTATGTCGATGGTAATAATTAATAATAATAATTAATAATGATAATAATAATTAATAATAATAATAGAGCTAGAGCTAAAGAAGGAGTAGCAATAATGTTAAAGGATAGGTTATGGCAGGAAAAGAAGGAATAAATGCATTAATTCAAGGATTATGTGGAGTAAAATAAGGGTTGGATGTGAAAAGTGGGTTATAGTAAGCATTTATGCACCTGGAGAAGAGAGAAATGTAGAGGAGAGAGAGAGAGATTTTGGGAAATGTTGAGCTAGTACGTGGGGAGTTTTGAACCAAGTTTGAGAGTACTTGTGGTTGGGGATTTCAATGCTAAAGTGGGTAAAAATGTTGTGGAGGGAATAGTAGGTAAATTTGGGGTGCCAGGGGTAAATGAAAATGGGAGCTTTTAATTGAGCTATGTGTAGAAAGAGGTTTGGTAATAAGTAATACATATTTTATGAAAAAGAGGATAAGTATACAAGGTATGATATAGCACGTAACAAAAGTAGTTTGTTAGATTATGTATTGGTGGATAAAAGCGTTGATGGGTAGGCTTCAGGATGTACATGTTAATAGAGGGACAACTGATATATTGGATCATTATTTAGTTGTGGCTACAGTTAGAGTAAGAGGTAGATGGGACAAAAGGAAAATGGCAACAAGAAGTAAGAGATACGTGAAAGTGTATAAACTAAGGGAGGAGAAAGTTAGGGTGTGATATAAGCAACTATTGGCAGAAAGGTGGGCTAGTACAAGTATGAGCAGTGGGGGGGGGGGGGTTTGAAGAGGGTTGGAATAGTTTTAAAAATGCGGTATTAGAATGTGGAGCAGGAGTTTTTGGCTATAAGAGGGGAGGGGGTGCAGGAGGAAAGATGAGTGACTGGTGGAATGATGAAGTAAAGGGTGTGATAAAAGAGATAAAGTTAGCTTATGAGAAGTTTTTACAAAGCAGAAGTGTTATAAGAAGAGCAGAGTATATGGAAAGTAAAAGAAAGGTGAAGAGAGTGGTGAGAAAGTGCAAAAGGAGAGCAGATGATAGAGTGGGAGAGGCACTGTTAAGAAATTTTGATGAAAATAATAAAAAATTTGGGAGTGAGATAAACAAGTTAAGAAAGCCTAGGGAACAAATGGATTTGTCAGTTAAAAACAGAGTAGGGGAGTTAGCAGATGGGGAGCTGGAGGTATTGGGTAGATGGCAGGAATATTTTGAGGAACTTTTAAATGCCGATGAAGTAAGGGAGGTGGTAATTTCATTCGCTGGTCAGGGAGGTATATCTTTTAGGAGTGAAGAAGAGCAGGATGTGAGTGTGGGGGAGGTGCATGAGGCATTACGTGAATGAAAGGGGGTAAAGGAGCTGGAACTGAGGGGGATCATGACAGAAATGTTAAAAGCAAGGGGATGATATAGTATTGGAGTGGTTGATATTTTTGTTTAATAAATGTATGAAAGAGGGGAATGTACCTAGAGTGACCGAGACCATTACAGAAAACATTGTGAGCCTGAAGGGTAATTATAGAAGCTCACTCTTATCCTATGCAAAGACTGAAAAAAGTGTGATTTTCTCGAATATTTTGTTTTTCCCAAGTAACCAGCTATGCATACATTTCCTGGAATATCTCGGAAGTAAGCTACTGACCTATTTCACGTTGTATCATGTTAATAATGAGCGGATTGAAAGGATTTTCACAGCAAACATAAAACTGGATGTTTTAATTTCAGGTGGTGACATTTTTGAAGAATAAGTAAGGAGTGATTCCAAATTCATTTACTGACATGGTCTTAGAAACGGAACTCCATTGATAAGTGAGAGGCTTTATTCTCATTTTTTTGGTCTCATTTGATACAATGGAAGATATTTTACAGGAATAGATATGATTTTGATTGGTTTCGTGACAGAAAGTACCTTGAAATTGAGCTCAAAGCAGTGGAAATGTTCAATTTTTGCCAATGTTCAAAAGTAAACAAATGACATCACCGTCCAATACGTGTTCAACTGTCCAGTCTAATACACGGTCATGAATGGGTTGACATTATTTATACAGTTGCAATAATGCAGTAACCTGCATACCAGTAAATCATCTATTTTTTGTGTGAATAAAAATTCAAAATGCATAGCAAGCGTAATAAAAGAAGAGCCTGAAGACATGACTAATAAACAGAGAAAATGTTATTTTAGTGCCAGGAATGTCTGCACTGTTTATTCTGGACCCTATTTTTAAATTGGCATCTCTTGAAATTTGTGTGAAATTGGCCAAATTACCAAATTCTGACCACTTTATTGGGTAATTGAAATAGGTAAATGGGCATTTCCTGTACTCAATAGGCAGAATGGAAGGAACACTAGTGAAATGGCTATGAGTTTGGCAGACTGGAACAATGGAATGGGCCAAAAATGGGGCGTAAAGTGGGTGAAATTGCTGATGCGTAAACATTGCTCCTGGGTTGAGTGTATTCTAACCTAACCACTCTGTAAGCCAGCAAAATCACTAATCCGGCACCCTACAGGTCCCGATGATGCCAGATTAGTGGTGATCTACCTGTATAAGTGGTGCCATCTTCAGTGTCATAATACAGTGGTATCTTGACTTGTGAGTTTATTCGTCCTGTGACCGAGCTCGTAACTCAATTTGCTCATATCAAATCAATTTTCCTCACTGAAATTAACTGAAATGCCATTAATCCGTTCCAGCCCCCAAAAAACCCCAATAACACTAATATCAACTCTATGGCTTATTAATCTATCACAATTGATCTAATATGACATAATAAACAATATAAATAACATAGAAACATGATATATACTCTAGAATAAATAAAATACAGTATGTCATGTGACCATTGGTGGTGACCACTCCCAAGGTAAAAATAATTATTGCCATGACCAAATCTTCCCATTCTTGCCCTTCTGAGGTCTTATTATAAAAAAAAAAAACAAGTGTGTTTGTGAGGCTAACTGCACTAGATCACTAGTTTCATAAGGAAGACACTGAAACATAAGCAATTTTCTCAGAATTCCCCCCCCCCCCAGAGTCAGGAGACCAGCCTATGTTTAGGTGAATATCTCAGAAGTAAATCAGCATAAATGCTGATTTACAAGGCACGAAGTACTACGCTCGTACTGCCTCGCCAAGTCGACCTCACGCACACCTCACTTGTGTTTTTCTATAATTTCATGCTTTAATTCAATGGACATCATCATCCTCTTGTTCTCAGCACTGTCCTTTGTACTTACTTTCTTAGGACCCATGGTTAGAAAAAAGAAAGTTGGCAAAAATAACTGCACAAAAAGCACAAAACGCTGGGATGCTGTATTAAACATGATGCAGAGTCATCACGTCTGATTCCTGAATAAGTGAAAATGTGTTTCTTGCCAGTCATGCTTATTATGCCTTATATCTACAAGCATGGTACAGCACTTTGTCTGGATTTTTTGGGTTATCCTAGGTAATTTACACTATGTATAACTATTTATGTGTACCTGTGAGAGAGAGAGAGGCAGAGATAGACAGAGGTAGACAGAGATAGACAGAGGTAGACAGAGATAGACACACAGATAAGACAGAGACAGATAGATTACAGACAGATAGGAGATAGAAACAGCCAAAGCAAATCAGCCAGCCAGTCACCCAACCAGCCAGCCTGCTGAACATGTATTACACGTTCCAGAATTGTTTCTCTTTGCGTAGGGCATACATTATAGAACATTCTGGCAGGATGACACTACCAGTGGTATCAAAATTGAAAAGACATTACACAATGGTTATTATCGAGGTTTTTGATATTTCCTTGGTATCTCCTGCAAGTGGTGGTGTATCTGAAGCTCACTTGTAACTTGGATTTTGGCTTGCAACTCAAAGCAAAAAATCGACCAAGTGACGGCTTGTAACTTGGAAAACTCATAAGTCAAGGTACCACCGTACGTTTAATTATCCCTACTAGAACAATGTACTAGTTTTTGGATACCATTCTAGCAGTCTACAATATTTGTTATAAGGACACACTAAAGTGAGTGGCTATGGCCCTACTGGGCTGAGGTTGATGGTTGTGGTTGGTGAAGTGAAGTTATAGTTACACTTATTATTCTTCCTTGATTCACCAGCATCACCTGAACTTTGTTAGGATGCCATGAAAAATATCCAGAGACGACAAAGGGAAAAATCATATAATCATGTCCAGATACACTGATCCACATTGGAGGTCATTTGTTTACAGCCCCCCTTACCCTCCTTCACACCCTTCTCTGCAGCACTAAGACAACAGAGTTGCCCAATGTGCAGTGGGAGGAAGTATCTCTTGCCTGCCTTCTGTGCCACTCTTTAATGGAAATGAATTCTGCTTTGGCACACCTTAATGGAAATGGCACACCTCTATGGGAAATGAAAAACTAAATTTGTATCACAGAATATTGAAAACACAAGATACGATCAAATGACTCATGAGTGTCTACTGTATACTCGTACACTGTACAAGAAAGCTTCATCTTTGCACAAACAAAAACATTTTTTTTATTTGGTTCACAGAGTTTTATGTTTGGTGCCTTTTGGGCGATTTCTCAGATTGCTTTGTTAAAATACCTCTCATATTTGATATGGGTTAAAAAAAAAAAAAAAAAAAGCAACCCCATGTTTCTCCCCTTCCAATTATGGAGTACTGTTACTTTGATTTTTTCAGTTATTACGTATGCCTCAAACAAATTTGTTTTTTAAAATGCATCAATTATTCAACACAAGATTTTTTACATAAAACAAGGAGATGGAGACCATATCCTGAGAGTTTACCTTGTTTGCAAGCTTTCGATTAAGTTCCTCTTCTACAGCATCATTAAGAGTTTGACCAAAGAGCCAAGGTGGGATTCTCACCATATGACGAATCTCGGCCAACTGAAACATTCTACTTTGGTCTGTAACAAAATTAATCCCATTTGAGACATGCATAAGGCCAGAAAAATTATTATTAATAAAAATCTAAACAAAATTTCTAATCTATAACAAAGCTCAAAATACAAAAAAGTCAACATTAATTCGTGGGAACAAGATAAAAAAAAAATAAGAGGCTCTTGAATGCTTCCTGAAGTATCCTAATATTTTCTGGTAAAACTGGATGTATCTTAATGGTGATTCTTAAGTGATAGTCAAGGTGGTTTCCAAGCCTATTTGGAATATACTTTTACCAAAGTCAAATTAAAACTTAAAACTTTAATTACAAAAGCAAACTTGCCTACTCAAGGTCAGTGGAAAAGCAACCATTTGCTATCTGTTATCTGTTAGTGGTTCTGGGGATTATCTACCCACAGCCTGGTCTCAGACCAGGTTTCCTAGGTTGGAATGGAAATATTATTGCAGAATTAGGAACTAAACTTTTTGAGTGCCTGTCACACTGGGCCCATCACAGAGTAGGGCCACTTATGCAGATTTACACTGTGACCACAGCTCCCTCAAGTAAGCTGTGAGCAGTAAATTTTGGCCTAGATATGAGAGAATGGGTCTGTATGGGGAGTGCACACAGCATAAAAAAAAAAATCATGCCCCATGCAGTGTTTATTTTTAAAACAGCAACTTTGAGCTGTTTCCTAGGATGGCTCTTACTGTTTTATTGGCTGTTTACTGATAGAATTTATAAAATGGAAGATATACTACTAAAAGAGAGATGATTTTGGATAGTTGTTACAGGACTGGAAGCAGCTTGAAATTAGGCTCAAAGTAATGTAAATATTTGATTTTTGCTGATTATCCTGAGGACAGGTAAGGCCACCTACACCCCTGATTTCTTTTATGGGATTTTACTGTCTTATTCAATTACTGAGATGCTGTAAACCATGGCCAATCATTCCTGGTTATATTTTATTAAGAGAAATAGGGCCAATCTTTGATTTTTTTGTGTGATTATGAATGGAAGGCAAGTGCAATATAGGAGAGGCCTGGGGACAAAATTAGGGAACAGAAGAAAGGTTGTTTTAGTGCCTGGAATGCCTACATTGTTTATTTTGTGCCATTTTTAATTTTTTTTAAATTTTGTGTAAAATTGGTTAAATTACTGACTTCTGTGCATTTTATAGGGTAGTTCTAATAGTTGAATGGGTGGTTTCTTGTACTTAATTGATAGAACAAAAGGCAGATCTAGTGAAATTGCTAAGAATTTGGCCGAATGTAACAATGGAAACGGTTTAAATAAAGAACTGAAATTGGGCATAACTTGCTGATGCGTAAACTGCCCCCAGACCGCTAACCTTGCAACTGTGTAATTCCGTAAGTTTTCCATCAAATTTCGTAATTTTGAGTGTCATTACCTTCAGGAAAAGATTCTCTATCATTTCAGTTTTTTTTTAAATGTTGGACGCTTAAGAGCAATATTAACCCTTTGACTGTTTCGGCTGTACATATACGTCTTACGAGCCAGTGTTTCAGACGTATATATACTCAATAATTCTAGCGGCTTCAAATCAAGCAGGAGAAAGCTGGTAGGCCCACATGTGAGAGAATGGGTCTGTGTGGTCAGTGTGCACCGTAAAAAATAAAATCCTGGAGCACACAGTGCATAATGAGAAAAAAAACTCCAACAGTTTTTTTTAATTAAAATGCCAAATTTGTGGTCTATTTTCGTATAGTACTTATGGTTGTATTCTCGTTTTCTTGGTCTCATTGGATAGAATGGAAAACATAGAGGTGATTTTGATTGGTTTTACTATAAAAAGAACTTGGAAATGGAGCTCAACTTAGGGAAAATGTTTGATTTTTGCCAATGTTCAAAAGTAAACAAATGATGTCATTTTCCAATAAATGTCTAACTAGCCATTCTAATATGCAGTCATGAATGGGTTGACATTATTTATACAATTACAATATTGCAGTAGTCTGCATAACAGTAAATCTTCTATTTTTTGTTTGAATAAAAATTCAAAATAGAAAGCAAGTGTAATATCAAAGCGGCCTGGAGACGTGACTGATGAACAAAGAAAATGTTATTTTAGAGCCAGAAATGTCTGCATTGTTCATTCTGGACCCTATTTTGAAATTGTCATGTTTTTTAATTTTCATGAAATTGGCCCAATTGCAAATTTCTGACCATGTTATTGGATAGTTGAAATCGGTACATGGGCAGTTTCTTGTAGTCAATCGATAGTAAAAATGGAGTTCTAAAGAAATAGCTATGAGTTTGGTCGACGAGAACAACAGAATTAGTTGAAAATAGGGCTCAAAGTGGGCGAAATCACCGATTCATAAATATCGCCGAGGTCGCTAACTTTGCGAGAGCATAATTCCATCAGTTTTCCATTAATTTTGTTCTTTTGGTGTCATTACCATTGGAAAAAGATTCTCTCTCATTTCATGAAAGTAATTTTTTTTTTTTTAATTTTAGAAACACCAGGAGACACCTCAGGATTTGGGGTTGCGACAGTCAAGGGGTTAATAAAAAATTATCATCAGCAGATCATATAAATTAAACTGTTAGAAATGCTAATGCTACATTGGATAACTATAAAATAACTTTTAGATGTGTGGATGGAGAAATGATAAAAAAATCTGCTTAATACTGTACGTGGAAATGTATACTATGTCACAATGGGATGTGTAGATAATGTGTGGTGTCCATACCTAATAAAAAACACGAGTCAGACAGAAAAGGTCCAAATATGAGCTACAAAATGAATCCCAAAGCTAAAAAATATGAATTATGATAAAAGACAAAAGACAGCAAAGACGCCCATGCTGGCTAACAGGAGGAAAGAGATACAGTAACAACATATAAAACTAAGAAAGGTTACGAAAGAACAGATAAATAATTTTTTAGTTTTTTGTTACGCCGAGACGCGACTTTATAAAATATAACTTTCATATTTGTTCATCTATCTAATACTACATTGTGATTATCATTGTTAATAGCTAAAATGAGGATAATCAGCTTTATAATATTAAATATTCATTTTCATCTTTTCCATTATCATTATATGTATATATTTATATGATCCTAGGTAGTAGGTTGGTAGACAGCAACCGCCCAGGGAGGTACTACCGTCCTGCCAAGCGAGTGTAAAACGAAAGCCTGTAATTGTTTTACATGATGGTAAGAGTGCTGGTGTACATTTTTCTGTTTCGTAAACATGCAAGATTTCGGGTACGTCTTGCTACTTCTTCTTACACTTAGGTCACACTACACATACATGTACAAGCATATATACAGTGGACCCCCGACATTTGATATTAATCCGTTCCTGAGAGCCATCGAATGTCGAAAATATCGAAAGTCGAATTAATTTTCCCCATAAGAAATAATGGAAATCAAACTAATCCATGCAAGACACCCAAAAGTATGAAAAAAAAAATTTTACCACGTGAAATATTAAGTTTAATGCAATAGAATAATTACAATAACAACAACAACAATAGATTAATAATAATAGAATAATTGACATTTACCTTTAATGAAGATCTGGTGATGATTGATGGGATGGGAGGAGGGGTGTGTGTGGATGGTGTTAGTGTTTAGAAGGGGAATCCCCTTCCATTAGGACTTGATCTGGCAGCCTCACCATGCCTTACCACACTGTGTATGCCACTACGATTCTTAAATCTTTCAAACCAACCTTTGCTGGCCTTAAATTCACTCACATCACTCCGACACACGCACTCCACTTTCGTACTCTGCAATTATCTCTTTCTTCATTTCAGTAGTCATTAGCACCTTTTTTCTCGAAGGGTTGACACTAGAAGCTTTCTTGGGGCCCATGGTTACTTATTTTGCAGAAACAAGCACCAAAAACAGTGATAATATGGATAATATGGAGTGAGCGTGTTTGATAGGAGTGAATGGAGACAAATGGTTTTTAATACTTGACGTGTTGTTGGAGTGTGAGCAAAGTAACATTTATGAAGGGATTCAGGGAAACCGGCAGGCCGGACTTGAGTCCTGGAGATGGGAAGTACAGTGCCTGCACTCTGAAGGAGGGGTGTTAATGTTGCAGTTTAAAAACTGTAGCGTAAAGCACCCTTCTGGCAAGACAGTGATGGAGTGAATGATGGTGAAAGTTTTTCTTTTTTGGGCCACCCTGCCTTGGTGGGAATCGGCCAGTGTGTTAATAAATAAAAAAAAAAATGGAATGTACCGAATGTATCCTTAGATGCACGCACACTGGCTGGCTTGTAAACACTGGCACACACGGGGGAGTTCAGGCCACACGTGGACACATCTCGTATGAATCTTATCGAATGTTGGGTTTTCCATCGAATGTCAAGGCAAAATTTTTGCGTTAAAATGCATCGAATGTCGGATTTATCGAATGTCAATGCCATCGAATGTCGGGGGTCCACTGTATATATGTACACACCCCTCTGGGTTTTCTTCTATTTTCATACTAGTTCTTGTTCTTGTTTATTTCCTGTTCTCTCCATGGGGAAGTGGAACAGAATTCTTCCTCCGTAAGCCACGCGTGTTGTAAAAGGCGACTAAAATGCCAGGAGCAAGGGGCTAGTAACCCCTTCTCCTGTATATATTACTAAATGTAAAAGGAGAAGCTTTCATTTTTCATTTTGGGCCACCCCGCCTCGGTGGGATACGGCCGGTGTGTTGAAAGAAGAAAGATTTATATTATTATTATTATTATTATTATTATTATTATTATTATAATAATCAAAAAGAAGCGCTAAGCCACAAGGGCTATACAGCGCTGCAGGGTAGGAAAGGAAGCGAGGGTATTGGGCAGCAGAAGGGGGGAGGGGCAATCAGTAGATTACAGAAAACAGCGGGGCAGGGGATAGTGCAGGGTAGAGGGTAGCAAGAGATCGAGGTAGAAAGGGCTGAAGGTATCATCAGAGTTTGTGAAGTCAGTCAGTTGTTGTCAAAAAGTCAATGAGAGAGTCCAGATGAAAGGTGGGTCCATCAGCGAGAAGGGAAGGTAAAGAGAAAGCAGCGGAGCGAAGACGACGTTGGAGGCAAATACTGCGTGCTCGTTGATAAAGTGGGCAGTCTAACAGAATGTGGCTGACCGATAATGGAACCTGACAATTCTCACAGAGAGGAGCAGGGCGCCTCTCCATGAGATATCCATGAGTAAGACGAGTATGGCCAATGCAAAGACGGGAGAGAGTAGTCTCCCAACCTCAGCACTGGTGACAAGAAGACGGCCAGTAACCTATACTCGGTTTAATAGATTGAAGTTTGTTACCGAGTAGGGTAGACCAACGTTGTTGCCAACGGGTGTGAAGGTGGGTAGCTATTGCAGCAAAATAGTCCATAAATGGAACACCTCTATATGAAACTGGTAGGTCATGTACTGCTGACTGCACAGCAGTGTCTACCTGTTCATTGCCCTGTACGTCAACACGACCAGGGACCCAATAAAAAACAATATCTTTATACTTGGTAGAGATGCGGCGTAGCCAAAGTTGGATATGGAGGACTAAGGGGTGAGGTGTATCAAATTTCTGCATAGCCTGTAAAGCACTAAGGGAGTCTGAGACAACCACAAATGATGGCACAGGCATAGGTGCAATACGGATTAGTGCTGCAAGAATGGCATACAATTCAGCAGTAAAGATACTAGCCGAAGATAGTAAATGCCCTCGTACGATGCTGTCCGGAAACACTGCTGCGAATCCTACACCTTCAGAAGACTTAGAGCCATCTGTGTACACTGCAATGGCATGAGAATGAGAGTGAAAGTGGTCAAGAAAAAGAGAGCGGGAAGCTACAGTAGACAGTTGGGCTTTCGAGCAAGGGAGTGAGAAAGAACAGACTCGAACAGCTGGAACTTCCCAGGGGGGTAGGGAAAAGTGAGATGCTACATGAACATAGAAAGGTGGAAATTGAAGAGAAGACAAGAGCAAATGTAGGCGAAGAGAGAAGGGACGGAGCAAACAGGGGCAGCGAACAAATAAAGAATGTCTACTAATATCAGTGACCATTCTATAAATGGAAGGATTGCGGAGATCATGAGAGCGTACATAGTAGCGAAGGCAATAGGCATCACGGCGATCAGATAAGGATGGAACGTTTGCTTCTGCATAGAGGCTCTCAACAGGGGAAGAGCGAAAAGCACCAAGGCATAAATGTAATCCTTGGTGATGAATAGGGTTGAGGCTAGATAAAGTAGCAGGAGAGGCAGCTGAATAGATCTGGTCACCATAGTCAAGTTTCGATAAAATGAGGGTAGAATGTAGGCGAAGGAGAGTTCGACGGTCAGCTCCCCATGAAAGATGAGCAATGCTGGAGAGAAACTGTAATGAGGTGACAGTCAGCGCCTGCACAGGCAATAGCGAAGTCATCAACATGGAGTGATGACCAAATATTGGATGGAAGACTAGAGGCCAAATCATTTATATTATTATTATTATAATAAAAAAGAAGCGCTAAGCCACAAGGGCTATACAGCGCTGCAGGGTAGGGAAGGAAGCGAGGGTATTGGATGGCAGAAGGGAGGAGGGATGATCAGTAGGTTACAGAAAACAGCGGGACAGGGGATAGTACGGGGGTAGAGGGTAGCAAGAGATTGAAGTAGAAAGGGCTGAAGGTATCAGAATTTGTGAAGTAAGTCGGTTGTTGTCAAAAAGTCAATGAGAGAGTCTGGATGAAAGGTGGGTCCATCAGCGAGAAGGGAAGGTAGAGAGAGAGCAGCAGAGCGAAGACGACGACGGAGGTAAATTCTGCGTGCTCGTTGATAAAGTGGGCAGTCCAACAGAATGTGGCTGACTGATAATGGAACTTGGCAATTCTCACAGAGAGGAGCAGGGCGCCTCTCCATGAGATATCCATGAGTAAGACGAGTATGGCCAATGCAAAGACGGGAGAGAGTAGTCTCCCAACCTCGACACTGGTGATAAGAAGACGGCCAGTAACCTATACTCAGTTTAATAGATTGAAGTTTGTTGCTGAGCATAGTAGATCAACGTTGTTGCCAACGGGTGTGAAGTTGGGAAGATATTGCAGCAAAATAGTCCGTAAATGGAATACCTCTACATGAAACTGGTAGGTCATGTACTGCTGACCGCACAGCAGTGTCTGCCTGTTCATTGCCCTGTACGTCAACATGACCAGGGACCCAACAAAAAACAATATCTTTATACTTGGTAAAGATGCGGCGTAGCCAAAGTTGGATACGGAGGACTAAGGGGTGAGGTGTATCAAATTTCTGTATAGCCTGTAAAGCACTAAGGGAGTCTGAGACAACCACAAATGATGACACAGGCATAGATGCAATACGGATAAGTGCTGTAAGCATGGCATACAATTCAGCAGTAAAAATACTAGCCGAAGATAGTAAATGCCCTTGTACGACGCTGTCCGGAAACACTGCTGCGAATCCTATGCCGTCAGAAGACTTAGAGCCATCTGTGTACACAGCAATGGCATGAGAATGAGAGTGAAAGTGGTCAAGAAAAAGAGAGCGGGAAGCGACCGTAGACAGTTGGGCTTGCGAGCAAGGGAGAGAGAAAGAACAGACTCGAACAGCTAGAACTTCCCAGGGGGGTAGGGAAAAGTGAGATGCTACACGTACATAGAAAGGTGGTAATTGAAGAGAAGACAAGAGCGAATGAAGGCGAAGAGAGAAGGGACGGAGCAAACAGGGGTGGCGAACAAATAAAGAATGTCTACTAATATCAGTGACCATTCTATAAATGGAAGGATTGCGGAGATCATGAGAGCGTACATAGTAGCGAAGGCAATGGGCATCACAGCGATCAGATAAGGATGGAACGTTTGCTTCTGCATAGAGGCTCTCAACAGGGGAAGAGCGAAAAGCACCAAGGCATAAATGTAATCCTTGGTGATGAATAGGGTTGAGGCTAGATAAAGTAGCAGGAGAGGCAGCTGAATAGATCTGTTCACCATAGTCAAGTTTCGATAAAATGAGGGTAGAATGTAGGCGAAGGAGAGTTCGACGGTCAGCTCCCCATGAAAGATGAGCAATGCTGGAGAGAAACTGTAATGAGGTGACAGTCAGCGCCTACACAGGCAATAGCGAAGTCATCAACATGGAGTGATGACTAAATATTGGATGGAAGACTAGAGGCCAAATCATTTATAGCAAGGAGAAAAAGTGTCGTGCTCAGCACACATCCCTGGGGGACACCTTCAGCTTGGATAAAGTCCGGGGAGAGCACATTATTAACCCAAACATAGAAATGTCTGTCAGTTAAAAAGTTCTTAAGGAAGGATGGTACATTGCCTCAGAGGCCTAAGGAGTGGGCTTGGGCCAAAATATTATACCTCCAAGTTGTGTCATATGCCTTCTCAAGGTCAAAAAATATGGCAATAACTGAGTGGTTATTCACAAAGGCATTATGAACACACGTATCCAAGCGTAGTAAGGGGTCTATGGTAGAACGACCCTTACGAAAGCCATATTGACGAGTGGAGAGACTGTCGTGTCTCTCTAAATACCACACTAAACGTCTATTTACCAGGCATTCCATCACTTTGCAAACTGCACTGGTAAGAGCAATGGGACAATAGTGGGAGGCTTCATGTCCCGTAGTACCCAGTTTGCGGAAAGGGAGAACAATGGCAATTTCCAAAGCTGTGGAAGAACTCCTTGTGACCAAATAAGATTGAAAAGGCATAATAGGACTGCAAGGGCTGACTGATGTAAATGTTGTAGCATACGAATATGAATGTCGTCAGGCCCAGCTGCCATGATCGGCAAGCTGAGTGTGTTGCCTCCAGTTCCTGAAATGTAAAAGGCACATTATACTGTTGTTCTCTGAGAGAAGAAAAGTCCAAGGGTGCTAACTCTCTGGCAGACTTTGAAGAAAGAAACGAGGGGCATAGATGGAGCCCCTGAGAAATACGGACCAGATGATTGCCAATTTCATTGGCAACATCTAGTGGGTTTGCTATATCAACACTGGCAACCCGCAGAACAGGAGCCGAGTCAGGAGAATATTTACCACTCAGTTTTCATACTTTTTTCCCAGACTGCACTCATAGAGGAAGCAGAGGTGATGGTGGAAACATAATCTCGCCACCAAGTGTGTTTAGCATCATGGATGACACGGCGAGTGAGCGCACGCTTCTGCTTAAAATCAAGAACTCTCTCCATGGTTCTATTGTACCGGTACCTGCCCCACGCAGCGCGTTTTAAACTTACTGCACGAGCACAAGCAGGAGACCACCAAGGCACACATTTCTGAGAATGCCTGCCCGAAGTTTGGGGTATAGAATGAGAAGCTGTGGTTAAAACGGAGGACGAGAAGAGGTGTAAAAGCTCATCAATGGAGGACGAAGAAGGAACCTCACTAAAAACAGTTAGTTGTGAGTAAAGGTTCCAATTTGCCTGATCAAATTGCCAGCGTGGGTTATGAAGAGGTGGTGAATATGAAGGGGAAGTAAGAATGATTGGGAAATCATCACTGTCATGTAAATCCGGGAGAACAGACCAGGTGAAGTCTAATGTGGCGGAGGAAGAGCAGACTGAGAGATCGATGCAAGAGAGAGTATGAGTCCGAGGATCAAAATGGGTGCGAGTACCTGTATTTAAAACATGGACGGGGTGGGTAGCAAGAAAAGCCTCTAACTGAATGCCACGGGAATCACAGTGAGACCCCTCCCAGAGGAAATGATGGGCATTAACATCGCCAAGTAACAGAAGTGGTGGCGGTAATGACGAAACAAGAAAGGCAATATCCGGGATAGATAATGCCCGAGAAGGAGAGAGATACAAAGAACAGAGTTTATACCACCTATGCAAGTGGATACGGGCTGCTGTGTAATGCAGCAAAGTACAAACAAATTGCTGATGGTACGGAATATCAATGCGTAGAAGAAGGGCACTTTCATTAAAGGTCCCATCAGGAAAAGGATCTGAAGAATACAATAAATTATAGCCTGAGATGGGATAGATAATGGCCGAGTGTAATTTTGGTTCCTGTAAGCAAACACCAACAGGGGAAAACTGGGAGAGCAACATCTGAAGCTCACCCCGATTACCCCTGAGGCCGCGAATATTCCACTGTAAATAGGCCATGATGGGCAACAATAAAGATACCTGAAATCCGCAGGTAAGGGTACCTACGGACTAGAAGGGTTAGAAAAGTCCACGTGTGGTGGCAAAGGAAAACGTTCAAGTAGTGAAGGAACGGTGCGTTGTGAAGAAAGGAGTTGCGCAGATGGAGAAGAGGAGAGAGAAGGAACAGAGGGTGGATCAGTGTCCATTGATGGTTTGGTCTCTGCAATACATTCAGAGATTGCTTCAAGTGTTTCGGAGTTCAGAGACGTCGTATGGGAGACAATATTGGAGATGGAAGGAGGAGGAGTTTGAGTAAAGGCCAGAGCTGTAATGGACTGTACCAAGGTGGGGGGGGGGGCAAAAGGGTGGAGGGAACTGGAGAAATGTGGGAGGGGACAGAAGAGGCAGAAACCCGGGAGGTGGCAGAAGAGAAAGAAACTTGGGAGGGGACAGGGGAGGAAGGCACAGTATGAGGAGGAGGATGAACCTCCACACCTGTAACGGAGCCAGTGAAAGGGGAAGACCTAGGTACAGAGGCCGGGAAGGTAAAATGTGGAGGTGGATGAAGGGAAGGAGAGGTTAAAGGAGATTTGTTGGACCTCTGAGAAGTAGAGGGACGGTTGGGAGGTGTCATATGAGGTCTTGTCGATACCGGGGTTTGTGAGGGAGAACCCGAAGAAGTGAGGACAGACTGAGGTGTTGAAGTAGGGACGTCTGAGCCCAGGACAGCAAAAGAATTAGATACAGGAGTGACTATGGGACTGGCAACCGCAGAGGAGGCTGCAGAAGATGGGACCCCAGAAGTGGGGGGACGTTTTGAAACACGAGAATAAGAAACACGGGGTAGTCTCCCTTGGGGGTGGAGATGAGAAACTGCCATAGTATAAGGGAGACCTTCTGCCTCTTTGAGGCAACGAATTTCCCGCTCATTTAAGTAGACCTGGCAACGGCGAGAGTACGAAGGGTGAGCCTCATGACAATTAAGGCAAGAGGGAGGTCGACTGCAAGATGTATTAGAATGGTCATCAGCACCACAGACTGGGCATTCAGCTATAGATCTGCAATATTTTGCTGGGTGGCCAAATCGCCAGCAATTCCTACACTGTTGCGGTGTAGGGATCACCTTCCGAACTTGTAACCGATGTCCTGCTACATAAACAGAGGACGGGAGTTCACGGCTGTCAAAAGTTAAATGAGCCACATTGCAAGGGTATCGTCTTTGCCCGCGAGCAGGAAGAACATAAGTGTCTACCTTGAAAATTGGGAGATCTTGGAGTTCCAGCTGTTCGAGAATGTCATTGCCACATGTCTGGAAATTCTGTTGGACTATGGTATGGGGCAGAATAACAGTACCACTACAAGAATTGAGGGAATGATGTTTTTCGATAGTGATAGGAATAGTATCGATATGTGAAAGAAGAGAAAGATCATGAGCTTGGGTAGAATCCTGGACTGTGATGATGCGCATACCACTCTTAAGAGCATGAAAGGAAATATCTCTACCAACGTGGCGTAGGAGCGCTTTGCCAATACTATGGTCAGAAAGATAGGCAGTAGAAGAAGTCGGTCGTAAAGTAAAGAATTTAGTCCATTGTGTGGTCCAAAACCGAGTGTGGAGAGGGAGTGCATGACGTGTCGGTCTTTTCCGAGTAGAATGGGAAGGTAACGAAGTAACATCTGGAGATTGTTGTTGGCGTTTAGAAGTGGGACCAGAGTCAGTCCGACGTGAGACGGGCTAGCGATTCGAAAATCATCGCACCATAGAGGGAGAGGCCGGAAGCATAGTCAAAAGAGAGCGGAGGTCAGACAAATCGAAGGAGTCAGTGGAAGCCCCGGGTACCTGAAGCGGGTGAGGAAACAGCACCAGCAAGAGGTACAGGGGTCTTGGGAGTGTCCAAAGAGTGGCCAAAAGACGAGGTGAGGTCAGAACAGGGTGCGGTAACAATAAGGGGCCCGGGGGTAGCGGGGTCATGGATTTGGGACTCCATGGTTAGGTTACTTCTTTCTTTTTGTTTTTAAGAAAAAAAAAGAAAGAAAAAAATAAAAATAAAAAAAAAGAATAAGAAAAGGGGGGACCGGGGAGGGATAGTTCCTAGGAGGAATGAAAGGGCCAGAAATCTCCCTCCGCACCCAAGAGGACCTCAGCACTGCAAGTAGCGCAGATGCAGCATGGAACCTGTGCCATACCCTACCCTTCATGCCAGTAAACCAGCAATCTGGGATAGCAACCTCACATCTGCCGAGCTACCTCGGTGGACAAAAGAGGTCGGCTGGATATCCGCCACAAAGCATACTTCCTTCGGCCACCACCCCAGGAATCCGAAAGGTGGCTTCCAGAGATACACCCGTCGCCTGAAAGACACCCAAAGCCACCCTCCGGGATACCGGAGAGGGATCGGGACATCCCCAGGCAATCCAGATCCCATGGCAAACTACGCCACCGCCAAGAACCTCAACGGAATAGGATGGACCCCAGTACCCTTCCCCCTACCTATGAACTAGTGTGCCTGTGGGAAAAATCCCAAAGGCCAAAAAGAGGAAGGGCAAAAGGGAGGGATGGGGAGGAGGAGGAGGAAAGGAAAAAGGGGAGGATGGGGAGGATGGGATAGGGAAGGGGGGATTGGGAGGTAATTAGGTTCGGTCTGAGGAAGAAGACCGACAGGTCTAATTCCTCAGACCAAGAGCCTCTTCACCGCGCCAAGGAGCCCCCCTTGAAGAGGAAAGATTTATACGATTAATTATTTTGGTAAGGAAATGGATCATTCACCATGGGAAACGACCAAATAATGATCGTGTGGCCTCACCTCTGCACTACTCGCCTGGCGCAAGCTGATGTCAGGGGTGAGTGGTGTGGGTTAGGCAGTACAACACCTCTCTTGGTCTTGAGGTCTTCCTTGCTTGCTCATTTACTTTGATTGAGAAAATATCTTGATTATAGCATTATTTTCTCAGTCTCTAGAAAGTGCGAGTACTTGCGACACTTTCACTTAGTAGATACTCTCCTGTGTTTAAGAGACTTCAGTTATTCTCATTGGATTATAAGTTGTTAAATTTTGATAGTCTCTAGGAGTGGAGATTCTGTAACTTTATCAGTTCTATGTATAAAGACCCATTCAGCCAGAATGGATGTCATTGTAAACTGTATATAATTTATACGTTTGTTAAGTGTTGGTATCTAATTGATAAGTAAAAGGTACCATTAAAATACCTTAAGACCATAATGTAATATACAGTGGACCCTCAACCAACGATGGCATCGTCTAACATTAAATCCGACTAACGATACATTTTAATGCAAAAATTTTGCCTCGACTAGCGCTAAAAAACTTGACCAACACGATTCGTTCCGTTCGAGACGCGTCCACATGTGGCCAGTGTTTACAAGCCAGCCAGCCACCGCAGTCCCATCCAAACATACAATCGGAACATTTCATGTTATCACAGCGTTTTTTGCAATTGCACCTGCAAAATAAGTCACCATGGGCCCCAAGAAAGCTTCTAGTGCCAACCCTACAGCAAAAAGGGTGAGAATTACTACGGATATGAAGAAAAAGATCATTGCTAAGTATGAAAGTGGAGCGCGTGTCTCCGAGCTGGCCAGGATGTACACAAAACCCCAATCAACCATCGCTACTATTGTGGCCAAGAAAACGGCAATCAAGGAAGCTGTTCTTGCCAAAGGTGCAACTATGTTTTCGAAACTGAGACTGCAAGTGATAGAAGATGTTGAGAGACTGTTATTGGTGTGGATAAACGAAAAACAGATAGCAGAGATAGCATCTCTCAAGCGATCATATGTGAAAAGGCTAGGAAGTTGCATGACGATTTAATTAGAAGAATGCCTGCAACTAGTGATGCGAGTGAATTTAAGGCCAGCAAAGGTTGGTTTGAGAAATTTAAGAAGTGTAGTGGCATACATAGTGTGATAAGGCATGGTGAGGCTGCCAGTTCGGAACAAAAAGCAGCTGAAAAATATGTGCAGGAATTCAAGGAGTACATAGACAGTGAAGAACTGAAACCTGAACAAGTGTTTAATTGTGACAATGTTGCAAAACACTTTAGGAATGTCATAAAGGAACGGGAGGTACAGGCCTCTATGGACAGATATGTTGTGTGACAGAGGTCCAGTGACTCTCAAGCTGGTCCTAGTGGCATTAAAAGAAGAAGGGAAGTAACCCCGGAAAAGGACTTCGACACCTCAAGTCCTAATGGAAGGGAATTCCCCTTCTAAACACTAACACCATCCACACTCTCCCCTCCTCCCATCCCATCAATCATCACCAGATCTTCAATAAAGATAAGTGTCATGTAATTGTACATGTCTTCTTCAGCTTGTGTGTGTTAAAATTAATATTTCATGTGGTAAAATTTTTTTTTTCAATACTTTTGGGTGTCTTGCACGGATTAATTTGATTTCCATTATTTCTTATGGGGAAAATTAACTCGACTAACGATAATTTCGATTAACGATGAGCTCTCAGGAATGGATTAATATCGTTGGTTGAGGATCCACTGTACGTTATATTAAAGATATATTTTATGAAGTTTCTCGATCTCCTCATTTATACTAAAATTGAATCTTCACAAAAGATTTAATTATATCATTATACAGTAGACCATCATTTAACACGGTAGTTATGGCCCTGAAAACGCCGTGTTAGGCAAAACCATGTTAGACAAACTGAAGAACTTGAGAAAAATAGGGTTACATTCCTGGAGGCCCCCAAAAAGCCAACAACTTTTTTTTTTAGACCAACAGATCTTACAAAAATAAAAGTGAATATGTAATTGTAGTTCACTGTCGTAATGTATTATTTTGCTTTCACTAAGTAGATTACAAATGCAACAGAAATAATATTATTTCTTACCTTCAATTGTGGGTGCTGGTGTTTGTGGATGATTGTGAAGACAGTGGAGAGTTATGCTGTGGCCCTACTGGTCTGAGGTGGATGGTAGAAGTACTGATTGTACTGGAGTGTGCATAAATTCTGCAAGGGATTTCTGTTCTATCTTACTCTAAAGTACATTATACAATTGACGGTAAGGCATCAGCTGCTCTAGATACCATTTCAGGGTCCTCTTCAGTGAAAAAATCTAAGTCATTCAGTAAGTCAGTCAGTCAGTCAGTCAAGTCATCACACAAACTCATATTTACCTCATTCTTTTTGTGTGCAAAATGACGCTTCATTCCGGCTACAGGCTATCTCTTGTCAAATATCTCTATTTTCTTCATTAATTCTAAGACTTAAACACTTAAACCTTTTCTTGCAACTTTCAGCAACACTTGTATGCCTACTGGGTGCCGGGATTGCTTGGCAGATTTAAGATATGGCAATTAAAACGTATCTAAACAAACACAGAGCTACTGGCACAGGTTCATCCAACACACACACATGAACTGAACTGAAGGCTGGGAGGGTGGTAGGGGTGGCTGATGCTGGCGGGGGATGGTGGTAGGTCTCCTCCGTTGACTCAGTGATGTAACCCACAGCCCATCCCGCCCTGCGGGCAACCGGGCGCTCAAAATTTTTTCCCTTCCCAAAACATTGTTAAATTAATTTTATGAAGTGTTAAACAAAAATGTGCCACAATTCTTCAATTGTGCTATAACCAAAACATGCAAGACAAAACCGTGTTAAAAGATGGTCTACAGTATATAATTTCTTATTAAGATTTCCCATGAGTTTATTTCTTATTAAGATTTCCCATGAGTATATTTCTTATTAAGATTTCCCACGAGTATATTTCTTATTAAGATTTCCCATGAGTAAATTTCTTATTAAGATTTCCCATGAGTATATTTCTTACTGAAGATCCCCTAGACTCATGCCAAATACTTTACAAATCCTATGGAATATCGTAATATTCTTCAACTGGCACAAAGAGAGACCACCGCTCTGCTAATGTAGCTACAAATTAGTAAATACAAGGTCATTTATTTTTTACAGATCAACTGTGACATTCAGTTTTACAAAGCCATTAAAATTCAGCAAAACAAAAACTACTTAAAGGTAGAGCGGAAATAACAAAAATACACCATAAATAACAAAAAAAGGCACAATACCGTGACTGGAACGATACACAAATAACCATACTGTAAATTGTGAATTAAAAAAATGTGCTGTATAATAATTAATAATGAAGATGAAGAAATTATTATTTTTCAAGAAGATACATTTGTGTTACAGAGGTTGGTTTACATTTGTCATATTTCACATGGAAAAGTCTACAGCTATGTACAGCATTTCAGACAGACAAACCAGAGCTTAATGCTACTTGACAATGAATAGTTAAAGAATATTTAAAAGATTTATTTAATATGCAGTATTACTGATAAAAGCATACAGCTAGCCCTCCATTTTTGCGAGCTTCAAACATTTGCGAATGCCCAGCCGCCCAATTTTGTTTTGTTTGTTCATTATTTATTAAACCACAACAGGTATATACAATATTTTACAATATTTTCATGTGTTTTATGATTGTTCGTGGTTCAATAGGTTAAGGAAGCAGTATTGTTAGGCTAAGTAAATGCTATTATTATATTTCCCTACAATACATTTGCACATCAAAACATTCGTGAATGCTAGAGTACAGTATTATTATATTTCCCTACATCATATTTGCATACCAAACATTAGCAAATTTTCAAGATTCACGAGGCTCTTGATCCCCTAACCCTCACGAATGTGGAGGACCTCCTGTAATGAACACTTGTTGATGCTAGGTAATAACCCACATGGAGACAGAAATATCCAAGATAAAGTCTGTATACTTTGACCCCTAACTGAAGTCCTTTTCAGCAGATACAAAATATGAGATAGGACCGTAGTATTTATATTGGGAGGGTAAGTCACTCGGGCAAGGATAATGATATGCTGTGCAGTGTCAGGTTGGGAGAGCTGGTGAGTGTAGAGTGTCAGGTTAGCAAGCAGATGAGGTGATTTTTAAGTGAAAGTTCATGCTTATTTATTGCTCCAGGGTAAAGAAAAAACACTGCCTGCTATCTGGAGGTCTAACCAGACAACATGGATGAATGAGGCCTTTTTTTCTGAGTGGTTCCAGCATTATTTTACTCTAAGTCAGGTTTTACCTGTACATAAAGAATCCTGCACTCAAGATTCTCTTCACCCTTGATAATTCGTGTAGTCATCCTGAATGAACCCTTGCAAGATGTGGACCCACAAGTCAAGTTTTTTTTTTACCGACATGTTTGACATTTCTGATACAAACCACTAGACTGAGGAATTATTAGGACATTTAAATGCAACCACACATGCAGGATGGTGCAGACGCTCCTCACAATAATAGATGCCAACCTAGATGTTGGAGATAAGTTTTTTTTTGGGTTATCCTAGATAATTTACACATTACTATGTATGATAATTTGTGCAACTATGTGTACCTGTACCTAAATAAAGGGTATATAAATACATACATGCATGTTGAAAATATCTAACCAACATAGGACTCACAGAGCTAAGTACATAAGTAAGTTTAAAGTACAGGTACACATAAGTACACTTATCATACATAGTAACATGTGTAAATTTCCTAGGATAACCCAAAAAACTTAAAGTGACTTATTTCCAATGGATTCAAGTTGGAGAAATTTAGATTTAGAAAGGATATTGGGAAGTATGTATTGATTTGGCAACAGAGTTGTTGATAATTGAAACAAATTCCTAAGTAGTATCACTGAGGCAAGAACTTTGAGTAGCTTTAAATACAGGATGCACGGGAACATGTGTGGGTGCAAGCTGACCTGCCTAGAATGGGCTTATTGTCGTGTTATTTCATTCTTATGTAGGAGCTACCACCTGGTCACTCAGTCACTGCCTGGTCAGGTGTAGGATCTACCCCCTGGCCAGTCGCCACCTGGTCACTGTCACCCTCTCCGGACGACGTGCACTCAGAAATTCCTCCTCCTGCTCCTCCACTGGCTGCATGTACTGCTGTTACTCACTGCTTCAGTGGTGTCTGTTGTCACTCCCGTTGCCTTGGTTGAATAATCTGTTGTCACCGTTGGTTCACTGTTGGTGTTCCACTGAAGCACTCTCAGTGCTTCTCTGGCTGCTGCTACTGCTGTTCAGATGTTCTATACACTGTTGTACTGTGCGGTTGTTTAACTGTTTGCCAGAACTGTGTTAACCAGCAGCTTGCACCATGTGCGCTAATTATTGTTTACCTTTCAAACCCCCGAGAGTAAATATTAGTAAGAAGTGTCAATGTGGGCCAGTGGTGCCACCTGGTGAACTGAAGTGTCAGTGTGAGGGCCAATTGTGCCACCTGGTGAACTGAAGTGTCAGTGTGAGGGCCAGTGGCACTACCTGGTGAACTGAAGTGTCAGTGTGAGGGCCAGTGGCGCCCCTTACGCTTGTCTACTCAGAGCTGCAACTGCCGCTTCTCTGACCACATCAACATATCCAAATCATGGAAATATAAACACATATGCAGTATAATGTGATCCTTCATTGACAACGTTTCACCCACACAGTGGGCTTTTTCAAGTCACACACAGATCTACCTGGGGTGGAAGGTACGGGAGTATTTATAGTCATGTTCAGAATGTTGAGGTCAGGTGGAGAATGCTGCATCTGATGATCTACCGGGTGGGGTTATAGTCTTGGGTAGCTTGGGTATTGGACAAGTTGTGAGTAGACCTTCTGCAGTGTTCTATGTTCTTATGTGGGATAGCGATGAAGAAGTTTCTTGGCGAGTGGTTCAGCTATGTTATAGAAGCCGTTGTTCTGGTTGAAATTGTTGGTTATAGAGATAAGCGATGATTCCAGGATTCTTCGGTATTGAGTGTTGTCTTCTGTGGCGATAAGTCTTGAGTTTCTGTAGTTAATTAAATGGTTGTGTGAATTGCGATGTTGTACACAGGCATTCCTTGTATCGTCAGTCCTGCTTGCATATTGGTGTTCTGAAATACGTGTTTGGAGGTCTCTTGATGTTTCGCCCACATATAATTTGTTGCAGTCATTACAAGGGATTATGTTGATAAATTAGACACATATGCAACTCTTGGGTATCTTTATTGAGGAAATGTTTCGCCACACAGTGGCTTCATCAGTCCATACGTAGGAGAAACTTGAAGAACAAGAGGAGAATGAGGTAATCAGTCCCTCAACCTTGAGTCGACTGATTGAGGTTGAGGGACTGATTACCTCATTCTCCTCTTGTTCTTCAAGTTTCTCCTACGTATGGACTGATGAAGCCACTGTGTGGCGAAACGTTTCCTCAGTAAAGATACCCAAGAGTTGCATATGTGTCTAATTTATCAACATGTCGGTTGTTAGGTAAGACACATATGCAACAGTTAGACAACTTTATTCCGAAACGTTTCGCCTACACAGTAGGCTTCTTCAGTCGAATACAGAAAGAAGGCAGGAACAGTAGAGATGTGAAGACGATGTAATCAGTCCATCACCCTTGAAGTCGTAGAATTTGAGGTTGTCAGTCCCTCGGCCTGGAGAAGTTCAGTTCCATAGTCAGGAACTATCTGAAGATCAAGCAACAGTGCCCTGTTGCTTGATCTTCAGATAGTTCCTGACTATGGAACTGAACTTCTCCAGGCCGAGGGACTGACAACCTCAAATTCTACGACTTCAAGGGTGATGGACTGATTACATCGTCTTCACATCTCTACTGTTCCTGCCTTCTTTCTGTATTCGACTGAAGAAGCCTACTGTGTAGGCGAAACGTTTCGGAATAAAGTTGTCTAACTGTTGCATATGTGTCTTACCTAACAACCTGTCGGTATTGTATACCATTTTGATGTTCAACATGTCGGTTCTCTGAACCATTCATCTACAAGGGATTATGTATACCCCTGCAGAGGATGGAAGCTTGTCCTGTCTACTACTGGTGATGTCCTTGATGGTCGTGGTTGTGGAGGTAGATACTTGGAATGATGTATTGGAAAAGATGTTGGAAACATGTTTGGCAATGGAGTTGGTAGAGAGGACTTTGTATCTCTTCTCGGCAGTGTCTTCTCTGGGTGTGTTGAAGATGTTTAATGCCCGCCGTCTGCAGTCTCTGATGAAGTGACGAGGATAGTGGAGTTTAGAAAATACTTGTTCAATTATAGTGCATTCTTCCTCAAGGAACTCAGAATCTGCAGCAATGAGTTCCTTGAGGAAGAATGCACTATAATTGAACAAGTATTTTCTAAACTCTACTATCCTCGTCACTTCATCAGAGACTGCAGACGGCGGGCATTAAACATCTTCAACACACCCAGAGAAGACACTGCCGAGAAGAGATACATAGTCCTCCCCACCAACTCCATTGCCAAACATGTTTCCAACATCTTTTCCAATACATCATTCCATTATCTACCTCCACAACCACGACCATCAAGGACATCACCAGTAGTAGACAGGACAAGCTTCCATCCTCTGCAGGGTTATACATAATCCCTTGTAATGACTGCAACAAATTATATGTGGGCGAAACATCAAGAGACCTCCAAACACGTATTTCAGAACACCAATATGCAAGCAGGACTGACAATACAAGGAATGCCTGTGTACAACATCGCAATTCACACAACCATTTAATTAACTACAGAAACTCAAGACTTATCGCTACAGAAGACAACACTCAATACCGAAGAATCCTGAATAATAAAATGGTATAAAATACCGACAGGTTGTTAGGTAAGACACATATGCAACAGTTAGGTATCTTTATTTCGAAACGTTTCGCCTACACAGTAGGCTTCTTCAGTCGAGTACAGAAAAGTTGATAGAAGCAGAAGATACTTGAAGACGATGTAATCAGTCCATCACCCTTAAAGTTTTGAGGTGGTCAGTCCCTCAGTCTGTCTGACACTGCAACACAAGGGTATCTTGGTACAGACCTACAATCAACTTCGACAACCTCTACTAGTGAGAACGGTTGGATCTGAGAGGGACCTGTCCTCCCAACATCTGAGATCTTACCTCTCCTAGTGACCTACGTCTCACCTCCTGGCGCTATAAAAGGCTCCATCCTGTCACTTCATCTCCATATTGTTTCATTCCATGGAACAATGCTCTTCTCCAGACTGAGGGACTGACCACCTCAAAACTTTAAGGGTGATGGACTGATTACATCGTCTTCAAGTATCTTCTGCTTCTATCAACTTTTCTGTACTCGACTGAAGAAGCCTACTGTGTAGGCGAAACGTTTCGAAATAAAGATACCTAACTGTTGCATATGTGTCTTACCTAACAACCGAAGAATCCTGGAATCATCGCTTATCTCTATAACCAACAATTTCAACCAGAACAACGGCTTCTATAACATAGCTGAACCACTCGCCAAGAAACTTCTTGAGATTAAGACACATGTGCAACATCTGGGTATCTTTATTGTAGACGTTTCGCCATCCAGTGGCTTTATCAATACAAATTCTAGGACATAACTTGAAGACAGTAGAACTATGTGAATATGCCCTCGTCTGCTACACCTGACGTTACTATATAAGCGCCAGGATCCTTTCTTCTGCTTCAGAATCTCCACGACTATGGTGCTCTTCGCACCTACTCCTAGGTTGAGGGACTGATTACCTCATCTTCTGTACATAGTTCTACTGTCTTCAAGTTATGTCCTAGAATTTGTATTGATAAAGCCACTGGATGGCGAAACGTCTACAATAAAGATACCCAGATGTTGCACATGTCTTAATCTCATCTTGTCGGTATTGTATACCATTCGTACACAAGAAACTTCTTCATCGCTATCCCACATAAGAACATAGAACACTGCAGAAGGTCTACTCACAACTTGTCCAATACCCAAGCTACCCAAGACTATAACTCCACCCGGTAGATCATCAGATGCAGCATTCTCCACCTGACCTCAACATTCTGAACATGACTATAAATACTCCCGTACCTTCCACCCCAGGTAGATCTGTGTGTGACTTGAAAAAGCCCACTGTGTGGGTGAAACGTTGTCAATAAAGGATCACATTATACTGCATATGTGTTTATATTTCCATTGTGTCGGTATTTTATACCATTTATTTCCATATCCAAATCATCCTGTACATTTTTTTTCTTGATGGAGTTTTAATGTCATCAGCAAACTTACTTATATTACCATTTATTCCCTCTTCAGTGTAGTTTATGTAGACCATGAACAAGGGTCCCACTTGGAAATACAAGGACCGCAATGGAAATAAATCACTGACTTTTTTGGGTTATCCTAGGTTCTCTACACATATGCTGCTATGTATGATAATCTATGTAACTGTATTTGTGTATACCTGAATAAACTTACACTGATCCCTCTGGCACCATTCGCAACAAGTCCTCATTCCGAGTTCCCCCATTAATGCAAATTTTGTTGCCCATCAGTCAGCCATGCCTCGACCCAAGAGATACAGATTCCATGTGCCCTTACTTAGTTTCATGCTTGTATATGGGATTAGTGAAGTCTATATACATCTTGTATTCTTGATTAGTTTAGTCCATATACATCTTGTATTGTGCAAGAAAGGTATAAAATACCGACAATGTGAAAGTTAAGACACATGTGAAACATCTGGATATCTTTATTGTGATAAAGCCACTGGATGGCGAAACGTCTACAATAAAGATATCCAGATGTTGCACATGTGTCTTAACTTTCACATCTTGTATTCTTGATTAGTGAAATCCATATACATCTTGTATTCTTGATTAGTGAAGTCCATATATGTCTTGTATTCTTGATTAGTGAAGTCCATATATATCTTGTATTCTTGATTAGTGAAGTCCATATATATCTTGTATTCTTGATTAGTGAAGTCCATATATATCTTGTATTCTTGGTATCTTGGTCTACCGCCTCGAAAACCTCAAATTCGTAAGGCAAGAATGCCTTTCTGTCAAACCATGCTGAGATTCGTTGATCAAATTCTATTTTTCAAGGTGACTTCAAACTGCATCAGCAGTTATGGATTCCATCAACTTTTTCACAATTGGCGACGATTACGGGATTCTAGACCAAGTATTAGGCTTCCCTAGGGAAAGACTGATTGAAGGTCAAGGAAAGGTCTCAGCCATGAGGTTCGTGGCGGAACAGTTATTTCTCCAACAACTGTGTTCCTGGCTGGCATGATGGCGTCCCCGCAGGTGAAAATGAAACACTTATTCCTCAAAACAATCTTGCAGCTTTGGCTGAGTTTGATGAAAGCTAGTTGCATTCATTTTAGAATTACAGAGCAGGAAAAGAAAAAAAAATATCTTGCAGGTATACACAGGTCAGCTGTTTTAATAATCTCCCTAGCCTGCTAGTGTACCTCGCATATAATCTAGTGATACCAGTGAATAGAATTCAGTGTTGTAGTAGCAACTACCCAGTAATATAATGGTATTTAGTGGAGTGCAGTGACTTTCATTAGTTTTTCTCCATTCTTGAAATACCAGACGTATACAGTAAAATTCATATTCAAATTCAAAGTTTATTCTCTATAAGGATTACAATGCTGAGTTTACAGAATTTGGTTATTGTGTGGTTTACATGTAGTAAAATAATGATTACAGAGTGTACCACTAGAACACCTAGCATGGCTAGGCATTTCGGGTAGACTTAGTTTAATTCTTAATTTTAAAATATTACAAATTATGAGGTAAGTTGGTATTATGGCTAAGTGACTAAATACTAGTTTGTGAGTTTAGCAATGTGAATGCTTTTGTTTTGGCACAGTACATAGTTTCAGTATTGGAGTATCACAGGATTCATTATTTTAAGATTGAGATTAATATTTCTGTTTATGGTCAAATGGGTGAGTGAGTGTGTGAACCACCAGGTGGTATTCGTGTAGTTAGTTGACGGGGTGTATCAGGGAGATGAGATGTTTTCTAATGGTAGTTTTGAAGGTGATGAATGTGTCTGCAGTTCTAGAGTTCTCAGGTAGGGTGTTCCAGATTTTAGGGCCTTTGACATGCATTGAATTTTTGTAAAGGTTTAGTCGGACACGGGGAATGTCGTAGAGATGTTTGTCTGGTGTTATGCCTGTGGGTTCTGTCACAACTATCAAGAAAGCGTTTTAGGTCAAGGTTGATATTAGAGTTTAAGGCCCTGTAGATGTAGATTGCACAGTAGTAAGTGTGGATGTACTGAACAGTTTAGATCTATGAAGAGTGGGTGGGGGGGTGGGGCCAGGGATGGGATTTAGTGATTATTCTTACTGCAGCTTTTTGTTGGGTTATTATTGGCTTTAGGTGTGTTGCTGCAGTTGATCCCCAAGCACAAATAGCATAGGTGAGGTATGGATAAATAAGTGAGTGGTATAGTGTGAGAAGGGCATTTTGCGGCATGTAGTATCGTATCTTGGAGAGGATCCCAACCGTTTTGGATACTTTTTTGGTTATATGTTGGATATGGGTGCTGAAATTCAGGTTGTTGTCAAGGTATAGGCCTAGGAATTTGCCCTCATTATGTCTGGTAATTAGTGTGTTGTCAATCTTAATGTTAATTTGTACATCTCCTGCTCTGTTACCAAACATAATATAGTAGGTTTTGTCAGTGTTAAGCGTAAGTTTATTGGCTGTCATCCAAGTCGATATTTTGATCAGCTCCTCGTTAACAATGGTGTTGAGGGTGGCAAGATTAGGGTGTGAGATGACAAGTCGTGTCGTCAGCAAAGAGAATGGGTTTCTGGTGTTGGGATACGTTTGGAAGATCATTGATGTATATGAGGAAGAGCAGGGGACTAAGGACACTTCCCTGCAGAACTCCAGTATCAAGTGGCCGTGTTGTTGATGCTGTGTCTTTAATGGTGATATACTGATACCTATTAGTAAGGTAAGATTTGAAATAAGCAAGCACATGGCCTCTTATACCGTAATGGTCAAGTTTGTGGAGTAGGATGTCGTGGTCTACTGTGTCGGAAGCTTTTCTTAGGTCAATAAAAATCCCTAGTGGATATTCCTTATTTTCCAATGCTGTGTAAAGCAGATCTAGCATTTTTATGATTGCATCATTAGTGCTTTTATTTTTCCTGAATCCAAATTGGCAGGGGTTGAGTATGTTTTGTGCTGTTATAAATGAATACAGTCTCCTGTGCACGAGTTTCTCAAAGATTTTGGATAGCAATGGTAAGTTAGATATTGGCCTATAGTTGTTTAAGTCTGTAGGGTCACCACCTTTATGTATTGGTGTAACCCTTGCCATCTTGAGTAGTTTCGGGAAGGTGCTAGTTTCTAGTGACTTGTTAAAAAGTAATGAAATAGCATGCAAAAGGACATGGGCTGCTCGCTTGTACAGTAATGGTGGGACATGAGACAGATTTCCCGAGTTATTTTTAAGTGACTTTATAATCTTGGTGACTTCCGTGGGCTCAGTTGGAGCAAGATAGAAGGAAATTGGGAAATTCCCATCTAAGTAGTCCCCGGCATGGGCATTGGTATGTGGGATTTTATTGGCGAGATTAGATCCTATGGTTGAGAAGAAGTCGTTTATCTTGTTAGCTGTGCCAGTGGGATGTAGTGGTGTTTCATTAGGTTTAGTTAGGACAATATTCTTGTTTTTTTTTCAGTTTGTGGGTCCCTAGAATCTGAGAGAGTGTTTTCCAGGTCTTTTTTATATCTCCTCTAGTGTCTGTGAATCTACTGTAGTAGTATAGTTGTTTGACTTTCTTTATTACTTTGGTGAGAACTGATGAATAATGTTTAAGAATATCTTTGTGTATTAAGCCCTGTCTATATTGCTTTTCATATTGGTGTTTCTTGTCAATGGATTTCAGAATGGTGCTGGTTAGCCATGGGCAACCAAGCCATTTGTTTGTGATCTGTTTTGTTTTTATAGGACAATGTTTGTTGTATAGTCTAAGTAATTTGTTAAGAAAAATGTCTGTCCAGTCATCAATACCATTGGCCTTGGAGAATTCTGTAGGCCAGTCAACAGTCTCTAGGTCAGCTGTGAACTTCCTTATTGAGGCCTCGTCATGGAGTCTAAATGAGACTTTGTTGTATTCAAGTGGTGGTTTACTAATGTTTGTCAGGAGGAAGGTAGGGTAGTGGTCTGTAGTGCTATCTGTGATTATCCCTGATTTAAGGGGGGCTAGTATATTGGTCCATATGTGGTCTATTATGGTTGCATTTGTCTCAGTGAGCCTGGTTGGTTTAGTTATTTTTGGTATGAGAAGTGTGTTGTTCATATTGTTGATGAAATCAGTTACAGGCTGATCATCCAGTAAGCCAAGGTTGATGTTGAAGTCTCCAGCTAAGAGAAGGTGGTGCTTATTCATTTGTCTGTTTGTTATTAGAGACTTTAATTTCTCACTGAAATTTGGGATGTTTGTGTGAGGTATCCGGTAAATGGCACCGATTGTTATAATAGGTGTCTTAAGGTTTTTTACAGTAAAATTAGCAAAAATGTATTCCCCATATTCATCACTAAAGCAAGTGGTGCTAATACAAGATAATTGGTTAGAGTAATAGATTGCAATACCACCCCCAACTTGGCTTGGTCTGCAGTTGTGAATTGCTGTGTATCCTGGTAGAGGGTAGATATCTATTGTGTCCTGCTTAAGCCAGGTCTCAGTAAGGATAATGCAGGAGAAGGGTGAATTAGTGATTCAATGAGTGCTAGGAGGTCATCATAGTGTTTGCTTAAGGACCTGATGTTGAAGTTAAGTACTGATAGACTTTTAGCATTGTTTAGGATAGTGCTGGCTTGTGATGCTGTGTAATAAAGGCAGTTACTTTCCAATAGGTTTTGATTGGGTGTCAGATTATGGAGGTTTAGATCAGGGTCAACGTGATCAATCATCTTCTAGGTTTAAATTATGGTTATTTATATCCTGAGTTGTGTGTTGAGTTCTAGTACTGATATCTGTAGTGGTAGGAAGTTTGGACAAGTATATAGCTAGAGTATTTTGGTCATATAGAGTATAGTCACTACTACACATAATGAAGTTGATGTTGTCTATGTGTTGTGCTGGAATGAACTAAAGTACAACTTGGTATAAACTAGTAATATAAAAATACAAATTAAAAATAGAACAAGACTCTCACTTGTAATTGCACTAAGGTCTAATATAATGACTTTTGTGGAGTCTATGTTTTGAGCTAGAATGAGCTATAGTACAACTAGGTTTAATCTAATAATATAAAAATACAAATTAAAAATAGCACCAGTCTCTTACTAGTAATTGCACTAAGGTCTAATATAGTGAATTTGGTATTGACTATGTATTGAGCTAGAATGAGCTATAGTACAACTAGGTTTAATCTAATATAAAAATACAAATTAAAAATAGCACCAGTCTCTCACTAGTAATTGCACTATGGTCTAATATAGTGAATTTGGTATTGACTATGTATTGAGCTAGAATGAGCTATAGTACAACTGAGTTTAATCTAATAATATAAAAAAGGCACAAGACTCTCAATTGTAATTGCACTAAGGTCTTATATAAGTTGTTTACAAGAATTAGAGTATAACTAGATTTAAATTGTCAGGATAAAATACACAAGTTAAGGTAGCAAAAGAATAATAAAAAAAAAATTATAAAAATAAAAATGGCAATGACTTGGTTATAATATGCTAGTAAGATGGTAGACAGGATAATATAAAAGTTGTAGTTGAAAATACTAGTTTAAAAAAGTATAGAATAAAAATGGTCAATAAAAGAAGTTTACAATAAGGTTGATCAATATAGTTTAAAGCAAAATTGGGCAATAATAGAGATTTTAGAATAAAATTGGGCAATTGAGTATTTCTTAAAGTGAGGTAGAATTATTGAGGACAAGTTATGGTTAATTTATAATAAAATAAGATGGAACAGTGATGCGGTAAGTTGTAAAAAAGGAGATAGATTCTGTAGATATTAAACACAATTAAGACTATGAGGTAGAATGGTCGTTGAATACAACAATGACAATCAAAAGTAGTTGGGGTATTAGAATTTAGGGGGGCACAAATTTATGACAATATAACACTAACGGTGGACTGTGGGTATTATCTGCACTTTACTCTGATTCTGTTAGTCCAGCCTCACTTAGGAATGTTTTAAGGTCGTGTTCTGTAGAGATGAAGTATCTCTTCCCAGTGGGCTGTTTCCTAACTGCGATTTTTCCATCCCTCAGTTACTAGCGGTCGCAATATACAAAACGAAAAGCAAATATTACTCCAGAAAAAGCGTCTTTCCTCCAATAATTCCACCATCACCTAACTACACGAATACCACCTGGTGGTTCACACTTACACTCACTCACCCATTTGACCATAAACAGAAATATTAATCTCAATCTTAAAATAATGAATCCTATGATGCTCCAATACTAAAACTATGTACTGTGCCAAAACAAAAGCATTCACATTGCTAAACTCACAAACTAGTATTTAGTCACTTAGCCATAATACCAACTTACCTCATAATTTGTAATATCTTAAAATAAAGAATTAAACTAAGTCTGCCCGAAATGTCTAGCCATGCTAGGCGTTCTAGTGGTACACTCTGTAATCATTATTTAACTACATGTAAACCACACAATAACCAAATTCTGTAAATTCAACATTGTAATCCTTATAGAGAATAAACTTCGAATTTGAATTTGAATTTGAATAGTGATAATATAGCATTTGTTGTGATGGAGACGGAAAAAACCTAGAAAAGGTAGATACAGTGAAGAAACCCAAAGTATTTCTTCTCCTATGCCAAATCAAAATCGAGAACAACGCCCAGTATTGGGCCCCTACTTAAACAAGATGGGTCCTACACAGATGACAGCAAGGAAATGAGTGAGCTACTCAAGTCCCAATATGACTCAGTTTTTAGCAAGCCGCTAACCAGACTGAGAGTCGAAGATCAAAATGAATTTTTTATGAAAGAGCCACAAAATTTGATTAACACAAGCCTATCCGATGTTATCCTGACGCCAAATGACTTCGAACAGGCGATAAATGACATGCCCATGCACTCTGCCCCAGGGCCAGACTCATGGAACTCTGTGTTCATCAAGAACTGCAAGAAGCCCCTATCACGAGCCTTTTCCATCCTATGGAGAGGGAGCATGGACACGGGGGTCGTCCCTCAGTTACTAAAAACAACAGACATAGCCCCACTCCACAAAGGGGGCAGTAAAGCAACAGCAAAGAACTACAGACCAATAGCACTAACATCCCATATCATAAAAATCTTTGAAAGGGTCCTAAGAAGCAAGATCACCACCCATCTAGAAACCCATCAGTTACACAACCCAGGGCAACATGGGTTTAGAACAGGTCGCTCCTGTCTGTCTCAACTACTGGATCACTACGACAAGGTCCTAAATGCACTAGAAGACAAAAAGAATGCAGATGTAATATATACAGACTTTGCAAAAGCCTTCGACAAGTGTGACCATGGCGTAATAGCGCACAAAATGCGCGCTAAAGGAATAACAGGAAAAGTCGGTCGATGGATCTATAATTTCCTCACTAACAGAACACAGAGAGTAGTCGTCAACAGAGTAAAGTCCGAGGCAGCTACGGTGAAAAGCTCTGTTCCACAAGGCACAGTACTAGCTCCCATCTTGTTCCTCATCCTCATATCCGACATAGACAAGGATGTCAGCCACAGCACCGTGTCTTCCTTTGCAGATGACACCCGAATCTGCATGACAGTGTCTTCCATTGCAGACACTGCAAGGCTCCAGGCGGACATCAACCAAATCTTTCAGTGGGCTGCAGAAAACAATATGAAGTTCAACGATGAGAAATTTCAATTACTCAGATATGGTAAACATGAGGAAATTAAATCTTCATCAGAGTACAAAACAAATTCTGGCCACAAAATAGAGCGAAACACCAACGTCAAAGAGCTGGGAGTGATTACGTCGGAGGATCTCACCTTCAAGGACCATAACATTGTATCAATCGCATCTGCTAGAAAAATGACAGGATGGATAATGAGAACCTTCAAAACTAGGGAGGCCAAGCCCATGATGACACTCTTCAGGTCACTTGTTCTATCTAGGCTGGAATATTGCTGCACTCTAACAGCACCTTTCAAGGCAGGTGAAATTGCCGACCTAGAAAATGTACAGAGAACTTTCACGGCGCGCATAACGGAGATAAAACACCTCAATTACTGGGAGCGCTTGAGGTTTCTAAACCTGTATTCCCTGGAATGCAGGAGGGAGAGATACATGATTATATACACCTGGAAAATCCTAGAGGGACTAGTACCGAACTTGCACACGAAAATCACTCACTACGAAAGCAAAAGACTTGGCAGACGATGCACCATCCCCCCAATGAAAAGCAGGGGTGTCACTAGCACGTTAAGAGACCATACAATAAGTGTCAGGGGCCCGAGATTGTTCAACTGCCTCCCAGCACACATAAGGGGGATTACCAACAGACCCCTGGCAGTCTTCAAGCTGGCACTGGACAAGCACCTAAAGTCAGTTCCTGATCAGCAGGGCTGTGGCTCGTACGTTGGTTTGCGTGCAGCCAGCAGCAACAGCCTGGTTGATCAGGCGCTGATCCACCAGGAGGCCTGGTCACAGACCGGGCCGCGGGGGCATTGACCCCCGAAACTCTCTCCAGGTAAACTCCAGTGATCTATAAACAAGAGTTTAGACCTCGACCGTTCGTCATTGTAGGAGCTGCCAGCAATCACCGGTTCTTCAACACGCAAGTTACACTTTTGTATCAATCAAATCACATATTACTCGGTTAGATAATTTCCAGAAGTTCCTTCATGTGATAGCCAAATCACCGACCAGTATGTTTTAAATAAGTGACCCACTGATCAGATCCGACTGGTTCCGAACCCTTGACCGGTTTAAACGGATTCGCTGAACAATAAAGTAGACTGAACATTAAAATGGTATAAAATACCGACAGGTTGTTAGGTAAGACACATGCAACAGTTAGGTATCTTTATTTCGAAACGTTTTGCCTACACAGTAGGCTTCTTCAGTCGAGTACAGAAAAGTTGATAGAAGTCTTCAAGTCTCTTCTGCTTCTATCAACTTTTCTGTACTCGACTGAAGAACCCTACTGTGTAGGCGAAACGTTTCGAAATAAAGATACCTAACTGTTGCATATGTGTCTTACCTAACAATAAAGCAGACTGTAAACAGACGGGGTTTTAGGCGCCCTTATCAAACACAAACAATAAATATAAAACAGGAACGTACACCAGTAAGCTGTCCTAATATACAAGTACAGTTAGAAATAGAAAAACAAATAGCTAGAGCTTTAAGGAGGCTATTAGTAGAATATTCAAGAGGTTACTAGTAGAATTACAGTAAATCAACCATTCAAATCACATTATGAAGCTCTGTGTAGTCAGCAGTCAATCAAACAAACGAGCTTCCACATAGATAAATTGCCATTTTTGTGGAAATTGGCGTCACGCTCCTTGTGCAGATATTCAAGAACTATCTACAAGCAGTATTAAATCAGGGAAGTGTTTTTGGGTATGCCCAAATGAGAGCAATCTGTGGACTAAAATCACATTGGTATTAAAAGAGGATAACATCAAAGCAGCCTTCATAGAAAACCTGGAAGCATTCTATAACAAATGGGAAAATAAAAAGTCTGGGCTGGATGGTATCGCCCTTGGTGTTGGCCATGTAGTCAAACTGTAAGGCTGGAGGTGCTGCCCCGGTAGTCAGTAAATGTGGGGCTGATAATGCTGTCCTGGGAGAATGTAAGGGTGAGGATGGATGTGCTGTCCTGGGAGACAGTAATGGTGAGGGTGGAGATGCTGTCCAGGTAGTCAGTAAATGTACGCAGGAGGGAATGCATATAAATGACCTCGAGGGAGACAGGAGCTGTAGTGGGGAAACAAGTGTAGTCAAGGACAAGATAAAACCAATATTACAAACCAGTAATACCACAGAAGATAGCAAACAAGGGGACTCCACTAGCATTAGTGAGGATACATTACCAAAAACAACTGGTGAGAGCCCCATTGTTAGTGCTAGTGAGGATAGGAAAGAGACAGGTAAACATGCACCAATAGGGAATACAGTTACAGAAATCCAAGGCAAATGGAAACCAAGCCTGTGCACATACTATGCACTTGGTATCTGTAGGCATGGGAAATCTGGAAAAACAAATGGGACGTGCAACTTTGACCATCCTAGAAAATGCCGTGCCCATATGACAACAGGAAAATGCAAACTCCCTTCCTGTAAGCTTTTTCACCCTGAAATGTGTCCCTCTTCAGTACAAGAAAGACTGTGCTATAGCTTAAACTGCCAGGCACACCATCTAAAGGGGACAAAAAGATACAAAACATCCAGGCCATGGGAAAACCTGGGTAGCCACAGCCACTCAAGAGGGAGAGGTTTTTTAGTGCCAGGAAGGAAAAAAACTGGCAGGAAATGGCAGAAATCGTACACCAAATACAGTCATTCCTGGAGTGGAACCACAGTCGATGGCCTCCACTCCAAACCAACAGATACAGATACTAATGCCGGAAAAAAATTCCCCCCAGTACCACCAGTCCAATGACATTCTTCTTTGCAAATATACAGGACCTAAAACCAGCAACGAACAACAAAATACCTTTCATCCGTGGACTGCTTGCAGAGGCAAATGCAATGTTCGCGGCTTTCACAGAGACCCACATAAAAGATCACTTGGACAACGAAATATGGATCCCAGGCTACAACCTATACAGATGCGACAGAGTGAACAGGCAAAAAGGGGGGGGGGGTTGGTCTGTATATCGCAGAGTCACTTGTTTGCACAGAACTGCTTAATGCCTCAAATGATGTAGTGGAAGTTTTAGCAGTAAAGATCGAGAACCAAAACCTAGTCATTGAGGTAGTCTACAAGCGTCCGGATGCAACGTCCCAGCAGTTCCAGGAACAGCTGTTAAAAATTGACCACTGTCTGGAAAATCTGCCAGCTCCTGCCCTCAACATTTTGCTCCTGGGGGATTTCAACTTAAGGCACCTAAAATGGAGGAATATAGCAAATAATGTTGTTGCACATGTTTGCACAGAACTGCTTAATGCCTCAAATGATGTAGTGGAAGTTTTAGCAGTAAAGGTCGAGAACCAAAACCTAGTCATTGTGGTAGTCTACAAGCCTCCGGATGCAACATCCCAGCAATTCCAGGAACAGCTGTTAAAAATTGACCACTGTCTGGAAAATCTTCCAGCTCCTGCACCCAACATCTTGCTCCTGGGGGATTTCAACTTAAGGCACCTAAAATGGAGGAATATAGCAAATAATATTGTTGCAGTAATAACACCAGGAGGCAGCACTGATGAAAACTCACACTCACACGAGCTTTTAAATCTCTGCACAAAATTCAATTTAAACCAGCAAATAATAGAGCCTACTAGACTGGAGAATACACTAGACCTCATCTTCACTAACAATGATGATCTGATAAGAAATGTCACCATATCAAAAACAATATACTCAGATCACAACATAATTGAGGTTCAGACATGTATGCGTGGAGCCCCAGACCGACAAAATGAGACTAGTCACGAGTGAGCATTCACCAAATTCAACTTCAATAACAAAAACATAAAGTGGGACCAAGTAAACCAAGTCCTAACCGATATAAGCTGGGAAGATATACTAAGCAACACAGACCCAAACTTATGCCTAGAACAGATTAACTCGGTGGCACTCGATGTATGCACAAGGCTTATTCCTCTAAGAAAAAGGAGGAGTAGATGTAAAATAGAAAGAGACAGGCGCTCCCTTTACAGGCGACGGAAAAGAATAACAGAGCGGCTAAAAGAGGTCAATATATCAGAAATGCGCAGGGAGACACTGGTCAGAGAAATAGCAAGCATCGAACTTAAGCTAAAAGAATCCTTTAGGAGTCAGGAATCGCGGGAAGAACTAAAAGCCATAAATGAAATCGAAAGAAACCCAAAGTATTTCTTCTCCTATGCCAAATCAAAATCGAGAACAACGTCCAGTATTGGGCCCCTACTTAAACAAGATGGGTCCTACACAGATGACAGCAAGGAAATGAGTGAGCTACTCAAGTCCCAATATGACTCAGTTTTTAGCAAGCCGCTAACCAGACTGAGAGTCGAAGATCAAAATGAATTTTTTATGAGAGAGCCACAAAATTTGATTAACACAAGCCTATCCGATGTTATCCTGACGCCAAATGACTTCGAACAGGCGATAAATGACATGCCCATGCACTCTGCCCCAGGGCCAGACTCATGGAACTCTGTGTTCATCAAGAACTGCAAGAAGCCTCTATCACGAGCCTTTTCCATCCTATGGAGAGGGAGCATGGACACGGGGGTCGTCCCTCAGTTACTAAAAACAACAGACATAGCCCCACTCCACAAAGGGGGCAGTAAAGCAACAGCAAAGAACTACAGACCAATAGCACTAACATCCCATATCATAAAAATCTTTGAAAGGGTCCTAAGAAGCAAGATCACCACCCATCTAGAAACCCATCAGTTACACAACCCAGGGCAACATGGGTTTAGAACAGGTCGCTCCTGTCTGTCTCAACTACTGGATCACTACGACAAGGTCCTAAATGCACTAGAAGACAAAAAGAATGCAGATGTAATATATACAGACTTTGCAAAAGCCTTCGACAAGTGTGACCATGGCGTAATAGCGCACAAAATGCGCGCTAAAGGAATAACAGGAAAAGTTGGTCGATGGATCTATAATTTCCTCACTAACAGAACACAGAGAGTAGTCGTCAACAGAGTAAAGTCCGAGGCAGCTACGGTGAAAAGCTCTGTTCCACAAGGCACAGTACTAGCTCCCATCTTGTTCCTCATCCTCATATCCGACATAGACAAGGATGTCAGCCACAGCACCGTGTCTTCCTTTGCAGATGACACCCGAATCTGCATGACAGTGTCTTCCATTGCAGACACTGCAAGGCTCCAGGCGGACATCAACCAAATCTTTCAGTGGGCTGCAGAAAACAATATGAAGTTCAACGATGAGAAATTTCAATTACTCAGATATGGTAAACATGAGGAAATTAAATCTTCATCAGAGTACAAAACAAATTCTGGCCACAAAATAGAGCGAAACACCAACGTCAAAGACCTGGGAGTGATTATGTCGGAGGATCTCACCTTCAAGGACCATAACATTGTATCAATCGCATCTGCTAGAAAAATGACAGGATGGATAATGAGAACCTTCAAAACTAGGGAGGCCAAGCCCATGATGACACTCTTCAGGTCACTTGTTCTATCTAGGCTGGAATATTGCTGCACTCTAACAGCACCTTTCAAGGCAGGTGAAATTGCCGACCTAGAAAATGTACAGAGAACTTTCACGGCGCGCATAACGGAGATAAAACACCTCAATTACTGGGAGCGCTTGAGGTTTCTAAACCTGTATTCCCTGGAACGCAGGAGGGAGAGATACATGATTATATACACCTGGAAAATCCTAGAGGGACTAGTACCGAACTTGCACACGAAAATCACTCACTACGAAAGCAAAAGACTTGGCAGACGATGCACCATCCCCCCAATGAAAAGCAGGGGTGTCACTAGCACGTTAAGAGACCATACAATAAGTGTCAGGGGACCGAGACTGTTCAACTGCCTCCCAGCACACATAAGGGGGATTACCAACAGACCCCTGGCAGTCTTCAAGCTGGCACTGGACAAGCACCTAAAGTCAGTTCCTGATCAGCCGGGCTGTGGCTCGTACGTTGGTTTGCGTGCAGCCAGCAGCAACAGCCTGGTTGATCAGGCTCTGATCCACCAGGAGGCCTGGTCACAGACCGGGCCGCGGGGGCGTTGACCCCCGAAACTCTCTCCAGGTAAACTCCAGGTAAACTAGACTGGAGAATACACTAGACCTCATCTTCACTAACAATGATGATCTGATAAGAAATGTCACCATATCAAAAACAATATACTCAGATCACAACATAATTGAGGTTCAGACATATATGCGTGGAGCCCCAGACCGACATAATGAGACTAGTCACGAGGGAGCATTCACCAAATTCAACTTCAATAACAAAAACATAAAGTGGGACCAAGTAAACCAAGTCCTAACCGATATAAGCTGGGAAGATATACTAAGCAACACAGACCCCAACTTATGCCTAGAACAGATTAACTCGGTGGCACTCGATGTATGCACAAGGCTTATTCCTCTAAGAAAAAGGAGGAGTAGATGTAAAATAGAAAGAGACAGGTGCTCCCTTTACAGGCGACGGAAAAGAATAACAGAGCGGCTAAAAGAGGTCAATATATCTGAAATGCGTAGGGAGACACTGGTCAGAGAAATAGCAAGCATCGAACTTAAGCTAAAAGAATCCTTTAGGAGTCAGGAATCGCGGGAAGAACTAAAAGCCATAAATGAAATCGAAAGAAACCCAAAGTATTTCTTCTCCTATGCCAAATCAAAATCGAGAACAACGTCCAGTATTGGGCCCCTACTTAAACAAGATGGGTCCTACACAGATGACAGCAAGGAAATGAGTGAGCTACTCAAGTCCCAATATGACTCAGTTTTTAGCAAGCCGCTAACCAGACTGAGAGTCGAAGATCAAAATGAATTTTTATGAAAGAGCCACAAAATTTGATTAACACAAGCCTATCCGATGTTATCCTGACGCCAAATGACTTCGAACAGGCGATAAATGACATGCCCATGCACTCTGCCCCAGGGCCAGACTCATGGAACTCTGTGTTCATCAAGAACTGCAAGAAGCCCCTATCACGAGCCTTTTCCATCCTGTGGAGAGGGAGCATGGACACGGGGGTCGTCCCACAGTTACTAAAAACAACAGACATAGCCCCACTCCACAAAGGGGGCAGTAAAGCAACAGCAAAGAACTACAGACCAATAGCACTAACATCCCATATCATAAAAATCTTTGAAAGGGTCCTAAGAAGCAAGATCACCACCCATCTAGAAACCCATCAGTTACACAACCCAGGGCAACATGGGTTTAGAACAGGTCGCTCCTGTCTGTCTCAACTATTGGACCACTACGACAAGGTCCTAAATGCACTAGAAGACAAAAAGAATGCAGTGGCCTGGTGGCTAAAGCTCCCGCTTCACACACGGAGGGCCCGGGTTCGATTCCCGGCGGGTGGAAACATTCGACACGTTTCCTTACACCTGTTGTCCTGTTCACCTAGCAGCAAATAGGTACCTGGGTGTTAGTCGACTGGTGTGGGTCGCATCCTGGGGGACAAGATTAAGGACCCCAATGGAAATAAGTTAGACAGTCCTCGATGACGCACTGACTTTCTTGGGTTATCCTGGGTGGCTAACCCTCCGGGGTTAAAAATCCGAACGAAATCTTATCTTATCTTACAGACTTTGCAAAAGCCTTCGACAAGTGTGACCACTTGTGTGTGCAAACCCATCAGTTACACAACCCAGGGCAACATGGGTTTAGAACAGGTCGCTCCTGTCTGTCTCAACTACTGGATCACTACGACAAGGTCCTAAATGCACTAGAAGACAAAAAGAATGCAGATGTAATATATACAGACTTTGCAAAAGCCTTCGACAAGTGTGACCATGGCGTAATAGCGCACAAAATGCGCGCTAAAGGAATAACAGGAAAAGTCGGTCGATGGATCTATAATTTCCTCACTAACAGAACACAGAGAGTAGTCGTCAACAGAGTAAAGTCCGAGGCAGCTACGGTGAAAAGCTCTGTTCCACAAGGCACAGTACTAGCTCCCATCTTGTTCCTCATCCTCATATCCGACATAGACAAGGATGTCAGCCACAGCACCGTGTCTTCCTTTGCAGATGACACCCGAATCTGCATGACAGTGTCTTCCATTGCAGACACTGCAAGGCTCCAGGCGGACATCAACCAAATCTTTCAGTGGGCTGCAGAAAACAATATGAAGTTCAACGATGAGAAATTTCAATTACTCAGATATGGTAAACATGAGGAAATTAAATCTTCATCAGAGTACAAAACAAATTCTGGCCACAAAATAGAGCGAAACACCAACGTCAAAGACCTGGGAGTGATTATGTCGGAGGATCTCACCTTCAAGGACCATAACATTGTATCAATTGCATCTGCTAGAAAAATGACAGGATGGATAATGAGAACCTTCAAAACTAGGGAGGCCAAGCCCATGATGACACTCTTCAGGTCACTTGTTCTATCTAGGCTGGAATATTGCTGCACTCTAACAGCACCTTTCAAGGCAGGTGAAATTGCCGACCTAGAAAATGTACAGAGAACTTTCACGGCGCGCATAACGGAGATAAAACACCTCAATTACTGGGAGCGCTTGAGGTTTCTAAACCTGTATTCCCTGGAACGCAGGAGGGAGAGATACATGATTATATACACCTGGAAAATCCTAGAGGGACTAGTACCGAACTTGCACATGAAAATCACTCACTACGAAAGCAAAAGACTTGGCAGACGATGCACCATCCCCCCAATGAAAAGCAGGGGTGTCACTAGCACGTTAAGAGACCATACAATAAGTGTCAGGGGCCCGAGACTGTTCAACTGCCTCCCAGCACACATAAGGGGGATTACCAACAGACCCCTGGCAGTCTTCAAGCTGGCACTGGACAAGCACCTAAAGTCAGTTCCTGATCAGCCGGGCTGTGGCTCGTACGTTGGTTTGCGTGCAGCCAGCAGCAACAGCCTGGTTGATCAGGCGCTGATCCACCAGGAGGCCTGGTCACAGACCGGGCCGCGGGGGCGTTGACCCCCGAAACTCTCTCCAGGTAAACTCTCCAGGTAATGGCATAATAGCGCACAGAATGCGTGCTAAAGGAATAACAGGAAAAGTCGGTCGATGGATCTATAATTTCCTCACTAACAGAACACAGAGAGTAGTCGTCAACAGAGTAAAGTCTGAGGCAGCTACGGTGAAAAGCTCTGTTCCACAAGGCACAGTACTCGCTCCCATCTTGTTCCTCATCCTCATATCCGACATAGACAAGGATGTCAGCCACAGCACCGTGTCTTCCTTTGCAGATGACACCCGAATCTGCATGACAGTGTCTTCCATTGCAGACACTGCAAGGCTCCAGGCGGACATCAACCAAATCTTTCAGTGGGGTGCAGAAAACAATATGAAGTTCAACGATGAGAAATTTCAATTACACAGATATGGTAAACATGAGGAAATTAAATCTTCATCTGAGTACAAAACAAATTCTGGCCACAAAATAGAGCGAAAAACCAACGTCAAAGACCTGGGAGTGATCATGTCAGAGGATCTCACCTTCAAGGACCATAACATTGTATCAATCGCATCTGCTAGAAAAATGACAGGATGGATAATGAGAACCTTCAAAAACTAGGGGGGGCCAAGCCCATGATGACACTCTTCAGGTCACTTGTTCTATCTAGGCTGGAATATTGCTGCACACTAACAGCACCTTTCAAGGCAGGTGAAATTGCCGACCTAGAAAATGTACAGAGAACTTTCACGGCGCGCATAACGGAGATAAAACACCTCAATTACTGGGAGCGCTTGAAGTTCCTAAACCTGTATTCCCTGGAACGCAGGAGGGAGAGATACATGATTATATACACCTGGAAAATCCTAGAGGGACTAGTACCGAACTTGCAAACGAAAATCACTCACTACGAAAGCAAAAGACTTGGCAGACGATGCATCCCCCCAATGAAAAGCAGGGGTGTCATTAGCACGTTAAGAGACCATACAATAAGTGTCAGGGGCCCGAGATTGTTCAACTGCCTCCCAGCACACATAAGGGGGATTACCAACAGACCCCTGGCAGTCTTCAAGCTGGCACTGGACAAGCACCTAAAGTCAGTTCCTGATCAGCCCGGCTGTGGCTTGTACGTTGGTTTGCGTGCAGCCAGCAGCAACAGCCTGGTTGATCAGGCTCTGATCCACCAGGAGGCCTGGTCACAGACCGGGCCGCGGGGGCGTTGACCCCCGGAACTCTCTCCAGGTAATACTCCAGGCAGTGATAACACCAGGAGGCAGCTCTGACGAAAACTCACACACACACGAGCTTTTAAATCTCTGCACAAAATTCAACTTAAACCAGCAAATAATAGAGCCTACTAGACTGGAGAATACACTAGACCTCATCTTCACTAACAATGATAATCTGATACGAAATGTCACCATATCAAAAACAATATACTCAGATCACAACATAATCGAGGTTCAGACATGTATGCGCGGAGCCCCAGACCGACATAATGAGATTAGTCACGAGGGAGCATTCACCAAATTCAACTTCAATAACAAGAACATAAAGTGGGACCAAGTAAACCAAGTCCTAACCGATATAAGCTGGGAAGATAGACTAAGCAACACAGACCCCAACTTATGCCTAGAACAGATTAACTCTCTGGCACTTGATGTATGCTCAAGGCTTATTCCTCTAAGAAAAAGGAGGAGTAGATGTAAAATAGAAAGAGACAGGCGCTCCCTTTACAGGCGACAAAATAGAATAACAGAGCGGCTAAAAGAGGCAAATATATCTGAAATGCGTAGGGAGTCACTGCTCAGAGAAATAGCAAACATCGAACTTAAGCTAAAGGAATCTTATAGGAGTCAGGAATCGCGGGAAGAACTAAAAGCCATAAATGAAATCGAAAGAAACCCAAAGTATTTTTTTTCCTATGCCAAATCGAAGTCGAGAACAACGTCCAGTATTGGGCCCCTACTTAAACAAGATGGGTCCTACACAGATGACAGCAAGGAAATGAGTGAGCTACTTAAGTCCCAATATGACTCAGTTTTTAGCAAGCCGCTAACCAGACAGAGTCAAAGATCAAAATTATTTTTTTATGAGAGAGCCACAGAATTTGGTTAACAAAAGCCTATCTGATGTTATCCTGACGCCAAATGACTTCGAACAGGCGATAAATGACATGTCCATGCACCCTGCCCCAGGGCCAGACTCGTGGAACTCTGTGTTCATCAAGAACTGCAAGAAGCCCCTATCACGAGCTTTTACCATCCTATGGAGAGGGAGCATGGACACGGGGTCGTCCCACAGTTACTAAAAACAACAGACATAGCCCCACTCCACAAAGGGGGCAGTAAAGCAATAGCAAAGAGCTAAAGACCGATAGCACTAACATCCCATATCATAAAAATCTTTGAAAGGGTCCTAAGAAGCAAGATCGCCACCCATCTAGAAACCCATCAATTACACAACCCAGGGCAACATGGGTTTAGAGCAGGTCACTCCTCTGTCTCAACTATTGGATCACTACGACAAGGTCCTACATGCACTAGAAGACAAAAAGAATGCAGATGTAATATATACAGACTTTGCAAAAGCCTTCAACAAGTGTGACCATGGCGTAATAGCGCACAAAATGCGTGCTAAAGGAATAACAGGAAAAGTTGGTAATGGATCTATAATTTCCTCACAAACAGAACACAAAGAGTAGTAGTCAACAAAGTCCGAGGCAGCTACGGTGAAAAGCTCTGTTCCACAAGGCACAGTACTCGCTCCCATCTTGTTTCTCATCCTCATAACTGACATAGACAAGGATGTCAGCCACAGCACCATGTCTTCCTTTGCAGATGACACCCGAATCTGCATGACAGTGTCTTCCATTGCAGACACTGCAAGGCTCCAGGCGGACATCAACCAAATCTTTCAATGTGCTGCAGAAAACAATATGAAGTTCAACGATGAGAAATTTTAATTACTCCGATATGGTAAACACGAGGAAATTAAAACTTCATCAGAGTACAAAACAAATTCCAGCCACAAAATAGAGCGAAAAACCATCGTCAAAGACCTGGGAGTGATCATGTCGGAGGATCTCACCTTCAAAGACCATAACATTATATCAATTGCAGCTGCTAGAAAAATGACCGGATGGATAATGAGAACCTTCAAAATTAGGGATGCCAAGCCCATGATGACACTCTTCAGGTCGCTTGTTCTATCTAGGCTGGAATATTGCTGCACACTAACAGCACCTTTCAAGGCAGGTGAAATTGCTGACCTAGAAAATGTACAGAGAACCTTCACGGCACACATAACGGAGATAAAACACCTCAATTACTGGGAGCGCTTGAAGTTCCTGAACCTGTATTCCCTGGAATGCAAGCGGGAGAGATACATGATTATATACACCTGGAAAATCCTAGAGGGACTAGTACTGAACTTGCACACGAAAATCACTCACAACGAAAGCAAACGACTTGGCAGACGATGCAACATCCCCTTAATGAATACCAGGGGTGTCACTAGCACGTTAAGAGACAATACAATAAGTGTCAGGGGCCCGAGACTGTTCAACTGCCTCCCAGCATACATAAGGGGGATTACCAATAGACCCCTGGCAGTCTTCAAGCTGGCACTGGACAAGCACCTAAAGTCAGTTCCTGACCAGCCGGGCTGTGGCTCGTACGTTGGATTGCGTGCAGCCAGCAGTAACAGCCTGGTTGATCAGGCTCTGATCCACCAGGAGGCCTGGTCACAGACCGGGCCGCGGGGGCGTTGACCCCCGGAACTATCTCCAGGTAAACTCCAGGTAAAATTAGTTGGAAATTGTTACTCTGGTCTCGGAAGGATTTTGCTTGTTGACCAGTGTTATTATAATCATAACTATGCACTAAACCCACAAGGTTGATGCCAGTGAGGGGCTCTTGATCCAAGGAAATGACCGTGTCCTCTTTGGATCGAACCTGAATGCCAATCATTCCTTCACCAGGCACTCTTTCACCTCTACGGGTTTAGTGCTCTCCCATGAATGTGATAAAATTGCTTAATTGGGCAGCTATTGTGCTAGTTTTAAGGCGGACTCTAAAACTACGAGGATTTGTGGAAGTTTAAGTATGTGAAAAAGAATATTCACTCTGATAGATATCCATTTTGCAGAATTGAAGTTATTGTCTGTGGTGGGTAACGGCAAGATATTTTCCGAAATAGACCTGCATAATGCTTATTTACAAATTCAGGTACATGAAAAAAGCCAAGAGATTTTGGTGTCAGTTTACCTGGAGTTTACCTGGAGAGAGTTCCGGGGGTCAACGCCCCCGCGGCCCGGTCTGTGACCAGGCCTCCTGGTAGATCAGAGCCTGACCAACCAGGCTGTTGCTGCTGGCTGCACGCAAACCAACGTACGAGCCACAGCCCGGCTGATCAGGAACCGACTTTAGGTGCTTGTCCAGTGCCAGCTTGAAGACTGCCAGGGGTCTGTTGGTAATCCCCCTTATGTATGCTGGGAGGCAGTTGAACAGTCTCGGGCCCCTGACACTTATTGTATGGTCTCTTAACGTGCTAGTGACACCCCTGCTTTTCATTGGGGGGATGTTGCATCGTCTGCCAAGTCTTTTGCTTTCGTAGTGAGTGATTTTCGTGTGCAAGTTCGGTACTAGTCCCTCTAGGATTTTCCAGGTGTATATAATCATGTATCTCTCCCGCCTGCGTTCCAGGGAATACAGGTTCAGGAACCTCAAGCGCTCCCAGTAATTGAAGTGTTTTATCTCTGTTATGCATGCCGTGAAGGTTCTCTGTACATTTTCTAGGTCAGCAATTTCACCTGCCTTGAAAGGTGCTGTTAGTGTGCAGCAATATTCCAGCCTAGATAGAACAAGTGACCTGAAGAGTGTCATCATGGGCTTGGCCTCCCTAGTTTTGAAGGTTCTCATTATCCATCCTGTCATTTTTCTAGCAGATGCGATTGATACAATGTTATGGTCCTTGAAGGTGAGATCCTCCGCCATGATCACTCCCAGGTCTTTGACGTTGGTGTTTCGCTCTATTTTGTGGCCAGAATTTGTTTTGTACTCTGATGAAGATTTAATTTCCTCGTGTTTACCATATCTGAGTAATTGAAATTTCTCATCGTTGAACTTCATATTGCTTTCTGCAGCCCACTGAAAGATTCGGTTGATGTCCGCCTGGAGCCTTGCAGTGTCTGCAATGGAAGACACTGTCATGCAGATTCGGGTGTCATCTGCAAAGGAAGACACGGTGCTGTGGCTGACATCCTTGTCTATGTCGGATATGAGGATGAGGAACAAGATGGGAGCGAGTACTGTGCCTTGTGGAACAGAGCTTTTCACCGTAGCTGCCTCGGACTTTACTCTGTTGACGACTACTCTGTGTTCTGTTAGTGAGGAAATTATAGATCCATCGACCCACAAGTTTTTTTTTTTTTTAATAAGTTAAGAGATTATTATTTAGTGTGTCCTCCTCTCCTGGATTTTTCCAATGATTCTCTGAGTTCTCGAGTTGCTAATTTCTCTCCTGAATTTCTTTCAGTTAATTCTTAATATTGCCAAGGTCTGTTTTGCATAACTCTTCCGCTGCATCGGCAGTGAAGAAGTTATTTTTATATTGGTGATATATAAATGTGTTAAGTATCGTTGTTGTAGTCAGTGGTGTAACTAAAACCTAGTTAGCAAACATTTTGATTGCTATTACTGTGTTACTCAAGCCTGAAAATCTAAAAACACTGAAAGCTTTTGGTGATGTAATGTTTCATAAATTGTACAAGATGCCGTATTTCTTACATCAGACAATTTCTTTGACTGAGATATATAGTCGTTTTGTGAATTATTTTCAACAAAGAAGATAACGTGGCAATAAGATTCCACTTATTTTCGTTAAATAATGGAAGGTGAGTGTTATCTAAACTATACACTGCAAATCTTTTTGTGCACAGAAGCTATTTAACACTAAATAAGTGATATTGCATGGGGTAGGTACATTCTGAATGAGCTTGTGCTTCGCTGGTTAATTTTGTTCTTAAAGACCTTGTAGTTCACTGCAGGCTAGTGTCCAGTGATCAAAGTGGCTCGCGCTGACGTCTTTTATTACTCTCTGTCAGAATAAAATCATGGATAATCAGTTGAAGTTCATGTACTATGCTAGTGTGTATGTGCGTGACTTACAATAAGTGAAATTAACACTAGCTCACAATCGTGAGCTAGTGTTAATTTCACTTATTTTTCAGCACGTGTAATATTAATATTTTAAAAATATCGACTGATATCGGCCACTTTTTCACTGATGCCGATACCATAAAAATAACCTATACTGATATCTTGGTATGTCCCTAGTACTTACCTATATGTACTTGCAGGGGTCGAGTCTCACCTCCTGGCCCCACCTCTCAACTTGCCGTTTGCCAGATTCCCCCCCCCCCTCTCCCAGCCTTGTGGGCCCTGCCGTATATACTCTTAAAACTATGTATGGAACCTGTCTCCGCCACATCTTCGTGACGGTTACGCCACTTCCTGACCACCCAGAGGCTGAAGTACTTCCTGACATCCCTCAGAGTCTTTAACTTCCAAATATACCCTCTTTGTACTTGTTTCTTGCCTCTCAGTCTATCGTTTATCCCTGTGTACCTTACCAGTTCTCCCGGGTATTTGTATGCTGCTATCACGTCTTCCCTTGTTCATCTTACCTCTAATATTAGGCATCAGGTTCAATTCCTTTAGCTTTTCATACCTCATACCCTTTAAAAAAAGTGTCATCTCCCACTTTAGAGCCTCTGTCAGGAAAGGAGCGCAAACGTTTTATTTTATTTTTGTATTCTGAGGTTTCCACCTCAGGGGATGTTACCTGGGTTCTCTATAAGGTAAAATTAGGAGCTGTAGGTAGAACACTTTCCAGTGGTACAAGTTACTGGAGTGGGACCATTAAAATGTTTGCAACGATTCGAAATGCATTGTATAGAATACTCCAAGATAAGACCCATGTGGGTGAAAGGGAGATTTTGGATAGTGGAAGATAAGTGGGGGAGAAGAAGGGATAGGAGAAGGGAGAGAAAGAGCCGGGGCTAAACCCAACTGCATGGCTTTGGTTGGCAAGGTAGAGGGAATAGTTGTTTGACTGTGCTGACTGCAAGACTGTATCAAACGCAATGGTAGAACCGGTCAGGGTTTAGGGCAGCAAAGGACACTGGTACAGGTGTCGCTGGAGTGTCATACGCAAGTTTGCTGTTGTCTGTTTCTCAATGCAATGATATGGGTTGGTAAAAAAAAGGACGTGTTTAAGGTCCACCCCTGCAGAGGGCAGGACGGAAGTTGAGATTAGAGGTTAGGAATAGAGGTTTAGGAATAGAGAGGGGAAGGAACAGGATTGTATAGAAATTGGAAGAGGTTTAGAGTGTTATCTGGCAGTCTAATTACTTCGTCAAGGTAAGCTCTCCATGTGTCTTGGTGGGTTTCTAGTCGGTCAATCTGCTTGTCACTGAGTTCTTTCCAGAACACGTTCAGCGCTGGGGTGCCAGTCCTGATGTGGAGTGACTCGCTTGTAGCAAAGTCGTCCCACGCCACGCCCAGCACCCACCGCAATGCACGGTTCTGAATTCGCTGCAGTTTCAGGACATTGGTCTTTGCAGAAAGAGAAAGAGCAATTCCAATTGCATCAAACAGGCCTGATACATCATTACAGTAGCACGTGTCTTCATTAGTGAAGAAGCTTGAGAAATAGTGACGTTTTCTGTGGCTTGTCACTTGCACACTTTCATCCACCAAGTCCCACTCCTTGAGCCTTGAAATCAAAAGCTCAGCATTTGACTTTGTCAAACAAAGATCTCTGATAAGGTCATTGAGGTCTGCTTAGTTTGGGTAGTAAGGATTCCTTCCAACAGTTGCATCTGTGAGATCATAGTCTTGTTCACTGTGCTCTTCATTTTCTGATTTGCTTTCTTCTTCTGACGGTTAGACTTCTTTCTGGAGGTGTAGGTACAGGAAGATCAGCACTGTGTAGTACTGGTGCAGTAGAAGAGGGAAGGTCTGGATAAGAAATAGCAGGTGTATTTTTTCTGGTGGTGTGTGTAGACTCCATGTAACTATGTATCATAGTGCCCTCTAGTGATATCAACAACTTTATCACTGTGTATCTGTAAAATCCGCCTAGTGTAAGATATTTGTGTCTGACCCATTTAATTATCAGTAAATATCTAACTTTTAATTCTCATTTTGATTGTCTTCTGTTACTTTTATACTTCCTCCTTAATGTATATGGTATATTTTGTGTATCTTCCCTACCCTATATACCCAAGCAGTACATAATTAGAATACGAGAAAGTTTGTCCCACGTGTATGGTAAAATCAGGTACCCGGCAGAGTATTTAAGAGAAGGTAATATTGGTTGGTTAGGAGGATCTCTCCAACTAACCAGTATATTTACACTGAACTACATATACATCTGTGTTAGACAATTAGTAGCAATGCTTGACTGATATGGTGGGAACACTTCCTTAAAGTATTACGTGAGAAGAGTGTATGTTCTTCAGTGATCTCACATGGTGACAGTGTGTTCACACATAGGTGATCTCGCATTCACTGCCATATCTCGAACATGGAACTTTCGCTCTGACTGATGAGTTTGTCCTGGTCACTATTTCAGTCTATTTCCTCTATTCGTCCATAGGGGAGCAACTGAAACTTGGCCTCATTGAATATCATATTGTTGTACGAGGTTCAGTGGAAGACTTGACTTATATCCACCTGAAAATTCACTGTGTATTCGACGGATGCCACTCTCAGAGATTCTGGTGTTATTCACCATAATGACACCAGGTGCAGTGAATTATGTCGATGTCATTCTCAGATATAAGAATGAAAAACAGAAGTGGGGGAGTACTGTGCCTTGAGAAACAGAACTTTTCACTGTGGCAGCATCTGACTTCCCTATGTTTACTACCACTACTCTCGGGGTTCTGTTAGGAAGTTAAATATCCATATGACCACTTTTATGCGCTATCACACCATGGTCACACTCGTCGAAGGCATTCGCAAAATTAGTGTACACTACATTAGCAATAACAAAAAAAAGGCACAATACCGTGACTGGAACGATACACAAATAACCCGCACATAGAAGAGAGGAGCTTACGACGACTTCTCGATAGTGTGACTTTGTAAATGTCCAAGTCGGACCGAAACGTCGTCGTAAGCTCCTCTCTTCTATGTGCCGGTTATTTGTGTATCTACATTAGCACTTAGTTTTTCTTCCAACACATCCAAGGCAATGTCATAATGGCCTAGCAGTTTGTGAAAAGGCTTGAGTGACCTGCACTAAACTCATGCTGTCTTCGACTGTGCAACTGTTGCGATTCCATGTACTTGGCAATCTTGCCTCTTAGGACCCTTTCAAAGATTTCGATAACGTGAAGTTAGCATTGCAGGTCTATATTTTTTTTCACAACTTCTTTACTGCCACCTTTGTGAAGTGGCACAATATCAATGGATTTTAATGACAATGGAATGACACCTGTTTTCAGACTCCTTGTCCGTAGGTTTCTTGCATTTTTTGACGACTATGGCGTTTCACAAGTCTGCTCTTGGAGCAGAATGAATTGGCATGCTGTCCATGGCTTCGAAGTTAACTGTGGAGAGGGCGACATCAGAAATTTTTGATATGTTGTAGTTTTGATTCTCACTGCTGAAAAGTTCGTTAGGATCTTCGATCTGCAGACATATAGGCGGTTCACTGAACCTGAGTCGTATTGTGACTTCAGTATTTCACTCATTTCTTTAATGTCATCAGTGTACATTCCATCTCCTTTAAATAAAGGCATTATACTGGATGAGATTTTCTCCCCGGATTTTGCATTAAAGAAGTATTGGGGATTTCTTCTAATTTCATTTATGGCTCTTTGCTCCCTCTCTGAGATTCTATATAATGCAATTAGTTTGTGCTCGATGCCCTCTTTGCCTGTAGACTGTAGAGGAAGCGCCTACTCCTCCTCTCTCTCTCTCTCTCTCTCTCGAGTTTGCACCTTCTCCTTTACCAAAGAGATACACGTCTGCAGCATACCTCAAGCAACAATGAGCTTATTCTCCCGAGGAAGTGGTTTAGATCTGCGGTGGCCATATTGTCTTCCCAGGCTATCTCTTTAAGGCCGCTATTTATTTGGTCCCAGTTGAAAATGGATTTATTGAGTTCACCCTCATGATTATGTTTCTCATAACTGAACCTCGATTATGTTGTGGTTCAATACCATTATGTCCCAGACCAGGTCCTCATTGTTGGTAAATATAAGGCCTAGGGTGCCTCCCAGTCGGGTCGTTTCAACGATCTGCTGGCTTAAGGCAAATTTATTACAGAGGTTTAATTATTGTTTTGTGAGAGACGTTTTCTCTAGACTAGCTCCAGGGACTCTCTGTAATTACAGTCCTTGTTATATTTTTCCATCTATGATGTCTCAAATTGAAATCTCCAAGCACGCAGGATATTTGGGGATGAGTTTGATTGGTTTTAAAGACAAGTCACGATCTCCAGTAACTTTTTTGAGCTACTAAGCACAACTGTTATTTATTTTCATTGCCAGAACTTTGATTACATCATTAGTTGAGTTCAGTAACTCAACACATTTGAACAACTCTTAAACATACAGGCCCTCCCCCTTATTACCTAATTTTTCGGTCGCATCTAAATGCAGTGAACCCTCAACCAATGGCATTAATCCGTTCCAGAGGTCTTGCCGTGGGTCGAAATTGCCGTTGGCCGAGTTAATTTTCCCCATAAGAAATAATGGAAATAGAATTAATCCGTTCCTGACACCCCAAAGTCTGAAAAAAAAAAAATTACATGAAATATACGTTTCCTTATATGGAAAGGAATGGGACATGCAAAATAAGCAATAATTAAATGCCACTTACCTTTATTGTGGAGTTGTTGATGAGTGATGTGCCTGCAGCAGGGGAAATTCAGAACTGTCTATTGCTTGGAAGGAGAATCGCCTTCCAGAAGGACTTCATTTCCATTGTAATTCTCACCCTTTTTAACACAGGCTTGGCACTAGAAGCTTTCTTGGGACCCATGGTGGCTTATTTAGCGGTTACAAGCACTAGAAATAGTGGAATTATCCAAAATATATGGGAGGCACATGTGGAAACCGACTGCAACAGTGTGCCATTGTAAACAATGGCACACTGACTCTTGGAGTGGCTGGGCCCGCTCAGGCTGCACACCGACACTTTCTGGACAAACGTCGTTGGTTAAGTTTTTCACCGTTGGTTAAGGCATTTTTTCTATGGCAAAAAGCACTGTTAGACGAAATTGCCGTTACTTAATACCGCCGTTAGTTGAGGGTCGACTGTAGGTTGTACCCAGGAATCCTTATTGCATTATGCAAATACTCTCTTATGCTAGTCTCCGTGAAGTTTCAAATATTGCATTTTATTGCTTTATCTTGGTTTGGGACATTGTACGCTTGCAAACACAAAACATACACTCTACCTTTTGCGCTGGTGCTTGCTGGTTGGACTTTGTATCTGTGGCTGTGACGAGCCTGATACTGGCTTTGATTCCAGTCCAGCATGGCTCCTAACTGGTGATACAGTCTTAGCAATTCTCGCCAAATTCTTTTCTGTTGTCTGGCATTAAAAAAAAAATCTATGTTGGCTGTATGATTTTGGTTTATATATTCATACTGGCGTTCATGAGATTTTATATGCCTCGTACTCTTATTGTGGAAGGCTGGACAGTCTGAATCGAAGCACTGGCCAACAACAACATAACTATCTTTAACTACAATATCAGATCTTTAAGCAAGCATTATGATGACCTCCTAGCATTACTAAATTCCTTGCATGCCAATATGTCCATTATTACACTAACTGAAACCTGGCTAAAGCCTGATACTACAGATGTCTATGCCATTCCTGGTTACACAGCCATACACAACTGTAGGCCAGACCAACAAGGGGGTGGCACAGCTATATACTACTCAGACCAACTAGAATGTATCACTAATACTTGCACAAGGGATGAACATGGGGAATATATAATAGCTAAATTCAAATCCAAATACCTACAAAAACCTCTCACAGTGATAAACATCTACAGAATTCCACAATCAAACATTAGCCAATTTAGTCAAAACCTAGGAAGTATGATAACTGATGCACGCATGAACAAAGATCACTTACTACTCTCAGGTGACTTCAATATAAATCTCCTGCAAGACCAGGACCCACACGTTACTGAATTCACAAACACAATGAGTAACTGCATGTTGCTACCAACAGTAACAAAACCTACAAGAGTTACAGAGACTAGTGTTTCCCTACTTGACCACATCTGGACCAACACCATATCCCCTTTAAAATCAGGCATAATTACAGATAATACCACAGACCACTACCCTACTTTCCTCATAACAACTCTTGGTAAAATACCCCAAGACACTACTAACGTCACCTTCAGACTTCACAATGAGGTAGCCATTAATAACTTCACAACAGCAGTAACAAACATTGACTGGCACACTGAGCTAGAAATCTATACAGATATTGACGAATGTTTTAATAATTTTCTAAAAAAGACCCAATACCTCTATAACAAGCACTGCCCTTAAAAAACTAAACAGATGACAGCTAAGAGACTGAACAGTCCCTGGCTAACACCCAGCATTCTCAAATCCATAAATACAAAACACCAATATGAAAAACAGTACAGAATGGGTCACATAACCAGAGACCAAACAAAACGTTACTCGTCAATCCTAACCAGCCTGATAAGAAGGGCAAAAAAATTGTATTATGAGAACAGATTATCCAACTTACGAGGTGATATAAAAAAGACCTGGAAGACCCTATCAGAAATTCTGGGAACAAAAAAGATATCACGACATAGCAAAATAAAATTAGCAAAATCAGATGAACCCCAACTCCCACCAACAGAAACAGCAAACAGACTCAATGATTTCTTCTCCACTATAGGTCAAAACCTTGCCAATAATATCCCAAGCTCAGATACCCCACCAAATGACTACCTCACTGGCAACTACCCGAACACACTGTTCCTAGCTCCGACTAACCCATACGAAGTCTCCCTTATCATCAACGCACTGAAAAACAAGGCAGATTTAAATACCTTACCACCCTTTATATACAAAAAAGCGTCACAAGTACTATCACCAATCATTGCAACACTCTTTAACAAATCCATTGAATCCTCCACCTTCCCTACAGTTCTCAAAATAGCAAGGGTCACCCCGATCCATAAAGGAGGTGACCAAACAGAGTTGAATAACTATAGGCCAATATCAAATTTACACCCTCTCTCAAAAATCTTCGAAAAATTAATTCATAAACGAATCTACTCCTACCTCATCTCCCATAACATTCTCAACCCCTGCCAATTTGGATTCAGGCCTAATAAAAATACTAATGATGCTATTATACACATGCTAGAACATATATACACTGCAATAGAGAAAAAAGAAGTCCCACTGGGGATCTTCATTGACTTACGTAAAGCTTTTGATACAGTTGACCATGACTTGCTCCATGTAAAATTGTCACACTATGGTATAAGAGGGCACTCCCTCAACTACCTCAAGTCTTACCTCAGCAACAGAAGCCAATGTGTACGCAAATGGGGCAAGCTCTTCCGCACAACCAATTACAGTTGGTGTCCCACAGGGAAGTGTCCTTGGCCCTCTTCTCTTTCTCCTATACATAAATGACCTACCAAATGCTTCGCAATTACTCAAACCCACACTTTTTGCAGATGACACCACATACGTCTTCTCTCACCCGAGCCCAGTCACGCTAGCCAATACTGTAAACACCGAATTACAGAAAATATCTACCTGGATGAGGACTAACAAACTTACACTAAACATTGACAAAACCTACTTCATTCAGTTTGGTAACAGAGATACAGATGTACCTCTTAACATAACGATAAACGGATCACCTATCACAAAGCTAACAGAGGGAAAATTCTTAGGAATCCACCTCGATAATAGACTCAAATTTCATACACATATACAACAAATTTCTAAGAAAATTTCCAAGACTGTAGGCATACTATCGAAGATACGGTACTATGTTCCACAGTCAGTCCTCCTGGCCCTTTATCACTCTCTTATTTACCCCTATCTCACCTATGGAATTTGTGCATGGGGCTCAACAACAACTAACCATCTCAGACCACTAATTACCCAACAAAAGGCTGCAGTTATAATAACAAATTCTCACTACAGGCAGCACACTCCACCAATATTCAAAACACTCAACCTACTCACCATACAAAACATCCATACTTATTATTGCACTTATTACATACATAGAACACTTAACTCTGATATTAACCCTCCCCTCAAACATCTTGCCAACCTCAACAGAACACATGACCATAATACAAGGCACAGATCACTCTTTGATGTTCCTCGTGTCCATCTCACGCTATGCAAAAACTCAATGCACATAAAAGGCCCTAAAATCTGGAATTCATTACCTGTAAATATAAAAGAAACACTACCTGTTTATAAATTCAAGTCTCTTCTCAAAGTTCACTTACTCACTCAAAACCAAATAAATACTGAATAACTGAACCATATAAATTGTATATCCTAAATGTTACTCACAATTATATCACACAAATGTTAAACCTAACTTTGTTATTTTTTTTAAATACACTACCTAACAGAATACTCCATTCTACTGAATGAACAGCAATGCATGCAACCATATGACCTGTCTTTGTAATACTCATTTGTATTTTATAGTTATCTGTTTACAATAATGTCTTATCATTGATTTCATCATTGCTTAGTTAATCTTAAGTTAATTTTAAGCCAGCCCGTAATGCTATGCATATAAGTGGCTTTGGAATGCTGCTCTTACCTGTATTTTTTGTACCTCTGTTTGTATGCTAAAATTTCTAAATAAATAAATAAATAAAATAAGTTCGGCTTATATTTGGGTGAAAGAGCTCACACGACTTGGAGTGACATTTGTCTATTGAGATTTCACCATTTCTTCAGATGGTTGCATATGCAGGTTTCCTTATTATTAGTCCCAGTAGTGACGTATTTACAGATGCCACAAGAATATAATTTACATATTTCAGATTTCTGTTAGCAGTAGTTTTGGTGCTCTGAGTTCCCAAGTCGGTGCAATTTCTGGATCTGCACAAGAGCCAAAACCAACACAGTGTCAACAATGGCACTAGTACTACCACCAACTTCACTAGTACAACCATATACTCAAATCCTAGGGCTATCATGTGATAATATTAAGAAAGCATGTGGTAATATTAAGAGAGCATGTGGTAATATTAAGAGAGCGTGTAGTAATATAGAGAACATGTGGTAATAAGAGAGCATGTGGTACTATAGAGAACATGAAGTAAATATAGAGAACATGTGGTAATAAGAGCATGTGGTAATAAGAGAGCATGTAATATAGAGAGCATGTGATAAAGAGCATATGGTAATAAAAGTGAGCATGTGGTAATAGACCAACAGACCTCTGGCTGTCGTGAGAGGGAACTGGACAGGCGCCTACAGCCAGTTCCAGAACTGCCTGGCTGTGGTTCGTATGTCGGCTTGCATGCGGCCAGCAGTAACAGCCTGGTTGATCAAGCCCTGATCCACCACGAGGCCTGCTCATGGATCGGGCAGCGGGGGCATTGACCCTGGAACAACCTCCAGGTATGTTTACCTGGAGAGAGTTCCGGGGGTCAATGCCCCCGTGGCCCGGTCTGAGACCAGGCCTCATGGTGGATCAGGGCCTGATCAACCAGGCTGTTACTGCTGGCTGCAGGCAATCCAACGTACGAACCACAGCCCAGCTGGTCAGGTACCGACTTTAGGTGCTTGTCCAGTGCCTGCTTGAAGACAGCCAGGGGTCTATTGGCAATCCCCCTTATGTATGCTTGGAGGTAGTTGAACAGTCTTGGGTCCCTGACACTTACTGTGTTGTCTCTTAACGTGCTAGACACACCCCTGCTTTTCATTGGGGAGGATGTAGCTTATGTGGTAATAAATTATAGTAATAAGAGAGAGAGCATGTGGTAATAATAACAGAGCATATGGTAATAACAGAGCATGTGGTAATATAGAGAGCATATAGTAATAATAACAGAGCATGTGGTAATATAGAGAGCATATGGTAATAATAACAGAGCATATGGTAATAACAGAGCATGTGATAATAATAACAGAGCATGTAATATTGAGAGCATGTGGTAATATAAAGAGCATGTGGTAATATAGAGAGTATGTGGTAATAACAGAACATACGGTAATATAAAGAGCATGTGGTAATAACGGAGCATGTGGTAATACAAAAGCATGTGATAATAACAGAGCTTATGGTAATATAAAGAGCATGTAGTAATATAATGAGCATGTATTAATATAAAAAGCATGTGGTAATAACAGAGCATGTGGTAATATAAAGAGCATGTGGTAATAACAGAGCATGTGGTAATATAGAGCATGTGGTAATAACAGAGCATGTGGTAATATAAAGAGCATGTGGTAATAACAGAGCATGTGGTAATATAAAGAGCATGTAGTAATAAGAGTATATGGTAATATAAAGAGCATGTGGTAATAACAGAGCATGTGGTAATAACAGAGCATGTGGTAATATAAAGAGCATGTGGTAATGATAACATAGCATATGGTAATATAAAGAGCATGTGGTAATGATAACATAGCATATGGTAATATAAAGAGCATGTGGTAATGTAAAGAGCATGTGGTAATGTAAAGAGCATGTGGTAATGTAAAGAGCATGTGGTAATATAAAGAGCATGTGGTAATATAGAGGGACCCCAGTGGAAATAAGTCACTGACTTTTTTGGGTTATCCTAGGTTCTCTACACATATGCTTCTATGTATTTGTGTATACCTGAGTAAACTTACTTAGAACGTGTGGTAATAATAGCAGCATGTGGTAATATAGAGAGCATGTGGTAATATAGAGAGCATGTGGTAATATAGAGCATGTGGTAATAATAACAGAGCATATGGTAATGTAGAGAGAATGGGGTAATAATAACAGCATGTGGTAATATAAAGAGCATGTGGTAATATAGAGAGCATGTGGGAGTGTTGTAGTGAGGTCGGCGGCGCGTCTCCTACAGCCTCACGAGCCTCACCTATTGAGCACTGCGCACCACTGCCAGCCCTACGACGATTAAAAAAGAAGGCCTAAATTTGTATTAAGTTATATAAATACCAACATTTACATAGTTCTATGATAACTATTACATCTAGAAAATGTATGAACGCTATTTTGTTAGTTCCAATAATGCTAATGAAGATAGTTAAGATGGGAAAAGTGCGTCATATGGCAATACAAGAGTTTGGGCGGGCTGGAGTGGAGGATCTTAGGAATAAATGTTCAGTTTGACAGACTTGCTGCAAGTGTTGGATGTTACACTCACTCATCCTCATGACCAAACCCAATGGTGTTTCTAGCCAAGAATAAGAAAATTGTAATAAATTAATACAAAGTGCCTTGGTAATTCAGAAGTGTTGAATCACAAGCATAACTGGGCTTATATATTTATATACACACACGTGTCTACCGCTGTACAGTAATATACTTGGTCAATTAAAGTGCAGCAGCATTGTGTGGAGGCCTATACTTTATGTAGATGCAGTGAGCATGGTCTTATTGATCCAGGGGTGGAGTAGTGCATAGTGTAAGAGTGAGCCTGTGTCAGCACCATGGTGGGAGATACCAGCTTCAACGCTAACATGAAGGGGGTGAGTAATGTATACCCAGACATGCTTTATTACTGGCCAGGCCTACTCTCACTCTGGCCAGGCCTGTTCTTACCCTGGCCAGGCCTACGCTTACCCAGGCCAGGCCTACTCTCTCACTCTGGCCTAGCTTATTCTTACCCTGGCCAGGCCTTCTCTTACCCTGGCCATGCCCACTCTTACTCTAGCCAGGCCTACTCTCACCCTGGCCAGGCTTACTCTCACCCTGGTCAGGTCCTCTTGTTACTCTGGCCAGACTTACTCTCAACCTGGCCAGGTCTGTTACTCTGCCAGGCCTACTGTCACCCTGGCAAGGCCTGTTGTCATCCTGGCCAGGCTTACTGTCACCCTGGCAAGGCCTGCTGTCATCCTGGCAAGGCCTGCTGTCATCCTGGCCAGGCCTGTCACCCTGGCCAGGCATACTGTCACCCTGGCCAGGCATACTGTCACCCTGGCCAGGCATACTGTCACCCTGGCCAGGCATACTGTCACCCTGGCCAGGCATACTGTCACCCTGTTTGACGTGTGTCAAGGTGTGTTAGTTCCTTGGAGATGTTTGATGTGTGTCAAGGTGTGTTAGTTCCTTGGAGATGTTTGACGTGTGTCAAGGTGTGTTAGTTCCTTGGAGATGTTTGATGTGTGTCAAGGTGTGTTAGTTCCTTGGAGATGTTTGATGTGTGTCAAGGTGTTAGTTCCTTGGAGATGTTTGATGTGTCAAGGTGTGTTAGTTCCTTGGAGATGTTTGACGTGTGTCAAGGTGTGTTAGTTCCTTGGAGATGTTTGACGTGTGTCAAGGTGTGTTAGTTCCTTGGAGATGTTTGATGTGTGTCAAGGTGTGTTAGTTCCTTGGAGATGTTTGATGTGTGTCAAGGTGTGTTAGTTCCTTGGAGATGTTTGATGTGTGTCAAGGTGTGTTAGTTCCTTGGAGATGTTTGATGTGTGTCAAGGTGTGTTAGTTCCTTGGAGATGTTTGATGTGTGTCAAGGTGTGTTAGTTCCTTGGAGATGTTTGCTGTGTGTCAAGGTGTGTTAGTTCCTTGGAGATGTTTGATGTGTGTCAAGGTGTTAGTTCCTTGGAGATGTTTGATGTGTGTCAAGGTGTTAGTTCCTTGGAGATGTTTGATGTGTGTCAAGGTGTTAGTTCCTTGGAGATGTTTGATGTGTGTCAAGGTGTTAGTTCCTTGGAGATGTTTGATGTGTGTCAAGGTGTGTTAGTTCCTTGGAGATGTTTGATGTGTGTCAAGGTGTGTTAGTTCCTTGGAGATGTTTGATGTGTGTCAAGGTGTGTTAGTTCCTTGGAGATGTTTGATGTGTGTCAAGGTATGTTAGTTCCTTGGAGATGTTTGATATGTGTCAAGGTGTGTTAGTTCCTTGGAGATGTTTGATGTGTGTCAAGGTATGTTAGTTCCTTGGAGATGTTTGATGTGTGTCAAGGTGTGTTAGTTCCTTGGAGATGTTTGATGTGTGTCAAGGTGTGTTAGTTCCTTGGAGATGTTTGATGTGTGTCAAGGTATAAACCATACCCCCGGCCGGGATTGAACCCGCGGTCATAGAGTCTCAAAACTCCAGCCCGTCGCGTTAGCCAATAGACCAGCTAGCCACAATAAGATTCATCCAACTAGGTATATTTCTACACCATATACCTAGTTGGTCTAGTGGCTAACGCGACGGGCTGGAGTTTTGAGACTCTATGACCGCGGGTTCAATCCCGGCCGGGGGTATGGTTTATTTGCAATCGTGTCATTACGATTTCTTAAGTCAGTTGTGTCAAGGTATGTTAGTTCCTTGAAGATGTTTGATGTGTGTCAAGGTGTGTTAGTTCCTTGAAGATGTTTGATGTGTGTCAAGGTGTGTTACTTCCTTGGATATGTTTGATGTGTGTCAAGGTGTGTTAGTTCCTTGGAGATGTTTGATGTGTGTCAAGGTGTGTTACTTCCTTGGAAATGTTTGATGTGTGTCAAGGTGTGTTAGTTCCTTGGAGATGTTTGATGTGTGTCAAGGTGTGTTTGTTCCTTGGAGATGTTTGATGTGTGTCAAGGTGTGTTACTTCCTTGGAAATGTTTGATGTGTGTCAAGGTGTGTTAGTTCCTTGGAGATGTTTGATGTGTTTCAAGGTGTGTTAGTTCCTTGAAGATGTTTGATGTGTGTCAAGGTGTGTTAGTTCCTTGAAGATGTTTGATGTGTGTCAAGGTGTGTTAGTTCCTTGGAGATGTTTGATGTGTTTCAAGGTGTGTTAGTTCCTTGAAGATGTTTGATGTGTGTCAAGGTGTGTTAGTTCCTTGAAGATGTTTGATGTGTGTCAAGGTGTGTTAGTTCCTTGAAGATGTTTGATGTGTGTCAAGGTGTGTTACTTCCTTGAAGATGTTTGATGTGTGTCAAGGTGTGTTAGTTCCTTGAAGATGTTTGATGTGTGTCAAGGTGTGTTAGTTCCTTGAAGATATCTGAGGCGTACTCACCTAGCGGAGTGTTGACAGTGAAGACATGTATACTGAGAACAGAAACATGAATTTATCATTAACATTAACCCATTAGCATTCCAGGGCTCCTTCGGGGCCTACATCTGGAGGGTTTAGCATTTCAGGGCTTGTTCGGGGCTCACATCTGGAAGGTTTAACATTCCAGGGCTCGTTCGGGGCCCAGTCAGGAAGGTTTAGCATTCCAGGGCTTGTTCGGGGCCCAGTCAGGAAGGTTTAGCATTCCAAGGCTCGTTTAAGGCCCACATCTGGAAGGTTTAGCATTCCAGGGCTTGTTCGGGGCCCAATCAGGAAGGTTTAGCATTCCAGGGCTCTTTCAAAGCGCACATCTGGAAGGTTTAGCATTCCAGGGCTTGTTCGGGGCCCAATCAGGAAGGTTTAGCATTCTAGGGCTCGTTCAAGGCCCACACATGGAAGGTTCAAGAGCCCATTTAGGGTTCTTGAAGTTGCTGACGTTGCCTCTTGCCAATAGATTTGTTCGTCATCCTCAAGCAACAAGTTAGAGAGCACTATCTTCCCAACGAGATCCTATCCTGCAGCGCTGTATGACCCTAGTAGGTTTAGCGCTTCCTTTTGATAATAATTCCCAACGAGAGTGAGCAGTTGAGCTGTGAATTGGTGTATTTTTTTTGGGCGTAGTTTTAGTTTTAGGTTAGGGCAAAAGTCGTGGGAGTGACAAGGTCTTAGAAAGGGCCACTCTGTAACATTCTAGAAGTACATGCAAATCCCTCCATTATTTCGATGACCGAACGTTTGTGAGTATTGACAAAACTGTCAAGTGAGGAGGGATGAATATAGTATTAGAATAATAGCGAACGATCGTGTGCACGCACACACGCATAGGTGTGCAAGAACACGACATATATACGAATAGTTTATTTGCACCATCAAGGTAAACATGAGGCCACACTTGTAAACTAAAAATATAACGGGAAAATGGCACTGTAGACTGCAGGAATGGGGCCCACTGGAAAAAATAGAGGAAATAAATAGTGATACCAAAAGAACTGCAAGACAAGATTAAGTAATTTTATTTAGGTACTGGTACACATAAATACAATTATCGTATCTAGTAACATACGTATGTGTAAATTACTTAGGATAACTCCAAGATACTTGCAGTCCAAGTTCACCCATCAGTAAAATAGGTACCTGGGTGTTAGTCGACTGGTGTGGGTCGCATCCTGGGACAAAATTGATCTAATTTGCCCGAAATAATCTGCGTAACAGAGGGCTTTCTATATGGTACTATGTCATTGGTGCCAGCTAGGCCTGTATACCTTGTACATGTACTTGTAGAAATAAAGATTATTATTGGGGTCTTTGTACTATATTATTTAAAGCCTATTATTTAAGCCTATTATTTAAAGCAATGGGTGAAGGAAGTATTGGCCACAAGATTATCAGACACACAGCAGAACACGTTAATGAGACAGTGTTTCGCTCAGTGGTAAGCTTTTTTAAGTCATGACCACCGTCATACAAGGAGCAACACAAGATTAATACAGCTCCCGGCCCCGCCCTCTCATCCATCACCACCTCTCATGACATCATCTCGCCTCCGTCACCACCTCTTATGATATCTGACCTCCATCACCACTAATCTCTCCAACTGACCTGACCTCGCCTCACCTCTAGTTATATACTTTATAAGGTAGTATTTTTATGAATATCTTTGTACTTGAAAAAGTTCTAGTGTGCCAAGTGAAACGTAGTTAGAAGTTCTCACTGCTTCAATGTTTGACTATTGGCCACACACTAGTCAGTATCTTTGACTCATCACATCATACACGACACACTGGCTACACACTTCGGTTTAGGTTTGACAATATGTCTGAAATACGAAGGAAAGCACTGGTCAGTGAAATTGCAAATATCAAACTTAAGCTGAAGGAATCTTACAAGAGACAATAATCGCAGGAAGAACTAAAAACCATAAAGGAAACTGAAAAAAATACTTCTTCTCTTATGCCAAATCTAAAGGGATAAACAATATCCAGGATTGGGCCCCTGCTTAGGCGAGATGGGACGTACACAGATGACAGCCAAGAAATGAGTGAGATACTTAAGTCCCAATACGACTCAGTGTTCAGTGAGCAGCTACCCAGACTAAGGGTTGACAATCCAAATGAATTCTTTATGAACGAGACCTAAAATTGGTCATCTCAAAAATCTCGATTATCCTAACACCACAAAACTTTGAAAAGGCAATAAATGAAATGCCCATGCACTTTGCCCCAGGCCCAGACTCATGGAACTCCGTGTTCATCAAGAACTGCAAGAAGCCCCTATCACGTGCCTTCAGCATTCTATGGAGAATGAGCATGGACACACTCCACAAAGGTAGCAGTAAAGTTGCAAAGAACTACAGACCGATAGCACCAACATCCCATATCATAAAAATCTTTGAAAGGGTTCTAAGAAGCAAGATCGCCAACCACCTGGATACCCATCAATTACACAACCCAGGGCAACACGGGTTCAGAGCAGGTCACTTCTGTCTGTCCAAGCCACTGGACCACTATGACAAGGTCCTGGATGCTGTAGACTAGAGGATAAGCAAAATGCAGATGTAGCATACACACACTTTGCAAAAGCTTTCGACAAGTGTGACCATGGTGTAATGGCACACAAAATGAGTGATAAAGGAATAACAGGAAAAGTTGGTAGCTGGATCTATAACTTCCTGACAAATATAACACCAAGAGTAATAGTAAATTAAAGTCCGAGGCAGCTACGGTGAAAAGTCAAGCCCATGATGATTATCTTCAAATCGCTTGTTCTCTCTAGGCTGGAATACTGCTGTACACTAACTGCCCCCTTCAAGGCTGACGATTGAACGGTTGAAGTCCCTTGATTTGTATTCCCTGGAATGCAGGCGAGAGAGGTAAATGATAATATACACTTGGAAAATCCTAGAGGGATTAGTACCAAACTTGCACACAAAAATCACTCCCTATGAAAGCAAAAGACTCGGCAGGAGATGCAACATTCCCCCAATGAAAAGCAGGGGCGCCACGAGTACGCCGAGAGACAACACAATAAGTGTTCGGGGCCCCAAGACTGTTCAACTTCCTCCCAGCATACATAAGGGGGATTACCAATAGACCCCTGGCTGTCTTCAAGAAGGCACTGGACAGGCACTTAAGTCAGTACCTGACCAGCCGAGCTGTGGCTCGTACGTCAGTTTGCGTGCGGCCAGCAGTAACAGCCTGGTTGATCAGACCCTGATCCACCACGAGGCCTGGTCTCAGACCGAGCCGCGGGGGCGTTGGCCCCCAAAACCTTCTCCAGATATACTCCAGATATATATACAAGACACACTGATCAGTATCTTTGACTCATCACACCATACAAGACGCTGGCTAGGCAAGGGCTCACTCTCTGACTAGGAAACACAGAAACTAAGTAACCATACAGTACGTGCCCTCAGTGGTTTGCCATTTTTAAATTAGTTAACAGGAGTGGAAGGTCATGATGTACTGAAGATACTAAATTCCCTCAGTCGAACGTAAGTTGAGAGACTGACCCAAGAGTTGCAGCTCAGCTCGGTGATGTCCATCAAAATAGTTTAGGAGGCTTGGCCATGAACTGAGTGTCAACCCCCACAAACACAACTCAGTGAAACACACACACACACACACACACACACACACACACACACACACACACACACACACACACACACACACACACACACACACACACAAACTGACGACACTGGAGGACAGGAGGGTCAGGGAAGACATGATAACAACATACAAAATAATGCGTGGAATAGACAAGGTGGACAGAGACAGGATGTTCCAGAGAGGGAACACAGAAACAAGGGGTCACAATTGGAAGCTGAAGACTCAGACGAGTCACAGGGATGTTAGGAAGTACTTCTTCAGTCACAGAGTCGTCAGGAAGTGGCATAGCCTAGCAAGTGATATAGTGGAGGCAGAAACCATACACAGTTTTAAGACGAGGTATGACAAAACTCGGGAAGTAGAGAGAGGATCTAGTAGCGATCAGTGAAGAGGCGGGGCCAGGAGCCGAGTCTCGACCCCTGCAACTACAATTAGGTGAGCACACACACACCTACTTTTGGAAATAGACATGGCACACTCATCTTTGAACATATAGCACCAGCTGGGAGTTCTCATCTAATTAAGCACGTTTAAAACATGAAAAATGTGGAAAAGTTTGCAACCTGACTAATCTCAGAGCTAAGAAGGGTGCTCCGAAAGTAAACTTAAGGATTTGTACATAACGACCCAGGAGGAAAACATTATTATGATATACAAAGTACCTGGAAGATTTAATAGGGTGGTTAAGAAGAGACTAGTGCAATACAAGGACTAGGTACAAAGAGGACATATTTGGGAGTTAAGGTAGATGATCGCAGCATTTATCACGATATATAAAATACTAAAATTTGACGGTGTCTTGACACCAGTGAAGGGTTCTTGATCCAAGATATTAGAGTATTCTGCCATTTACTCGGATCGAATTTTATTTCCCATCCCCCAAGGTACTGCATAACCATTACAGATTTAGTGTCCCACTCCCATGAAATAAAATCAGATTTTATAGTGAAAAGGGACAGGTTGTTTACGATACGAGGAGGGGAAAACTAGGGAAACAGATGGCAGACGAAGATAATGCAGATGAATGCACGGATGATCAGGCTGTGATCCTCCAGGAGGCTTGAGTTGGGACCGGGCCACGGAGGCAGTGACCCCCGGAAGCGTCCTTCGGGGAGAGCAGCAGGAAAGTGGAACGAACCTTGTATTACCTGAAGTCTACCTGGAGTGTTCCGGGGATCAACGCCCTTGCTGCCCGGTCCCAGACCATGTCTCTCAGTGGATAACCTGATCACCCAGGCTGTTGGCGCTGGGTGCATGAAGTCTAGCGTATGCACTACAGCAGGACTGATCAGGCACTGACCCGAGGAACTTATCAAGTTTCCTGTAGAAGACAGCCAGGGGTCTGTTGGTAATCCTCTTTATGTATGAAGGGAAGGTGTTAAAAAATCTTGGTCCCTTCACAATTACTGTGTTTTCCTTAGTGTACTCATTACACCACTGCTCTTCCTGGAGGGTATTTCAGTGAAGGCAAACAACGCACAGTTTCAGTAGTAGGTACAAGTCCCTAGAAATCAGACAATGATAAAGCTAGAGGTCCCAGCTTCTCCAGGCAGGAGCCCACTTTACAGTAGTTAGGTAGTAGCCACTAGATTTTAAAGTTACAGGGAAAACAGTTGTAAGACAAGGAGGTAAAATACACTGTTCATAAAATCTGCTTGTATAACCATTACACAGCCTATCTTTATGTAACTTCGAATATATTATTTAATTTTGACTTATGCAAATGCCCATAGTCTCAATGATGATAATAACATCAACTACTAGCTTTTTCTCATATTTTTGGCATATTATGAAGAGCTAAATAAATATATGAAAGGTAACTGTTAGGTAAATGGACACTGATGCAACTAGTGTGGCAACGTTTCGCTCTCCTGGAACTTTGTCAAGCCGTTAGAAAGCTCATGGAGAGCGAAACATTGCCGCAATAAAATGTTGCATCTGTGTCCATTTACCTATCATTTTGTTGGCAATTCTACCTTTATATGAAGGTAACTACTTAAGAAGAAATATGGTGAGCATTGCCGTAAGCAGAGCTGCGCTACCTCACTATCAGCTATATACTTAGAGAACTTATATGCCCATTAAAAGAGCCATCTTTCCATGTTATTTCACCCGGACGTAAAATATACCAGGGAGAAGCCTCGAGTAAATATGGAAGGATATACGAGTATCGTACTACTGTGTCTTTCTGCAAAGGAAGATAGAGCCTGGCGCAGGCAACGAGGGCCAGGAGCTATAAGACAACCTCCGCAAGCATAAATTAGTATAGATCTAAAAAGGAGAGTGCCTGCACGTTCAAGGAAGGTAGGGATGCTAAGGTATGGAGAGTTATTTGAATTGTGATGTCTGCACACTTCTGACAAGACTGCTACTGAATGAATGATGGTGAATGTTCACTTTTATTAGGTCACTCTGCACTGATGGAAGACAGCCAGTGTGGTAAAGAAAATTCCGGAGTATTCATGTATACAAGACAGTAGACTATATTACTATAACCTACAGATATATTAGTGTACTTGTACACATACACAGTAATGTGAAGACTGTAGTGGGCTGCTCTTCCCTGCACCCCAGGTGTACTACAGGGATGTCTTACACCCCAGGTGTACTACAGGGATGTCTTACACCCCAGGTGTACTACAGGGATGTCTTACACCCCAGGTGTACTACAAGGATGTCTTACACCCCAGGTGTACTACAAGGATGTCTTACACCCCAGGTGTACTACAAGGATGTCTTACACCCCAGGTGTACTACAAGGATGTCTTACACCCCAGGTGTACTACAAGGATGTCTTACACCCCAGGTGTACTACAAGGATGTCTTACACCCCAAGTGTACTACAAGGATGTCTTACACCCCAGGTGTACTACAAGGATGTCTTACACCCCAGGTGTACTACAAGGATGTCTTACACCCCAGGTGTACTACAAGGATGTCTTACACCCCAGGTGTACTACAAGGATGTCTTACACCCCAGGTGTACTACAAGGATGTCTTACACCCCAGGTGTACTACAAGCATGTCTTACACCCCAGGTGTACTACAAGCATGTCTTACACCCCAGGTGTACTACAAGCATGTCTTACACCCCAGGTGTACTACAAGCATGTCTTACACCCCAGGTGTACTACAAGCATGTCTTACACCCCAGGTGTACTACAAGCATGTCTTACACCCCAGGTGTACTACAAGCATGTCTTACACCCCAGGTGTACTACAAGCATGTCTTACACCCCAGGTGTACTACAAGCATGTCTTACACCCCAGGTGTACTACAAGCATGTCTTACACCCCAGGTGTACTACAAGCATGTCTTACACCCCAGGTGTACTACAAGCATGTCTTACACCCCAGGTGTACTACAAGCATGTCTTACACCCCAGGTGTACTACAAGCATGTCTTACACCCCAGGTGTACTACAAGCATGTCTTACACCCCAGGTGTACTACAAGCATGTCTTACACCCCAGGTGTACTACAAGCATGTCTTACACCCCAGGTGTACTACAAGCATGTCTTACACCCCAGGTGTACTACAAGCATGTCTTACACCCCAGGTGTACTACAAGCATGTCTTACACCCCAGGTGTACTACAAGCATGTCTTACACCCCAGGTGTACTACAAGCATGTCTTACACCCCAGGTGTACTACAAGCATGTCTTACACCCCAGGTGTACTACAAGCATGTCTTACACCCCAGGTGTACTACAAGCATGTCTTACACCCCAGGTGTACTACAAGCATGTCTTACACCCCAGGTGTACTACAAGCATGTCTTACACCCCAGGTGTACTACAAGCATGTCTTACACCCCAGGTGTACTACAAGCATGTCTTACACCCCAGGTGTACTACAAGCATGTCTTACACCCCAGGTGTACTACAAGGATGTCTTACACCCCAGGTGTACTACAAGGATGTCTTACACCCCAGGTGTACTACAAGGATGTCTTACACCCCAGGTGTACTACAAGGATGTCTTACACCCCAGGTGTACTACAAGGATGTCTTACACCCCAGGTGTACTACAAGGATGTCTTACACCCCAGGTGTACTACAAGGATGTCTTACACCCCAGGTGTACTACAAGGATGTCTTACACCCCAGGTGTACTACAAGGATGTCTTACACCCCAGGTGTACTACAAGGATGTCTTACACCCCAGGTGTACTACAAGGATGTCTTACACCCCAGGTGTACTACAAGGATGTCTTACACCCCAGGTGTACTACAAGGATGTCTTACACCCCAGGTGTACTACAAGGATGTCTTACACCCCAGGTGTACTACAAGGATGTCTTACACCCCAGGTGTACTACAAGGATGTCTTACACCCCAGGTGTACTACAAGGATGTCTTACACCCCAGGTGTACTACAAGGATGTCTTACACCCCAGGTGTACTACAAGCATGTCTTACACCCCAGGTGTACAAGCATGTCTTACACCCCAGGTGTACTACAAGCATGTCATACACCCCAGGTGTACTGCAGACATGTCATACACCCCAGGTGTACTGCAGACATGTCATACACCCCAGGTGTACTGCAGACATGTCATACACCCCAGGTGTACTGCAGACATGTCATACGCACCAGGTGTACTGCAGACATGTCATACACCCCAGGTATACTGCAGACATGTCATACACACCAGGTGTACTGCAGACATGTCATACACCCCAGGTATACTGCAGACATGTCATACACCCCAGGTGTACTGCAGACATGTCATACACCCCAGGTGTACTGCAGACATGTCATACGCACCAGGTGTACTGCAGACATGTCATACACCCCAGGTATACTGCAGACATGTCATACACACCAGGTATACTACAAGTGTGATACGGACGCCTCTTTACTGCTCTACACTGCTAGACTCACTCGTCTTCTCGTTCATCTCAAGAATATGCAAGATGACACTATATCTTGCAAGTACCTACTTACATTATACATTTAACTCTACTTTCGTCTGTGTTTACCTGGAGTATACCTGGAGAGGGTTTCGGGGGTCAGCGCCCTCGCGGCCCGGTCTGTGACCAGGCCTCATGGTGGATCAGGGCCTGATCAACCATGCTGTTACTGTTGGCCGCACGCAACCCGACGTACTGACCACAGCTCGGCTTGTCAGGTACTGACTTTAGTTGCCTGTCTAGTGCTTTCTTAAAGACAGCCAGGGGTCTATTGGTAATTCCCCCTTATGTTTCTTGATAGTTTTTTCCTGTAGTGTTTCTTGTCTAGTTTAAGCTTTGTCAGAGTTCGGGGCGCGAGGGCGATGCTCAGTTGAACTCTAAACACACAATATTGACACTAATGTACCTAAATAAACTTATTTAATGTCTCCAGGCACAACCTTGCCTCCATTACCCGCTGTGGGCAACAAGTACAAGATTTTTATCTTAGATACATGTAAACTACTCTCACCTAACTTATAGCTAATAGTATTTGTGGAGTTACAAGAAACTTGAAATAATTGACGCTTGGAACATCTTACGAAAATTAACGTTGTAGAATGAGGACAGGTTGATTACCGTGTGTGATATTACTGTTTGTAGCCCAGCAGGTGGACGGCTGTATCATGTGTCCGTGTGTACACACCACTGGAACATGATAATGTTATATGTGCATAATACGTGTCCATGTATACCCATCACAGGATCATGATAATGTATCACTTGTTCATGTATATCATCGCAGGATCATGAGAATGTATCAACTGTCCATGTATACCATCGCAGGATCATGGTAATATATCACGTGTCCATGTATATCCATTACAGATTAGGAAAATGTATCACGTGAATCAAACATGTCTATGTATACCCATCACATGATCAGGATTAAGATAATGTATTAGGTGTGTCCTTGTATTTCATGACAGGATCATGGTAATATATCACGTGTGTCATGTATGCCATGGCAGGATCATGGTAATGTATAATGTTAAAGAGTACTTCTCCTGGTAGCAGGATATTTATAACACTTGTGCACTCACACTTTCCCTTTAATATTTTGTTTGCTGTTTTTTGTGAACATGCTGCTATAACTGTTCCTGTTATTGCTGGCACTCCTCTTGCTATTGCTGTTGCTGCTTCTGTTATTGCTTTCGCTGCCGTTGTTGCTGTTGCTCCTTCTGTTTCTCTTGTTGCTGCCTCTCCTTATCTACGTCCCATTCTCAACTAAGTTCCCATCCCACTTACCACCAGCTCACCTAAGTTCCAATCCCACTTACCACCAGCTCACCTAAGTTCCCATCCCACTTACCACCAGGTCACCTAAGTTCCAATCCCACTTACCACCAGCTCACCTAAGTTCCCATCCCACTTACCACCAGCTCACCTAAGTTCCAATCCCACTTACCACCAGCTCACCTAAGTTCCCATCCCACTTACCACCAGCTCACCTAAGTTCCCATCCCACTTACCACCAGCTCACCTAAGTTCCCATCTCAGTTACCACCAGCTCACCTAAGTTCCCATCCCACTTACCACCAGCTCACCTAAGTTCCCATCTCAGTTACCACCAGCTCACCTAAGTTCCCATCCCACTTACCACCAGCTCACCTAAGTTCCCATCTCATCACCGGCTCACCTAAGTTCCCATCCCAGTTACCACCAGCTCATCTAAGTTCCCATCCCACTTACCACCAGCTCACCTAAGTTAACATCCCACTTACCACTAGCCCCTACTATTACCATACTCTCTATGCACCTTAAAGTTTCCTCACGCCGGTAAAGAAAGAACAAAGTTCCCCCCACATACATTGTATAACTTGAAACTCTGAGCAAAACATTGTCCAAATGTATCTTCCGTAGCGTTCCGTCTTTAATGTGACGTTGTACTTGGTATTTTTGACGAGTTCCGAACTTCTTTACTCCCAGAGCCCGGCCATGGGCCAAGCTCGTCTGGTCAACCTCGCATTTCAAACCATCTGTCCTCATGAAATACAACTACTGATGCCAATAACAAAATCCCCCCAACAAACACAGAATACAACCTCGTTCATATTTGCTAATATACAGGGCCTTAAGCCATCCACCAACAACAAAATACCTTTTATCAGTGGACTTCTAGTGGAGTCTAATGCAATGTTTGCAGCCTTCACAGAGACTCACACAAAAGACCACTTTGACAGTGAAATATGGATAAGTGGTTACAACCTTTTTAGATGCGACAGAAAAAACAGGCAACAAGGGGGGGGGGTTGGCCTGTATGTCAAAGAGTCCCTTATCTGCACGGAGTTGCTGAACACCACAAATGAGGTAGTTGAAGTTCTATCAATAGAGATCGAGAACCAAAACCTAGTCATTGTGGTTGTATACAAGCCACCAGATGCAACCTCACAACAGTTCAAGGAACAGCTACTGAAAATCGATTACTGTTTGGAAAACCTTCCAGCTCCATCCCCAAACATCTTACTGCTTGGTGATTTCAACCTAAGGCATACAAAATGGAAGAATGTAGCAAATGTTATAGCTGAAACAATCCCCGGAGGTAGCGCAGATGAAAGGTCACACACACATGAGCTACTAAGTCTCCGCGAAAAACACACCTTAAGCCAGCAGATAGTGGAGCCAACAAGACTAGAAAACACACTTGACCTTATCTTCACAAATAATGAGGACCTGATAAGAGACATAAGAATATCAAAAACAACTAATTCCGATCACAATCTAATCGAAGTCCAGACGTACATGCATAGGGGTCCTGAACAGCAGAATGCATGTACCTGTGAAGGTGTCTTCACAAAATACAATTTCAACAACAAGAACATCAACTGGGACCAGGTAAACCATGTCCTAAACGAAACATGTTGGGAAGATGTCTTAAATGACATGGATCCAAACCAGTGCCTTGAAAGGATCAACTTCCTGGTAGCCGAAGCATGTTCTAGGCATATTCCCCTAAGAAAGAAGAAGAGCAGGAGTAAACTGGAGAGAAAAAGACGCTCCCTCTACAGAAGACGACGAAGAGTCACTGAGCTCCTCAGGAGTGCTAGAATATCTGATACACGAAAGGAGGCGCTGACCAGGGAAGTGGAAACTATCGAACTTAAGCTAAATGACTCTTACAGGAACCAGGAGAGGCAGGAGGAGCTTAAAGCTATTAGTGAAATTGAAAGAAATTCAAAATATTTCTTTTCATATGCCAAAAACAAGGCAAATACCACATCTAGTATCGGGCCCTTACTCAGACAGGATGGGACTTACACAGATGACAACAAGGAAATGAGTGAAATATTGAAATCCCAGTACGACTCTGTGTTTAGTGAACCACTAATCGGTCTGAGGATCGACGACCCAAATGATTTCTTCATGAATGAGCCTCAAAACTCCATAAATGTATGCCAGATTTCCGACATTACCCTAACTCCGATAGATTTCGAAAAAGCCATTGACAACATGCCTATGCACTCAGCCCCGGGCCCAGACTCGTGGAACTCTGTTTTCATTAAGAACTGCAAGAAACCCCTCTCGCGTGCCCTAAGTACACTATGGAGGAGGAGCTTGGACATGGGTGAAATTCCACAGTCACTTAAAACAACGGATATAGCCCCACTCCATAAAGGTGGCAGCAAAGCATTAGCTAAGAACTATAGACCAATAGCTCTGACGTCCCACATCATAAAAATCTTTGAAAGAGTGCTAAGAAGCAGGATTGCAAATCACCTGGATTCCCAAAATCTGCACAATCCAGGGCAACATGGGTTCAGGGCAGGTCGCTCCTGCCTCTCACAACTACTGGATCACTATGACATGGCCTTGGATGCACTGAAAGAAAATCAGAATGCAGATGTAATATACACAGACTTTGCAAAAGCATTTGACAAATGCGATCATGTCGTAATAGCTTATAAAATACGTGCTAAAGGAATAACTGGGAAAGTGGGGAGATGGATCTTCAACTTCCTAACAAATCGAACACGAAGAGTAGTGGTCAACAGAGTTAAATCGGAGGCTGCCATAGTGAAGAGCTCTGTTCCACAAGGCACAGTACTCGCCCCCATCTTATTCCTTATCCTCATATCAGACAAACAGAGATATACACCACAGCACCGTATCATCCTTTGCGGATGATACTAGGATCTGCATGAGGCTGTCATCTGCTGAGGACGCGGTTAACCTCCAAGAAGATATAAACAAAGTTTTCCAGTGGGCAACGGTAAACAATATAATGTTCAATGAGGACAAATTCCAACTACTCCGTTATGGAAAACTGGAGGAGATAATAACTAGAACAGAGTATACTACTGACTCCGGCCATACAATAGAGCGGAAAAATAATGTAAGGGACCTGGGAGTAGTAATGTCTGAGGATCTCACTTTCAAGGATCACAACAGTGCCACGATCGCACGTGCAAAGAAAATGATAAGATGGATAATGAGAACTTTCAAAACGAGAGATGCCAAGCCCATGATGATCCTTTTCAAATCACTTGTTCTCTCTAGGCTGGAATACTGCTGTACATTAACATCTCCATTCAAAGCAGGTGAAATCGCAGATCTAGAGAGTGTACAGAGATCCTTTACTGCACGTATAAGTTCTGTCAAGCACCTTAACTACTGGGAACGCTTGGAAGCACTTGACTTGTACTCGTTGGAACGCAGGAGGGAGAGATATATCATAATCTACACTTGGAAAATCTTGGAAGGAATGGTCCCAAATCTGCACACAGAAATCACTCCCTACGAAAGTAAAAGACTGGGCAGGCGATGCAAAATGCCGCCAATAAAAAGTAGGGGCGCCATTGGTACACTAAGAGAAAACACCATAAGTGTCCGGGGCCCAAAACTGTTCAACAGCCTCCCATCAAGCATTAGGGGAATTGCCAATAAACCCCTGGCTGCCTTCAAGAGAGAGCTGGACAGATACCTAAAGTCAGTGCCGGATCAGCCGGGCTGTGGCTCGTACGTTGGACTGCGTGCGGCCAGCAGTAACAGCCTAGTTGATCAGGCCCTGATCCATCGGGAGGCCTGGTCATGGACCGGGCCGCGGGGGCGTTGATCCCCGGAATAACCTCCAGGTAACCTCATGCGTTATATAACTTACTCAAAGTTATAATCATATTTCACCTTGTCTTCCTCTTCTATTATCGCCAGGATAAATAACTTTACTCTCTCCACGCAGTGCTCACTCCTCAGCTCTGCGTCTAGTCTGCTTGTAAATCTCTGCACCTTTGCAAGTTTCTGAACATACTTGATATAACGTTCATGATCCAAGGATTGTCAAAGATTGCAAAGGATAACATACCACCAGGACTCACAGTGGTGCAGACATGTGCCTGTCCTCCTGTGCTGTCCCATGTAGGTGCCTGTCCTCCTGTGCTGTCCCATGTAGGTGCCTGTACCCCTGTGCTGTCCTATGTAGGTGCCTGTACCCCTGTGCTGTCCCATGTAGGTGCCTGTCCTCCTGTGCTGTCCCATGTAGGTGCCTGTCCTCCTGTGCTGTCCCATGTAGGTGCCTGTACCCCTGTGCTGTCCTATGTAGGTGCCTGTACCCCTGTGCTGTCCCATGTAGGTGCCTGTCCTCCTGTGCTGTCCCATGTAGGTGCCTGTCCCCCTTGTGCTGTCCCATGTAGGTGCCTGTCCCCCTTGTGCTGTCCCATGTAGATGCCTGTACCCCTGTGCTGTCCCATGTAGGTGCCTGTCCTCCTGTGCTGTCCCATGTAGGTGCCTGTCCCCCTTGTGCTGTCCCACGTAGGTGCCTGTCCCCCTTGTGCTATCCCATGTAGATGCCTGTACCCCTGTGCTGTCCCATGTAGGTGCCTGTCCTCCTGTGCTGTCCCATGTAGGTGCCTGTCCTCCTGGGCTGTCTTATGTAGGCGCCTATCCACCTGTTTTGTCTCATGTAGGTGTCTGTAACCACGTATCGTGTCATGTACGTAGGTGCCTGTAACAATGCACTGTGTCATGTGCAGGTGCTTCCCCGAGTACCTATAACTTGACCTAACAGAAATGCTGTATCCTGTTAGCTCTACAACAAACTTGATCTTAGAGAGGTAGTGCAGCTTTAACTGTTAAGTACAAAATAGAGTTTCATTCCGTTTTTATCGTACTCACTTATTTGTAGTTGCAGGGGTCGAGTCACAGCTGCTCCTCTTCGCTCGTCGCTATTACTGTCACTCCCTGCTCTCCTGCGGTATATGTATTTATATAATTATGATAACCACTATGTCTTTCTGGAACACAGAGATCATTGTCCTTGATGCTGTAGCACTTGGATTGTTTACTGTTCATAGTTCTGGTAAACGTGGATCGTTACATTACACTCAAGTTTGACTGTTCCATCACACACACACTAGCAGTTTATTTGATCGTTACTGATGTTCGTTGGTTACCACCAGTCTATTAGCTTCAATATCGGGGCATTTATACATCCCATAGATTTTTATGGTAGTTATTTACCACCACGAGCGACACTAACGGGCGAATTCCCTGAACTCTTGGGAAACCCGCCGCGCAAGAGGACCGTTCTGTCACTAACTCCCAGGGTGAAATGACTAACCTTAGCAGCTTGTGTAAGAATGCCATCATATACAATGACATCCGTTAATAAAGGTTAATGTTTTCTTAACATTAGGGTACTTCTTATCCTAATATTATTATCAACGTATATTGAAAAATAAGAACTTACATGAGTTACTACCTGTAATGGTTCCCTAATGTTTAGTTTACCCTTCAAAACAACGTTGGGAGGGTTGTTATCTTGACGCCTGGGCGAGACTGATTGCTTACCTGCTTAATTGAGTTTGAAGCTTATCGACAACATGAGGGTCATTAAGGCTGCATGCCACCTGTTCACCACCACTCACCAACACTTTAATACTTATAATAAGAATTAAAGTGCTCTTATTGTATATTCACTTAGACATACCTCTAAGTATATACACTGAGAGATACGCCTGCGTATATACTCTGAGAGATACACAATTCTATATATATATACACACTGAGAAATACATACTCTCTGTGTATATATTCATATGTTTGTTTAATGGCAGAAATGTTGGTGTCGTCGGTGACCCCATCACTGCTCCACAGCCAGTGAAATATTTTCAGAATGGAATGTGTTTTGTGGTACTACTGTCACTAGTGTGTACATCCTGATGTTGCTTACTTGAAGGCTAAACCCTGATGAGTTACCTGGATGTTAGGAAGTACTTTTATGGTGTCAAGGTAGCCGGTAAGTGCTTTTAGTGTCAAGGTAGTGGGGAAGTACTTCTACAGTCTCAAGGTAGTGGGGAAGTACTTCTACAGTCTCAGGGTAGTGGGGAAGTACTTCTACAGTCTCATGGTAGTGGGGTAGTACTTCTACAGTCTCAGGGTAGTGGGGAAGTACTTCTACAGTCTCAGGGTACTGGGGTAGTACTTCTACAGTCTCAGGGTAGTGGGGTAGTACTTCTACAGTCTCAGGGTAGTGGGGTAGTACTTCTACAGTCTCAGGGTAGTGGGGTAGTACTTCTACAGTCTCAGGGTAGTGGGGAAGTACTTCTACAGTCTCAGGGTAGTGGGGTAGTACTTCTACAGTCTCAGGGTAGTGGGGTAGTACTTCTACAGTCTCAGGGTAGTGGGGAAGTACTTCTACAGTCTCAGGGTAGTGGGGTAGTACTTCTACAGTCTCAGGGTAGTGGGGTAGTACTTCTACAGTCTCAGGGTAGTGGGTAGTACTTCTACAGTCTCAGGGTAGTGGGGTAGTACTTCTACAGTCTCAGGGTAGTGGGTAGTACTTCTACAGTCTCAGGGTAGCGGGGTAGTACTTCTACAGTCTCAGGGTAGTGGGGAAGTACTTCTACAGTCTCAGGGTAGTGGGGAAGTACTTCTACAGTCTCAGGGTAGTGGGGTAGTACTTCTACAGTCTCAGGGTAGTGGGGAAGTACTTCTACAGTCTCAGGGTAGTGGGGAAGTACTTCTACAGTCTCAGGGTAGTGGGGTAGTACTTCTACAGTCTCAGGGTAGTGGGGAAGTACTTCTACAGTGTCAGGGTAGTGGGGAAGTACTTCTACAGTCTCAGGGTAGTGGGGTAGTACTTCTACAGTCTCAGGGTAGTGGGGAAGTACTTCTACAGTCTCAGGATAGTGGGGAAGTACTTATACAGTCTCAGGGTAGTGGGGTAGTACTTCTACAGTCTCAGGGTAGTGGGGTAGTACTTCTACAGTCTCAGGGTAGTGGGGTAGTACTTCTACAGTCTCAGGGTAGTGGGGAAGTACTTCTACAGTCTCAGGGTACTGGGGTAGTACTTCTACAGTCTCAGGGTAGTGGGGTAGTACTTCTACAGTCTCAGGGTAGTGGGGAAGTACTTCTACAGTCTCAGGGTAGTGGGGTAGTACTTCTACAGTCTCAGGGTAGTGGGGTAGTACTTCTACAGTCTCAGGGTAGTGGGGTAGTACTTCTACAGTCTCAGGGTAGCGGGGTAGTACTTCTACAGTCTCAGGGTAGTGGGGAAGTACTTCTACAGTCTCAGGGTAGTGGGGAAGTACTTCTACAGTCTCAGGGTAGTGGGGTAGTACTTCTACAGTCTCAGGGTAGTGGGGTAGTACTTCTACAGTCTCAGGGTAGTGGGGAAGTACTTCTACAGTCTCAGGGTAGTGGGGTAGTACTTCTACAGTCTAAGGGTAGTGGGGAAGTACTTCTACAGTCTCAGGGTAGTGGGGTAGTACTTCTACAGTCTCAGGGTAGTGGGGTAGTACTTCTACAGTCTCAGGGTAGTGGATAGTACTTCTACAGTCTCAGGGTAGCGGGGTAGTACTTCTACAGTCTCAGGGTAGCGGGGTAGTACTTCTACAGTCTCAGGGTAGTGGTGAAGTACTTCTACAGTCTCAAGGTAGTGGGGAAGTACTTCTACAGTCTCAGGGTAGTGGGGAAGTACTTCTACAGTCTCAGGGTAGTGGGGAAGTACTTCTAGTCTCAGCGTAGTGGGGAAGTACTTCTACAGTCTCAGGGTAGTGGGGTAGTACTTCTACAATCTCAGGGTAGTGGGGAAGTACTTCTACAGTCTCAGCGTAGTGGGGAAGTACTTCTACAGTCTCAGGGTGGTGGGGAAGTACTTCTACAGTCTCAGGGTAGTGGGGAAGTACTTCTACAGTCTCAGGGTAGTGGGGTAGTACTTCTACAGTCTCAGGGTAGTGGGGAAGTACTTCTACAGTCTCAGGGTAGTGGGGTAGTACTTCTACAGTCTCAGGGTAGTGGGGTAGTACTTCTACAGTCTCAGGGTAGTGGGGTAGTACTTCTACAGTCTCAGGGTAGTGGGGAAGTACTTCTACAGTCTCAGGGTAGTGGGGAAGTACTTCTACAGTCTCAGGGTAGTGGGGAAGTACTTCTACAGTCTCAGGGTAGTGGGGAAGTACTTCTACAGTCTCATGGTAGTGGGGAAGTACTTCTACAGTCTCAGGGTAGTGGGGTAGTACTTCTACAGTCTCAGGGTAGTGGGGTAGTACTTCTACAGTCTCAGGGTAGTGGGGTAGTACTTCTACAGTCTCAGGGTAGTGGGGTAGTACTTCTACAGTCTCAGGGTAGTGGGGTAGTACTTCTACAGTCTCAGGCTAGTGGGGTAGTACTTCTACAGTCACAGGGTAGTGGGGAAGTACTTCTACAGTCTCAGGGTAGTGGGTAGTACTTCTACAGTCTCAGGGTAGCGGGGTAGTACTTCTACAGTCTCAGGGTAGTGGGGAAGTACTTCTACAGTCTCAGGGTAGTGGGGAAGTACTTCTACAGTCTCAGGGTAGTGGGGAAGTACTTCTACAGTCTCAGGGTAGTGGGGAAGTACTTCTACAGTCTCAGGTTAGTGGGGAAGTACTTCTACAGTCTCAGGGTAGTGGGGAAGTACTTCTACAGTCTCAGGGTAGTGGGGAAGTACTTCTACAGTCTCAGGGTAGTGGGGAAGTACTTCTACAGTCTCAGGGTAGTGGGGAAGAACTTCTACAGTCTCAGCGTAGTGGGGAAGTACTTCTACAGTCTCAGCGTAGTGGGGAAGTAATTCAACAGTCTCAGGGTAGTGGGGAAGTAATTCTACAGTCTCAGGGTAGTGGTGAAGTACTTCTACAGTCTCAGCGTAGTGGGGTAGTACTTCTACAGTCTCAGGGTAGTGGGGTAGTACTTCTACAGTCTCAGCGTAGTGGGGTAGTACTTCTACAGTCTCAGGGTAGTGGGGAAGTACTTCTACAGTCTCAGCGTAGTGGGGAAGTACTTCTACAGTCTCAGGGTAGTGGGGAAGTACTTCTACAGTCTCAGGGTAGTGGGGAAGTACTTCTACAGTCTCAGGGTAGTGGGGAAGTACTTCTACAGTCTCAGGGTAGTGGTGAAGTACTTCTACAGTCTCAGCGTAGTGGGGTAGTACTTCTACAGTCTCAGGGTAGTGGGGTAGTACTTCTACAGTCTCAGGGTAGTGAGGAAGTACTTCTACAGTCTCAGGGTAGTGGGGAAGTACTTCTACAGTCTCAGGGTAGTGGGGAAGTACTTCTACAGTCTCAGGGTAGTGGGGAAGTACTTCTACAGTCTCAGGGTAGTGGGGAAGTACTTCTACAGTCTCAGGGTAGTGGGGAAAAACTTCTACAGTCTCAGGGTAGTGGGGAAGTACTTCTACAGTCTCAGGGTAGTGGGGAAGTACTTCTACAGTCTCAGCGTAGTGGGGAAGTACTTCTACAGTCTCAGGGTAGTGGGGAAGTACTTCTACAGTCTCAGGGTAGTGGGGAAGTACTTCTACAGTCTCAGGGTAGTGGGGAAGTACTTCTACAGTCTCAGGGTAGTGGGGTAGTACTTCTACAGTCTCAGGGTAGTGGGGAAGTACTTCTACAGTCTCAGGGTAGTGGGGAAGTACTTCTACAGTCTCAGGGTAGTGGGGAAGTACTTCTACAGTCCCAGGGTAGTGGGGAAGTACTTCTACAGTCCCAGGGTAGTGTGGGCAGTAATTTCACAGTCTCAGGGTAGTGGGGCAGATTTCCACAGTCTCAGGGCAGGGGGAAGTACTTCCACAGTCCCAGGCAGTGGGGTAGTACTCTACAGTCTCAGGGTAGTGGGCAGTACTCTACAGTCCAGGGTAGTGGGGAAGCACTCTACAGTCCCAGGGTAGTGGGGAAGCACTTCTACAGTCTCAGAGTAGTGGGGAAGCACTTCCACAGTCTCAGGGCAGTGGGGCAGTACTCTACTGTCTCAGGGTAGTGGGGTAAGTACTCTACAGTCCAGGGCAGGGGGAAGTAATTTCCCCACAGTCCTACAGGGTAGTGGGCAGTACCTACATCCAGGCAGTGGGGTAGCACTCACAGTCCCAGGTAGTGGGAAGTACTCACAGTCCCAGGGTAGGGGGAAGCACTCACAGTCCAAGGGCAGTGGGGGTAGCACCCTGGGCAGTCCTCAGGGTAGTGGTACACTCTACAGTCTCAGGGCAGTGGGTAGTACTTCCACAGTCCTCAGGGTAGTGGGGCAGTACTCTACAGTCCTCAGGGTAGTGGGGAAGCACTCAGTCCCAGGGTAGTGGGCAGTACTCTACAGTCCCAGGCAGGGGGTAGTACTTCACAGTCCCAGGGTAGTGTGCTAATTTCCACAGTCCCAGGGCAGGGGGTAGCACTTCACAGTCCCAGGGCAGTGGGCACTTCACAGTCCCAGGTAGTGGCAGTACCTACAGTCCCACAGGGCAGCGGGGCAAAGTACTCTACAGTCTCAGGGCAGTGGGGAAGTACTCACAGTCCCAGGGCAGGGAAGCACTTCACAGTCCGGGTAGTGGGAAGTACTCTACAGTCCCAGGGCAGTGAGGAAGTACTTTCTACAGTCCCAGGCAGTGGGGAAGCACTTCCTACAGTCCCAGGGTAGTGGGGTAGTAATTTCACAGTCCCAGGGTAGTGGGGAAGTACTTCTCTACAGTCCCAGGGCAGGGGAAGTACTTAAGCAGTCCCCAGGGTAGTGGGGGGGAAGCACTTCTCACAGTCCTTAGTAGTGGGGGAAGCACTTCCACAGTCCTGAGGGCAGGGACAGCAATTTATACAGTCCCAGGGTAGTGGGGCAGTACTTCCTCACAGTCTCAGGGTAGTGGGGCAGCACTGCCAGTCCCAGGGCAGTGGGGCAGTACTTCACAGTCTCAGGGTAAGGCAGCACTCTACAGTCCCAGGGCAGCGGGGTAGTACTCTACAGTCCCAGGGTGGGGAAGCACTTGTTGTGTCCTCAGGGTAGTGGGGAAGCAATTTCACAGTCCCAGGGCAGTGGGGAAGCACTCTACAGTCCCAGGGCAGTGGGGAAGCACTCTACACAGTCCCAGGGCAGTGGGCACTTCCACAGTCCCAGGGCAGTGGGCAGCACTCACAGTCCCAGGGCAGGGGGAAGTACTCACAAACTTCAGGGCAGGGGCAGTACCCCCACAGTCCCAGGGTAGTGGGCAGTACTCTACAGTCCCAGGGCAGTGGGGGAAAGCACTCTACAGTCTCAGGCAGTGGGGAAGCATCACAGTCCCAGGGTAGTGGGGTAGTACTTCTACAGTCTCAGGGTAGTGGGGAAGCAATTTCTACAGTCTCAGGCAGTGGGGTAGTAATTTCACAGTCCCAGGGTAGTGGGGCAGTACTCTACAGTCCCAGGGTAGTGGGGAAGCACTCTGTGTCCCAGGGTAGTGGGGGTAGTACCTTACAGTCCTCAGGCAGTGGGGTAGCAATTTCACAGTCCAGGGCAGTGGGAAGCACTTCCACAGTCTCAGGGTAGTGGGGTAGTACTCTACAGTCCTTCAGGGCAGAGGGGTAGCACTTCTTCAGTCCTCAGGGTAGTGGGGAAGCACTTCACAGTCCCAGGGCAGTGGGAAGCACTCTACAGTCCCAGGGTAGTGGGGAAGCAATTTCACAGTCCCAGGGTAGTGGGGCAGTACTTCACAGTCCTTGTGGTAGTGGGGAAGTAATTTCTACAGTCTCAGGGCAGTGGGGTAGTAATCCCACAGTCCCAGGGTAGTGGGGCAGCACTCTGTGCCAGTCCTCAGGGCAGTGGGTAGCACCCCCACAGTCCCAGGGCATGGGTAGCAATTTCCACAGTCCAGGGTATGGGGAAGCACTACAGTCTCAGGTAGTGGGGAAGCATTTCTCACAGTCTCAGGGTAGTGGGGGAAGCAATTTCACAGTCCAGGAGTAGGGAAGCAATTTCCACAGTCCCAGGGTAGTGGGGAAGTAATTTCCACAGTCCCAGGGTAGTGGGGCAGCAATTTCCACAGTCCCAGGATAGTGGGAAGCAATTTCAGTCTCAGGGAGAGGAGGAAGCACTCTACAGTCCCCAGGCAGTTTACAGCACTCTCTACAGTCCCAGGCAGGGAAGCACTCTCACAGTCCCAGGGTAGTAGCAATTTCTTACAGTCTCAGGCAGTGGGGTAGTACTCTGTGTCCCAGGCAGTGGGGCAGTACTTCCACAGTCCCAGGGTGTGGGGTACTTCACAGTCTCAGGGCAGTGGGTAGCACTTCACAGTCCTCAGGGTAGTGGGGCAGCAATTCCCACAGTCCCAGGGCAGTGGGAAGTACTCTACAGTCCTCAGTAGTGGGGAAGCACTCTCACAGTCCCAGGGTAGTGAGGAAGTACTCTACAGTCCCAGGGTAGTGGGGAAGCAATTTCCACAGTCTCAGGTAGTGGGGTGCACTCTACAGTCTCAGGTAGTGTAGCACTCACAGTCCAGGGTAGTGGGGTAGTACTCTACAGTCTCAGGAAGTAGTAAGTAATTTTCACAGTCCCAGGCAGTGGGGAAGCAATTTCCCCACAGTCCTCAGGGTGGGGAAGCACTCTACAGTCCCAGGGTAGTGGGAAGCAATTTCACAGTCTCATGGTAGTGGGAAGTACTCTCAGCAGTCTCAGCGTAGTGGGCAGTACTCTCCACAGTCTCAGGGCAGTGGGGTAAGTACTCTATTGTGTCCACGGCAGTGGGGAAGCAATTTCACAGTCCCAGGCAGTAGCAATTTCACAGTCCCAGTAGTGGGGCAGGCAATTTCCACAGTCCCAGGGCAGGGTAGTACTTCCACAGTCCCAGGGTAGTGGGTAGTACCCCACAGTCCCAGGGTAGTGGGGAAGCACTCTACAGTCTCAGCGTATGGGGAATTACTCTACAGTCTCAGGGCAGGGGGTAGTACTTCACAGTCCCAGGGAGAGTGGGGAAGTACTCCCACAGTCCCCAGGGTAGTGGGGGCAGTACTTTGCCAGTCTCAGGTAGTGGGGTAGCAATTTCACAGTCCCAGGGCAGTGGGCAGTAATTTCACAGTCTCAGGGCAGTGGGGAAGCACTCTACAGTCTCAGGTAGTGGGTAGTACTCTACAGTCCTCAGGGCAGTGGGGAAGTAATTTCACAGTCCCAGGGTAGCGGGGAAGTACTCACAGTCCTTTTGTGGCAGGGAAGTACTCTACAGTCTCAGGGTAGTGGATAGCAATTTCACAGTCCCAGGGTAGTGTAGTACCCCCACAGTCCCAGGCAGTGGGGTAGCACTCTACAGTCCCAGGGCAGTGGGAAGCACTTCCAACAGTCCCAGGCAGTGGGAAGTACTCTACAGTCCTCAGGGCAGTGGGGAAGCACTCTATAGTCCCAGGGCAGTGGGGCAGCAATTTCCATAGTCTCAGGGTAGTGGGGCAGTACTCTACAGTCTCAGGTAGCTGGCAGCAATCTCAGCAGTCCTAGGCAGCGGGGGTAGCACTTCACAGTCCTCAGGCAGTGTGGAAGCACTTCACAGTCCCAGGGTAGTGGGGAAGTACTTCACAGTCTCAGGCAGTGGGGTAGTACCCCACAGTCCCACAGGGTAGTGGGGCAGCAATTTCCAACAGTCCCAGGGCAGCGGGGCAGCACTCTACAGTCCTACAGGGCAGTGGGCAGTAACTCCCACAGTCCCAGGGCAGTGGGTAAGTACCCCACAGTCCCAGGGTAAAGGGCAGGCACTCTACAGTCCCAGGCAGTGGGGAAGCACTTCCACAGTCCCAGGGCAGTGGGAAGCACTCTCTACAGTCTCAGGGTAGCAGGGGGAAGCAATTTCACAGTCTCAGGTAGTGGGGAAGCACTTCTACAGTCCCAGGGCAGTGGGGCAGTACCCCCACAGTCCTCAGGGTAGTGGGAAGCACTCTACAGTCTCAGGTAGTGGGGGAAGCACTTCCACAGTCTCAGGGTAGTGGGGAAGCACTCTATAGTCCCAGGGCAGTGGGGCAGTGACTTCCACAGCTCAGGGCAGCGGCAGCAATTCCCACAGTCCCAGGGCAGCGGGGCAGCACTTCCACAGTCCCAGGGCAGTGTGAAGCACTTCCACAGTCCCAGGGTAGTGAAGCACTTCACAGTCCTGTGGGCAGTGGGCAGTACCTCCACAGTCTCAGGTAGTGGCAGTACTCCACAGTCCCAGGCAGTGGGGCAGCACTTCCACAGTCCTCAGGGCAGGGCAGTACTTCCACAGTCCCTGTGGCAAAGGGGGTAGGCACTTCCCACAGTCTCAGGGTAGCGGGGAAGCACTTCCACAGTCTCAGGGCAGGGGAAGTACCTCTCACAGTCTCAGGTAGTGGGAAGCACTCCCACAGTCCCACAGGGTAGTGAGGAAGCAATTCTACAGCCCCAGGGTAGTGGCCAAGCACTCTCTACAGTCCCAGGGCAGTGGGAAGCACTCTACAGTCCCAGGGTAGTGGGGTGGTACCTACAGTCCCAGGGTAGTGGGTAGTACTCTACAGTCCCAGGGTAGTGGGGGAAGTACTTCACAGTCCAGGTAGTAGCAATTTCCTTACAGTCCCAGGCAGTGGAAAGCACTTCTACAGTCCTCAGGAGTAGTGGGAAGCATCACAGTCCCAGGCAGTGGGGTAGCACTTCCACAGTCTCAGGGTAGTGGGCAGCACTCTACAGTCCCAGGGCAGTGGGGGAAGCACCCCCACAGTCCCAGGGCAGTGGCACCCCCACAGTCCCAGGGCAGTGGGGCAGTACCTACAGTCCTCAGGCAGTGGGGAAGCACTTCCACAGTCCCAGGCAGTGGGGAAGTACTCTACAGTCCTCAGGTAGTGGGAAGCACTTCACAGTCCTCAGGGTAGTGGGGAAGCACTTCTACAGTCCCAGGTAGTGGGGCAGTACTTCACAGTCCCAGGGTAGTGGGTAGTACTCCCACAGTCTCAGGGCAGGTGGGGGAAGCAATTTCCACAGTCCCAGGTAGTGGGGAAGCACTCCCACAGTCCCAGGGTAGTGGGGAAGCACTTCCACAGTCCCAGGGTAGTGGGAAGCACTTCCCACAGTCCTCAGGTTAGTGGGAAGCAATTTCACAGTCCCAGGGCAGTGGGGGAAGCACTCTATTGTGTCCCAGGGCAGTGGGGAAGCACTTCACAGTCTCAGGGCAGGGAAGTACTTCACAGTCTCAGGGCAGTGGGGAAGCACTCTACAGTCCCCAGGCAGTGGGGAAGTACTCTACAGTCCCAGGTATGAGGAAGCACTCCCTACAGTCCCAGGGCAGTGGGGGCAGCACTTCACAGTCTCAGGTAGTGGAAGTACTCTGCAGTCCTCAGGCAGTGGGGAAGCACTTCCCACAGTCCTTGTAGTAGTGGGGAAGTAATTTCACAGTCCCAGGCAGTGGGGAAGCACTCTACAGTCCTCAGGGTAGTGAAGCACTTCCACAGTCTCAGGGTATGGGGCAGTACTCTACAGTCCCAGGTAGTGGGAAGCACTTCACAGTCCCAGGGTAGTGCCACTCTCACAGTCCTGTGGCAGTGGGCAGTACCCACAGTCCCAGGGCAGGGGGAAGTACTCTACAGTCCCAGGGCAGTGGGTATACCTCCCACAGTCCTCAGGCAGTGGGGCAGCACTCCATAGTCCCAGGCAGTGGGGAAGCACTTCCACAGTCCTCAGGGCAGGGGAAGCAATTTCCACAGTCCCAGGGTAGTGGGCAGTACTCTACAAACCCAGGGTGCAGTGGGGAAGCACTCACAGTCCTCAGGGCAGTGGGGCAGTACTCCACAGTCTCAGGGTAGTGGGTAGTACTTCCACAGTCCCAGGGTAGTGTAGCACTCACAGTCCCAGGGCAGTGGGGTAGTACCTCCTAACAGTCCTGTGGGCAGGCAGTACTCTACAGTCCCAGGCAGTGGGGAAGCACTTCCACAGTCCCAGGGTAGTGGGGCAGCACTCATTGTGTCCCAGGGCAGAGGGGTAGTACTCTTCAGTCCCAGGGCAGTGGGGGAAGCACTCACAACCCAGGGGCAGTAGCACTTCCACAGTCCCAGGCAGTGGGGAAGTACTCCCACAGTCCCGTGGCAGTGGGTAATTTCCACAGTCCCAGGGTAGTGGGAAGCAATTTCACAAACTTCAGGCAGTGGGGCAGCAATTTCACAGTCCTCAGGGCAGTGGGGGAAGTACTCCCACAGTCCTCAGGCTAGTGGGCCACTCTACAGTCCCAGGGCAGGGGAAGTACCTACAGTCTCAGGGTAGTGGGGAAGCACTCTCACAGTCCCAGGGTAGCAAGAAAATACAGTCCCAGGGCAGGCAGCACTCCCACAGTCCCAGGGTAGTGGGGCAGCACTCTACAGTCCCAGGGTAGTGGGGCAGCACTCTACAGTCCCAGGTAGTGGGCACTCTACAGTCCCAGGGTAGCGGTAGCACTTCACAGTCCCAGGGCAGTGGGTGCCACTTCTGCCAGTCTCAGGGCAGGGGTACTTCTACAGTCCTTCAGGGCAGTGGGAAGCACTCTACAGTCCCAGGGTAGTGGGGAAGCACTCTAAGGTCCCAGGGTAGGCAGTGGGGTAAGTACTCACAGTCCCAGGGCAGGGGTAGCACTTCCTGTCCTCAGGTAGGGGAGCAATTTCACAGTCCCAGGCAGTGGGGCAGCACTCTACAGTCCTCAGGGCAGTGGGTACTCTGGCCAGTCCCACAGGGCAGTGGGGAAGCACTTCCACAGTCCCCAGGGCAGTGTAGCACTCTACAGTCCCAGGGTAGGGGGCAGCACTTCCACAGTCCCAGGGCAGTGGGGGAAGCACTCTACAGTCCCAGGGCAGTGGGCAGCACTTCCACAGTCCCAGGGTAGTGGGGCAGTACCCCTACAGTCCCAGGGCAGTGGGGAAGTACTTCACAGTCCAGGGTAGTGGGGTAGCACTCTACAGTCCCAGGGCAGTGGGGAAGCACTCTCACAGTCTCAGGGCAGTGGGGTAGTACTTCTCTACAGTCCCAGGGTAGAGGGGTAGTACTCTTCAGTCCTCAGGGGCAGTGGAAGTACTCTGTCCCAGGGTAGTAAAGCAATTTCCACAGTCCCCAGGCAGTGGCTACCTACAGTCCCAGGCAGTGTGGGGTAGTACTCTCTACAGTCTCAGGGCAGGGGTGCAATTTCTCACAGTCCTTTTGTGGCAGGGGGTACCTCCACAGTCCTTACAGGGCAGTGGGGAAGCACTTCACAGTCCTGTGTCAGTGGGAAGCACTTCACAGTCCCAGGGCAGTGGGAAGCACTTCTACAGTCCAGGGTAGTGGGAAGCACTTCCACAGTCCCAGGGTAGTGGGGCAGTACTTCACAGTCCTCAGGCAGTGGGGCAGCACTCACAGTCTCAGGGCAGGCAGTACCTCCCACAGTCCTTGAGGGTGGGCAGTACTCCCCACAGTCTCAGGGTAGTGGGCAGTACCCCACAGTCCCAGGGCAGCGGGGTAGCAATTTCCACAGTCCCAGGGCAGTGGGGAAGTACCCCCACAGTCCCAGGGTAGTGGGGAAGCACTCTACAGTCCTCAGGGGTAGTGGGGAAGCTACTCACAGTCCCAGGCAGGAGGAAGTACTCCACAGTCCCAGGGCAGGGGAAGCAATTTCCACAGTCCAGGTGGGTAGTACTCTACAGTCCCAGGGCAGTGGGAAGCACTCCCACAGTCTCAGGGTAGTGGGGAAGCACTTCACAAACTTCAGGGCAGTGGGGAAGCACTCTCACAAACTCAGGTAGTGGGGCAGCGCCCCACAGTCCCAGGGCAGGGGGTAATTTCCACAGTCCCAGGGCAGTGGGGCAGCACTCCACAGTCCCAGGGCAGTGGGCAGCACTTCACAGTCCCAGGGCAGTGGGGCAGTACTTCCCCACAGTCCCAGGGTAGTGGGCAGTACTCCCACAGTCCCTAGGGCAAAGGGGGCAGTACTTCCACAGTCCTCAGGTGTAGTGGGGAAGCACTCTGACAGTCCCAGGGTAGTGGGAAGTACTCTCTACAGTCCTTGGTAGTGGAAGTACTCACAGTCCCAGGGCAGTGAGGAAGCACTTCCACAGTCTCAGCAGTGGGAAGCACTCTACAGTCCTTGTGGCAGGGGCAGTACTACGTCTCAGGGCAGTGGGGAAGCACTCCCACAGTCCTCAGGTAGGGCAGTACCCACAGTCCTCAGGGTAGTGGAAGTACTTCACAGTCCCAGGTAGTGGGGAAGCATTTCACAGTCCCAGGGTAGTGGGGAAGCACTTCCACAGTCCCAGACTAGTGGGGAAGTAATTTTACAGTCCCATGGTAGTGGGGAAGCACTTCACAGTCCCAGCTGCAGTGGGTACCTACAGTCCCAGGGCAGGGGCAGCAATTTCACAGTCCTCAGGGCAGTGGGGAAGCACTCCACAGTCCCAGGCAGTGGGGGCAGTACTCTACGTCCCAGGGCAGGGGCAAGTAGCACCCCCACAGTCCCAGGGCAGTGGGCAGTACTCTCACAGTCCCAGGGCAGTGGGCAGTACCTACAGTCCTCAGGGCAGTGGCGACTTCACAGTCCTCAGCGTAGTGGGGAAGCACTCTCACAGTCCCAGGCAGGGGCAGTACTCACAGTCCCAGGGCAGTGTGAAGCACTCACAGTCCCAGGGTAGTGGGGAAGTACTCACAGTCCAGGTAGTGGATAGCACTTCACAGTCCTAGGGTAGTGTAGTACTTCCACAGTCCCAGGGTGGCAGTGGGTAGCACTCTACAGTCCTCAGGCAGTGGGGAAGTACTTCTACAGTCCCAGGCAGTGGGGAAGCACTTCCTACAGTCCCAGGCAGTGGGGAAGTACTCATAGTCTCAGGGTAGTGGGCAGTAATTTCACAGTCCCAGGGTAGTGGGTAGTACCCCTACAGTCCCAGGGTAGCGGGGTAGTACTCTAAGAATCCCAGCGTAGTGGGGAAGTACTTCTACAGTCCTTACAGGGTAGGGCAGTACCCCACAGTCTCAGGGTAGCGGGGTAGTGACCTCACAGTCCCAGGGTAGCGGGGCAGCACTCACAGTCTCAGGCAGTGTGGAAGCACCCACAGTCCCAGGTATGGGGAAGTACTCTACAGTCCCAGGTAGTGGGAAATACTCTACAGTCCCAGGGCAGTGGGCAGTACCTCCACAGTCCCAGGGCAAAGTGGGTACTCTACAGTCCTCAGGCAGTGGGCAGTACTCCCACAGTCCAGGGCAGTGGGTAGTACCTCTCATTAGTCCCAGGTGGCAGTACTCTACAGAACCAGGGCAGCGGGGAAGCAATTTCCACAGTCCCAGGGCAGTGGGGAAGCACTTCACAGTCCCAGTGTAGTGGGGAAGTACTTCTACAAACTCAGTGCAGTGGGGAAGCACTCTACAACTTCAGGCAGTGGGGACACTTCACAGTCCCAGGCAGTGAGGAAGTACTTTGCAGTCCCAGCAGTGGGGAAGCACTTCACAGTCTCAGGGCATGGGGAAGTACTTCCTACAGTCCCAGGGCAGTGGGCAGTAATTTCCACAGTCCCAGGTAGTGGGTAGTACTTCACAGTCTCAGGGCAGTGGGGGAAGCACTTCACAACTTCAGGGTAGTGGGGAAGCACTTCTACAGTCTCAGGGTAGTGGGAAAGTACTCACAGTCTCAGGGTAGTGGGGAAGCACTTCACAGTCCCAGGGTATAGTGGGGCAGCACTCTACAGTCCCAGGGCAGTGGCAGCACCCCCACAGTCCCAGGGCAGTGGGAAGCACTTCACAGTCCTCAGGGCAGTGGGGAAGTACTCCCACAGTCCTCAGGTGGGGCAGTACTCCCACAGTCCTCAGGGAGTAGTGGGGAAGCAATTTCACAGTCCTCAGGGTAGTGGGGAAATACTTCACAGTCTCTGCAGTGGGGGAACACTCTACAGTCCTGGGCAGTGGGGAAGCACTTCCACAGTCCCAGGCAGTGGGGCAGTGCCTCTACAGTCCCAGGGTAGTGGGTAGTACTCTACAGTCCTTTGTAGGGCAGTGGGGAAGCAATTTCACAGTCCCAGGCAGTGGGGAAGTACTCTACAGTCCCAGGGCAGTGGGGAAGCATCACAGTCCCCAGGGTAGTGGGGAAGCACTTCACAGTCCCAGTTTAGTGGGGGAAGCAATTTCCACAGTCCTCAGATTAGTGGGAAGCACTCTCACAGTCCAGGGTAGTGGGGAAGTACTCCCCACAGTCCTCAGGCAGTGGAGAAGTACTTCCCACAGTCCCAGGGCAGGGGAAGTACTTCCCACAGTCCCAGGGTAGTGGGGCAGCACTTCACAAACCCAGGCAGTGGGGCAGCACTTCACAGTCTCAGGGTAGTGGGGGAAGCACTTCACAGTCCTCAGGGCAGTGGGGCAGTACCTACAGTCCCAGGGCAGTGGGCAGTAATTCCACAGTCCCAGGGTAGTGGGGCAGCACTTCACAGTCCCAGGGCAGGGGTAGCAATTTCACAGCCCCAGGGCAGTGGGGCAGCACTTCCTACAGTCCTGTGGGCAGTGTGAATACTCTACAGTCTCAGGCAGTGGGAAGCACTTCCCACAGTCCCAGGGTAGTGAGGAAGTACTTCCCACAGTCCCAGGGTAGTGGGGCAGTACTCTACAGTCCCAGGGCAGTGGGTAGCACTCTACAGTCCCAGGTAGTGGGGTAGCAATTTCTGTTCCAGGGCAGTGGGAAGTACTTCACAGTCCTTCAGGCAGTGGCAGCACCCCCACAGTCTCAGGGCAGTGGGGAAGCACTTCCACAGTCCAGGTAGTGGAAGCACTTCCCTACAGTCCCAGGGCAGTGGGGGAAGCACTCTACAGTCCCAGGGTAGTGGGGAAGCAATTTCCCACAGTCCTACAGGGTAGTGGGCAGTACTTCACAGTCCTCAGGGCAGGCAGCAATTCTACAGTCCTGTGGCAGTGGGAAGCACTCTACAGTCCCAGGAGGCAGTGGGGGAAGCATCACAGTCCCAGGGCAGTGGGGAAGCACTTCCACAGTCCTCAGGGCAGTGGGAAGCACTCTGTCAGTCCCAGGGTAGTGGGGAAGTACTCTGCAGTCCTCAGGTTAGTGTAAAGCACTTCACAGTCTCAGGTAGTGGGGAAGCATCACACAGTCTCAGGGTAGTGGGGAAGCAATTTTCACAGTCTCAGGGTAGTGGGGAAGCACTCATTAGGTAGTGGGAAGCACTCTACAGTCCCAGGGTAGTGGGGAAGCACTCTACAGTCCTTTAGGCAGTGAGGAAGCACTCCCACAGTCTCAGGGTTGTGGGGAAGCAATTTCACAGTCCTCAGGCAGGGGAAGCACTTCACAGTCCTCAGGGCAGTGGGTAAGTACTCTACAGTCCCAGGGTAGTGGGTAGCAATTTCACAGCCCAGGGCAGTAAGTAGCACTCTACAGTCCCAGGGTAGTAAGTAAATTTCACAAAATCTCAGGGTAGTGGGGCAGCACTCCCACAGTCCCAGTGTAGTGGGTAGCACTTCCACAGTCCTCACAGGGCAGTGGGCAGGCATCACAGTCCAGGCAATGGGGAAGCACTCTCTACAGTCCCAGGGTAGTGGGGAAGCACTTCACAGTCCTCAGGCAGTGAGGAAGCACTTCCACAGTCTCAGGGCAGGGGCAGTAATTTCACAGTCCTCAGGGTAGTGGGGTAGTACTCTACAGTCCTCAGGGTAGTGGGGAATACCTCACAGTCTCAGGGTAGTGGGGAAGCATCACAGTCTCAGGGCAGTGAGGAAGCACTTCCACAGTCCCAGGGCAGTGGGGTAGTACTCTCACAGTCCCAGGGCAGTGGGGCAGCACTCCCACAGTCCCAGGGCAGTGGGGCAGCACTCCCACAGTCCCAGGGTAGTGTGGTGCCACTTCCACAGCCCCAGGCAGTGGCAGCACTTCCACAGTCTCAGGGTAGTGGGGAAGCACTTCAGTCCTAGGGTAGTGGGGAAGCAATTTCCTACAGTCCCAGGGCAGTGGGGCACTCCCACAGTCCCAGGGTAGTAAAGCACTCTACAAACCCAGGGCAGTGGGAAGTACTCACAGTCTCAGGGCAGTGGGTAGTACTCTCTACAGTCCCAGGGTAGTGGGGCAATTCCCACAACTCTGTAGTAGTGGGAAGCACTTCACAGTCTCAGGTAGTGGGAAAGCAATTTCACAGTCCTCAGGGTAGTGGGAAGCACTTCACAGTCCCAGGTAGTGGGGCAGTACTCTACAGTCCCAGGCAGTGGGCAGCACCCCCACAGTCCCAGGGTAGTGAAGTACTCTACAGTCCTTCAGGGCAGTGGGGCAGTACCCCCACAGTCCCAGGCAGTGGGGGTAGCACTCACAGTCCAGGGCAGAAGCATCCCACAGTCCAGGGCAGTGACTCCACAGTCCCAGGGCAGGGGGAAGCACTCCACAGTCCTCAGGGCAGTGGGGAAGCACTACACCCAGGGCAGTGGGGAAGCACACAGTCCCAGGGCAGTGGGGGAAGCATTTCACAGTCCCAGGTAGTGGGGCAGTACTCACAGTCCTCAGGCAGTGGGAAGACTTCACAGTCCCAGGGCAGTGGGGGAAGCACTTCTACAAGCTCCAGTGGCAGTGGGGAAGCACTCACAGTCCTCAGGGCAGTGAGTACCACTACCAGTCCCAGGGCAGTGCCAGTACTCACAGTCCCAGGGCAGTGGGGAGCACCCACAGTCCCAGGGTTAGTGGGGAAGCACTTCACAGTCCTAGGTAGTGTACTTCACAGTCAGGTAGTGGGGAGCCTCACAGTCCCAGGGTAGTCCCCAGGGCACTCTAGGGAAGTACTTCTACAGTCCCAGGGTAGTGGGGAAGTACTTCTACAGTCCCAGGGTAGTGGGGAAGTAAAATACTTAGCTAAGTAATGGCGTCTACCTGGAGGGTATTCCGGGGGTCAATCCCCCCGCGGCCCGGTCCATGATCCGGTCTTATTGTGGATCAGGGCCTGCTCAAACAAGTTGTTACTGCAGGCCACATGGAATCCATCGTACGAGGCACAGCCTGGCTGCTCAGTTACTGATTTTTGGTATCTGTCCAGTTCCCTCTTGAAGTCGGATAGGTATCTATTGGTAACCCCCTTTATGTATGATGGAAGGCTGTTGAACAGTCTTGTGCCCCCGACACTGTATTTTCTCTCAGTTTGCTTGCGGTACCCCTGCTTTTCATTAGGGGTATGTTGCACTGTCTCCATTTTTCTTATCATAAGAAGTGATTTGTATGTGTATATTTGGGACCAGTCCCTCTCGCCTGCACTCTAAGACGTACAGGACTTCAAACGTTCCCAATAATTGAGGTGATTTACTGAACTTATACGCGCGGCAAAGGTCCTCTCTTCATTCTCTAGATCTGCCTTGAAGGAGCTGTTAGTGTACAGCAGTATTCCAGCCTAGATGAAAGTGATTTAAAGAGGGTCATCATTTGCTTGGCATCTTTTGTTTTGAAGGTTCTCATTATCCATCCTATCATTTTCCTCGCAGATGTGATAATGACACTGTTGTGCTCCTTGAAAGTGAGATCCTCTGACATTATCACTTCTAAGTTCTTCACATTAGTTTTTCGCTCTGTTGTGCAGTTACAATTTTGTTTTATACCCAGTTCTATGTTTTAATTCCCAAACTTTCCTTAACGGAGGTTAAACTCCATACATAGTTTTAAGACTGGGTATATTAGGGATTAATGAGGCCAGGAGTCTGTAATGTACAGTGATGAAACATACAAGGTTGAGCCAGGAGCTGAGAGTGGGGTAGGGTATGTTCGGGTAGTAAACTATGAATGGTGCTGGGTACCAGGAGCTGAGAGTGGGGTAGGGTATGTTCAGGTAGTAAACTATGAATGGTGCTGGGTACCAGGAGCTGTGAGTGGGGTAGGGTATGTTCGGGTAGTAAACTATGAATGGTGCTGGGTACCAACATAGTAAACTATGGTAGGGTAGTAATCTATGAATGGTCATGATGGGTTTATGGACTGAGCACCAACATGGTAGGGTATGGTAAGGTAAACTATATATAATTGGTCTTAATGCCTGAAGGCTGCTTCTGGGGGTCATTGCCCCCGCGGCCCGGTCCCAGACCAGACTCTTGGTGGATTAAGGCCTGATCAACTAGGCTGTTACCGCTGACTGCACCCAGTCTAGTGTATAAACTTCATCCCGAATGGTCAAGAACTGATTTGAGGAACTTGCCCAATTCCCTCCTGAAGCCAGCCAAATGTTCATTGGTGATTCCCTTAAGCACGCAGAGAGGGCGATGAAGAGTCGGGGACCTCTGACACTCATCCAGCTCTCTCTTAGCACCCCTGCTTTGTGTTGGAGGCACTTCGTACCGCCTGCCAAGTCTTTCACATGGAGTGATTTCAGTGTACAGGTTTGGAACCAGTCCCTCCAGGATATTCCAGGTGTCACTTATGATGTAACTTTCTCGCTTACGTTCCAAGGCATACAGTTGCATACGTGCCAAGGCATACAGCAGTGTTCCATCCTGGAGAGAACAGGTTACCACACCACAGTAGACTATAACAGGTTATGGTAGTGTGTGTGGTAGGGTAGTAAACTACCAGTAGTCATAGTTCACTTAGTGAAATTTAATTCTTCATTTCCTCTTGTTTATTCTGCTGCTCTAACACGACTCTTACCCACCTTCCCGCCTCCACCTTCCCCTGTACACACCCATGTACCACTGACTCCACCACTCCTTCCACTGCCCCGCCCTCCACCGATCCACCACGAACCTCTTCACCGCCCCCCTTCCACCACCCCTGCACCCACCAAAACCACCCTACCACCGCCCCTTCCACCCACCTCCACCGCCCCTCCACCCACCACCACCACCACCTCCACTGTCCCTCCACCCACAAACACCACCTCCACTGCCCCTCCACCCACCAACACCACCTCCACCGTCCCTCCACCCTCCCTCCTTCATCTCACATTACATCAATAATCTCCATACAACCACTCTAACCATGCGCGCCAGGACTCCTCCTAGCCCACACCCCAACACACACATACACACACACACACACACACACACACACACACACACACACACACACACACACACACACACACACACACACACAGGTGGAGATGATACGGGGAGCAGGAAAACAACTGATATCAAAAGACAATGAACTCTAGAGGAATAGGAAGTGGGAGGAGGTCGCTGATTATGTATTGCGTTTGGGAGGGTGAGGGAATTATAACTAATGAAATATTGGCAGCAGATGGAAGAGAGGTTCATGACATCATTGAACAGACAGGTGCGCAGGCTGGGGTGGCAGACTTTGCAAGAATACACAAGGAATAAAATGTGACTGGTCAAACCGACCCTGGCATCAGAAATGTCACGAGATCTGATCCTGAGATGGAAACCACTGTCGAGGGAAGCCAACAAATATCATGGAGTATTCCTCAATGGTTTCCACTCTCAGAAGTTTTAGTGTTATCAGCACAAGATGTTACGGTGCTATGATTTATGTCCTTGTCATTGTTGGATATATGTATGAGAAACAGAAGTGGCCGAGTACCGTTCCTTGTGGAACAAAGCCTTTGACTGTGCCAGTCTCCGACTACGCTACTTTTTGGGTTATATTCGCTAAGAAGTTAAATATCCATCTACCCACTTTTCCAGTTATTTCTTTTACACACTTTTTGTGCACAGTCACGCCATGGTCTCATTTGTCGAGCGTTTTCTGCAAAATTAGTATATACTACATAAGCATTTAGCTTGTCTTTCAGAACCTTCAGGACCGCATCGTTAATGGTCCAGCATTTGTGAAAAGCATTCTGTCTTTGATTGTGTAAATGTTGTGATTCCATGTGATTGGCAATCTTGCTTCTTATGACTCCTTCAAAGATTTTGATCATGTGTTAAGCTAAGGTTGTTGTCTGTACGTTTTTTCTTTGCTAAATGGGGTAATATCTGCGTTTTTCAATTCAACGACTGGGACGACACCTTTGCCCAAGCTTCCTGTCCATAAATTACTAAGGGCCCAAGATAGTAGTTTCATGCAATTTTTTATAAGTATAGAATTCTACAATCCTGGGCCTGGAGCAGAATGCATGGGCATACTGTCGATGGCTTCTTCGAAGTCAACTGGGGAGAGGGATGCATCGGAAATTGGGGAGACGCTGGCAGGGTTTTGAGTCTCATTCATGAAAAAACTATCTTGTGTCACTGATCTGGGTCAGTACCAGAGTTAGAGGCAACACTCTCAGCAGCAATGGTACCAGAGCCAGAGGCAACACTCTCAGCAGCACTGGTACCAGTCAGTGGCAACACTCTTAGCAGCACTGGTACCAGTCAGAGGTATCACTCTCAGCAGCACTGGTACAAGAGCCAGAGGCAACACTCTCAGCAGCACTGGTACAAGAGCCAGAGGCAACACTCTCAGCAGCACTGGTACAAGAGCCAGAGGCAATACTCTCAGCAGCACTGGTACAAGAGCCAGAGGCAACACTCTCAGCAGCACTGGTACAAGAGCCAGAAGCAACACTCTCAGCAGCACTGGTACAAGAGCCAGAGGCAACACTCTCAGCAGCACTGGTACAAGAGCCAGAGGCAACACTCTCAGCAGCACTGGTACAAGAGCCAGAGGCAACACTCTCAGCAGCACTGGTACAAGAGCCAGAGGCAACACTCAGCAGCACTGGTACAAGAGCCAGAGGCAACACTCTCAGTAGCACTGGTACAAGAGCCAGAGGCAACACTCTCAGTAGCACTGGTACAAGAGCCAGAGGCAACACTCTCAGCAGCACTGGTACAAGAGCCAGAGGCAACACTGACAGCAGTATCAACACCAGTTCTATCAACAGTTTTGCTGATATGAACATCTACACAAACCCTAGAAGCACCGGGGTCACAAGCACCAGCATCAGTACTGGTGACAGGACCAGGATCAGAAACTGTACCTCTACCACCAGTATCAGTTCCAGACACACCAGGACCACCGGTATCAGCACCAGTTGCAGCACTCAAAGCCATTTGTACCAGCCTTCAACATGGGTTACTCCAGTAGTAACATGGGTTACTCCAGTAGTGACATGGGTTACTTCAGTAGTAACATGGGCTAATTCAGTAGTAACATGGGTTACTTTAGTAACATGGGCTACTTCAGTAGTAACATGGGTTACTTCAGTAGTAACATGGGCTACTTCAGTAGTAACATGGGTTACTTCAGTAGTAACATGGGCTACTTCAGTAGTAACATGGGTTACTTCAGTAGTAACATGGGCTACTTCAGTAGGAACATGGGTTACTTCAGTAGTAACATGGGCTACTTCAGTAGTGACATTTCTAGTATATGTCTCCCTTTACTGGTTTATGCTAGATTGTTGTTAGTGTTTGCAGGACTATACAAGGTTAAGCACGCCAGATGACTGACTCTTTAGGAGATGCTGCCCAGTGCTTGTGTATGCTGGTGCACCACAGTTATCGCTTACTTGTTCAGGCATCATCGGCCTCGCTGCCCGGTCACAGCCCAGGACTCTGTATCGTTTATGATGCGGCGCACAATTGCTAACCAGAGATGCCTACTACTGCCTCTTGCTGCCTCTGTTGCCTGTGCTGCCTGCGCTGCTTTCAGAGACTGATAAACAGAAATGCCAAGGTCGCTTTCCTCTTTCGAAGTTGCCCAGTCAATAATTTGCTTTGAGTGACTGTCATTGTGCAGGTTTTGTTGCAAGAGTATATATAGTCTTGAATATCATTATGCACCTGTAGCATTTGTCTGTTGTATCCTATGAGGATGATGATGTTTGTGTCATTGTGGCTGGTAATTTATATCCTCTGCTTGCCAGGATTCACGCGTGCGCACACGCGCTCACGTACGTACACACACACACACACACACACACACACACACAGACACACACACACACAGACACACACACACACAGACACACACACACAGACACACAGACACACAGACACAGACACAGACACAGACACACACACACACACACACACACACACACACACACACACACACACACACACACACACACACACACACACACACACACACACTTGGGGACCCCGAAACATGGAGAGCCAAGATGATAGATGTGGTACTGGAAAACCTCATTCATCAACACATCAGGGACACTACCAGAGTGAGAGGGGAGGATGAACCAGCAAGACTGGACCTTGTGTTCACCCCGAGTAGCTCAGACATTGATGACATCACATATGAGAGGCCCCTCGGAACTAGTGACCACGTAGTCCTGAGTTTTGATTACATAACAGAGTTACAAGTGGAGAGGGTAACAGGAGTCGAAGGGGAAAAGCCAAACTATAAAAGGAGGGGGGGCACTACACAGGTATGACGAACTTAATGCAGGAGGTGCAGTGGGACAGAGAAATGGTAGGAAAGTTAGTAAATGAAATGATGGAATATGTAACAAAATGCAAGGAGGCAGAGGAAAGGTTTGTTCCCAAGGGCAACAGAAACAATGGGAAGACCAAAGCGAGTCCTTGGTTTACCCAAAGGTGCAGGGAGGCAAAAACTAAGTGCATTAGAGAATGGAAGAGGTACAGAGGCAAAGGACCCAGGAAAACAAGATCAGTCGAAGAGCCAGAAACGAATATGCACAGATAAGGAGGGAGGCCCAGCGACAGTACGAAAATGGCATAGCATCGAAAGTCAAGTCTGACCCGAAACTGCTGTTTAGCCACATTAGGAGACAGACAGCAGTCAAAGACCAGGTGATCAGGCTGAGGAAAGAAGGTGGGGAACTCACAAGAAACGATCAAGAGGTATGTGAGGAGCTCAACACGAGATTTAAGGAAGTATTCACAGTGGAGACAGGACTCTGGGAAGACAGGACAGAGGGGGACACCAACAGGGAATAGACCAACAAATGCTGGATGATATGCATACAACTGAGGAGGAGGAGGTGAAGAAGCTGCTAAGGGACCTTGATACCTCAAAGGCAATGGGACCGGACAACATCTCCGCGTGGGTCCTCAGGGAGGTAGCAGATATACTGTGTGTGCCATTAACCACAATCTTCAACACATTCCTTGAAACTGGTTAACTACCTGAGGTATGGAAGACCGCAAATGTAGTTGCCATTTTTAAAAAAAGGAGACATAAGAGAGGCACTAAATTACAGACCAGTGTCACTGACATGTATAGTATGCAAAGTCATGGAGAAGAGTTTTATGACAAAGTTACAAAAGTAAGACATGAAAGAGAGGATTGGGGGGGGGTTGATTGCATTTTCTTGGACTGCAAGAAGGCCTTCGACACAGTTCCTCACAAGAAACTAGTGCAGAAACTAGAGGATCAGGCGCATATAACAGGAAGGGCACTGGAATAGATTAGAGAATACCTGACAGGGAGGCAACAACGAGTCATGGTACGGGATGAGGTATCAAAGTGGGCATCTGTGACGAGTGGGGTCCCACAGGGGTCGGTCCTAGAACCAGTGCTATTGTTCGTATATGCGAATGACATGATGGAAGGGATAGACTCAGAAGTGTCCCTGTTTACAGATGATGTGAAGTTAATTAGGAGAATTAAGTCAGAGGAGGATCAGGCAGGACTACAGAGAGACCTGGACAGGCTGGACGCGTGGTCGAGAAACTGGCTCCTCGAATTTAACCCCGCCAAATGCAAAGTCATGAAGATCGGGGAAAGGCAAAGAAGACTGCAGACAGAGTATAGACTAGGTGGCCAAAGACTGCAAACCTCACTCAGGGAGAAAGATCTTCGGGTGAGTAAAATACCGAGCACGTCTCTGGAAGCACACATCAACCAGATAACTGCTGCAGCATATGGGCGCCTAGCAAACCTGAGATTAGCGTTCCGATACCTCAGTAAGGACTCGTTCAAGACTGTACACCGTGTACGTCAGGCCCATACTGAAGTATGCAGCACCAGTTTGGAACCCACTCCTGGTCAAGCACATCAAGAAATTAGAGGCTAGTTCTAGAGCTAAGGGAAATGTCCTACGAAGAAAGGTTAAGGGAAATCAGCCTAACGACATTGGAGGACAGGAGGTTTAGGGGAGACATGATAACCACATACAAAATACTGAGAGGTGGACAGAGACAGGATGTTCGAGAGGGGGGACACAGAAACAAGGGATCACAATTGGAAGTTAGAAATATTTCTTCATTCATAGAGTTGTCAGGAAGTGGAATAGTCTGGCAAGTTATGTAGTGGAGGCAGGAACCGTACATAGTAAATTTTAAGACGAGGTATGATGAAGCTTATGGAGCAGGGAGAGAGAGGGCCTAGTAGCCACCAGTGAAGAGGAGGGGCCAGGAGCTGAGTATCGACCCCTGCAACCACAATTAAGCGAGTACAATTAGGTGAGTACATACCCACACACACATGACAGCAGTAAGGCAAGAGAGAGAGGGGTGGGTAAATTGCATTTTCTTGGACTGTAAGAAGGCGTTTGATACGGTTCCGCACAAGAGATTATTGCAAAAGCTGGAGGACCAGGCAAGGATAACAGGGAAGGCACTGCAATGGATCAGGGAATACCTGTCAGGAAGACAACAGCGACTCATGGTACGTGGCGAGGTGTCAGAGTGAGTGCCTGTAACGAGCGGGGTGCCACAGGGGTCAATCCTAGGATCGGTTCTTTTCTGGTATTTGTGAACGACATGCCAGAAGGAATAGACTCCGAAGTGTCCCTGTTTGCTGATGTGAAGTTGATGAGAAGAATTCAGTCGGATGAAGACCAGGCAGAACTACAAAGGGATCTGGACAGGCTGCAGGCTTGGTCCAGCAACTGGCTTCTGGAGTTCAACCCCACCAAGAGTAAAGTTATGAAGATTGGGAAAGGGCAAAGAAGACAACAGATGTAATATAGTCTAGGGGGCCAGAGACTACAAACCTCGCTCAAGGAAACGGATCTTGAGGTGAATATAACACCGGGCACCTCTCCTGAGGCGCACATCAACCAAATAACTGCTGCAGCATATGGGTGCCTACCAAACCTAAGAACAGCATTCCGACATCTTAATAAGGAATCGTTCAGGACCCTGTACACTGTGTACATTAGGCCCATATGGGAGTATGCAGCACCAGTTTGGAACCCACACCTAGCCAAGCATGTAAGGAAACTAGAGAAAGTGCAGAGGTTTGCAACAAGACTAGTCCCGGAGCTAAGGGTTATGTCCAACGAGGAGAGATTAAGGGAAATTGACCTGACGACACTGGAAGACAGGAGAGAGAGGGGGGATATGATAACGACATATAAAATACTGAGAGGAATCGACAAGGTGGACAGAGACAAGATGTTCCAGGGATGGGACACAACAACAAGGGGTCACAGTTGGAAGATGAGGACTGAGATGAACCACAGGATGTTAGGAAGTATTTCTTCAGTCACAGAGTTGTCAGGAAGTGGAATAGTCTGGGAAGTGATGTAGTTTAACTGGAGAGAGTTCCGGGGGTCAACGCTCCCGCGGCCCGGTCTGTGAGCAGGCCTTACGGTGGATCAGGGCCTGATCAACCAGGCTGTTACTGCTGGCTGCACGCAATCCAACGTACGAACCATAACTCGGCTGGTCAGGTACCGACTTTAGGTGCTTGTCCAGTGCCTGCTTGAAGACTGACAGGGGTCTATTGGTAATCCCCCTTGTGTATGCTGGGAGGCAGTTGAACAGTCTCGGGCCCCTGACACTTATTGTATGGTCTCTTAACGTGCTAGTGACACCCCTGCTTTTCATTGGGGGGATGTTGCATCGTCTGCCGAGTCTTTTGCTTTCGCAAGGAGTCATTTTCGTGTGCAAATTTGGTGCTAGTCCCTCTAGGATTTTCCAGGTGTATATAATCATGTATCTCTCCCGCCTGCATTCCAGGGAGTACAGGTTCAGATACTTCAAGCGTTCCAAGTAATTCAGGCGTTTTATCTAAGTTATGTGTGCCGTGAAGGTTCTCTGTACATTTTGTAGTTCAGTAATTTCACCTGCCGTGAAAGGTGCTGTTAGTGTGCAGCAATATTCCGCCCTATATAGAACAAGCGACCTGAAGAGTGTCATGGGCTTGGCATCCCTAGTTTTGAAGGTTCTCATTATCCATGCTGTCATATTTCTAGCAGATGCGATTGATACGATGTTATGGTCCTTGAAGGTGAGATCCTCCGACATGATCACTCCCAGATCTTTGACGCTAGTTTTTCGCTCTATTGTGTGGTTGGAATTTGTTTTATACTCTGATGAAGTTTTAATTTCCTCACATTTACCATATCGGAGTAATTGAAATTTCTCATCGTTGAACTTCATATTTTCTGAAGCCCACTGAAAGATTTGGTTGATGTCTGCCTGGAGCCTTGCAGTGTCTTCAATGGAAGATACTGCCATGCAGATTCGGGTGTCATTTGCAAAGGAAGACACGGCACTGTGGCTTATATCCCTGTCTATGTCTGATATGAGGATGAGGAACAAGATGGGAGCGAGTACTGTGCCTTGCGGAACAGAGCTTTTCACCGTAGCCGCCTTAGACTTTACTCTGTTGACTACTACTCTTTGTGTTCTATCTGTCAGGAAATTATAGATCCAAAATCTGCACAATCCAGGGCAACATGGGTTCAGGGCAGGTCGCTCCTGCCTCTCACAACTACTGGATCACTATGACATGGCCTTGGATGCACTGGAAGAAAATCAGAATGCAGATGTAATATACACAGACTTTGCAAAAGCATTTGACAAATGCGATCATGTCGTAATAGCTTATAAAATACGTGCTAAAGGAATAACTGGGAAAGTGGGGAGATGGATCTTCAACTTCCTAACAAATCGAACACAAAGAGTAGTGGTCAACAGAGTTAAATCGGAGGCTGCCATAGTGAAGAGCTCTGTTCCACAAGGCACAGTACTCGCCCCCATCTTATTCCTTATCCTCATATCAGACATAAACAGAGATATACACCACAGCACCGTATCATCCTTTGCGGATGATACTAGGATCTGCATGAGGCTGTCATCTGCTGAGGACGCGGTTAACCTCCAAGAAGATATAAACAAAGTTTTCCAGTGGGCAACGGTAAACAATATGATGTTCAATGAGGACAAATTCCAACTACTCCGTTATGGAAAACTGGAGGAGATAATAACTAGAACAGAGTATACTACTGACTCCGGCCATACAATAGAGCGGAAAAATAATGTAAGGGACCTGGGAGTAGTAATGTCTGAGGATCTCACTTTCAAGGATCACAACAGTGCCACGATCGCACGTGCAAAGAAAATGATAGGATGGATAATGAGAACTTTCAAAACGAGAGATGCCAAGCCCATGATGATCCTTTTCAAATCACTTGTTCTCTCTAGGCTGGAATACTGCTGTACATTAACATCTCCATTCAAAGCAGGTGAAATCGCAGATCTAGAGAGTGTACAGAGATCCTTTACTGCACGTATAAGTTCTGTCAAGCACCTTAACTACTGGGAACGCTTGGAAGCACTTGACTTGTACTCGTTGGAACGCAGGAGGGAGAGATATATCATAATCTACACTTGGAAAATCTTGGAAGGAATGGTCCCAAATCTGCACACAGAAATCACTCCCAACGAAAGTAAAAGACTGGGCAGGCGATGCAAAATGCCCCCAATAAAAAGTAGGGGCGCCATTGGTACACTAAGGGAAAACACCATAAGTGTCCGGGGCCCAAAACTGTTCAACAGCCTCCCATCAAGCATTAGGGGAATTCCCAATAAACCCCTGGCTGCCTTCAAGAGAGAGCTAGACAGATACCTAAAGTCAGTGCCGGATCAGCCGGGCTGTGGCTCGTACGTTGGACTGCGTGCGGCCAGCAGTAACAGCCTAGTTGATCAGGCCCTGATCCATCGGGAGGCCTGGTCATGGACCGGGCCGCGGGGGCGTTGATCCCCGGAATAACCTCCAGGTAACCTCCAGGTAACCATCTACCAACTTTTCCTGTTATTCCTTTGGCATGCATTTTGTGTGCTATTACACCATGGTCACACTTGTCGAAGGCTTTTGCAAAGTCTGTATATTACATCTGCATTCTTTTTGTCTTCTAGTGCATCCAGGACCTTGTCGTAGTGATCCAGTAGTTGGGACAGACAGGAGTGACCTGCTCTAAACCCATGCTGCCCTGGGTTGTGTAACTGATGGGTATCTAGATGGATGGTGATCTTGCTTCTTAGGACCCTTTCAAAGATTTTTATATGTGATGTTAGCGCTATCGGTCTGTAGTTCTTTGCTATTGCTTTACTGCCCCCTTTGTGGAGTGGGGCTATGTCTGTTGTTTTTAGTAACTGTGGGACGACCCAAGTGTCCATGCTTCCTCTCCATAGGATGTTAAAAGCACGTGATAGGGGCTTCTTGCAGTTCTTGATGAGCACGGAGTTCCACGAGTCCGGCCCTGGGGCAGAGTGCATGGGCATGTCATTTATCGCCTGTTCGAAGTCATTTGGCGTCAGGATAACATCAGATAGGCTTGTGTTTACCAAATTCTGCGGCTCTCTCATAAAAAAATCATTTAGATCTTCGACTCTCAGTCTGGTTAGCGGCTTGCTAAAAACTGAGTCATATTGGAACTTGAGTAGCTCACTCATTTCTTTGCTGTCATATGTGTAGGACCCATCTTGTTTACGTAGTGGCCCAATACTGGATGTTCTCGACTTTGATTTGGCATAAGAAAAGAAATACTTTGGGTTTCTTTCAATTTCATATATGCCTTTTAGTTCTTCCTGCGATTCCCGACTCCTATAAGATTTCTTTAGCCTTAGTTCGATGTTTGCTATTTCTCTGACCAGTGTCGCCCTACGCATTACAGATATATTGGCCTCTTTTAGCCGCTCTGTTATTCTTTTCCTTCGCCTGTAAAGGGAGCGCCTGTCTCTTTCTATTTTATATCTACTCCTCCTTTTTCTTAAAGGAATAAGCCTTGAGCATACATCGAGTGCCACAGAGTTAATCTGTTCTAGGCATAAGTCGGGGTCTGTGGTGCTTAGGCTGTCTTCCCAGGTTATATCGTTTAGGACTTGGTTTACTTGGTCCCACTTTATGTTCTTGTTATTGAAGTTGAATTTGGTGAAGGCTCCCTCGTGACTGATCACATTTTGTTGTCTGGGGCTCTGCACATACATGTCTGAACCTCGATTATGTTGTGATCTGAGTATATTGTTTTTAATATGGTGACATTGTTAGTGAAGATGAGGTCCAGTGTATTCTCCAATCTAGTAGGCTCTATATTTGCTGGTTTAAGGTGAATTTTGCACAGAGATTCAAAAGCTCATGTGTGAGTTCTCATCTGAGCTGCCTCCTGGTATTACCACTGTGACAACATTATATGCTATATTCCTCCATTTTAGGTGCCTTAAGTTGAAATCCCCCAGGAGCAAGATGTTGGGAGCAGGAGCTGGAAGATTTTCCAGACAGTGGTCAATTTTCAACAGCTGCTCCTGGAATTGTTGGGACGTTGCATCCGGAGGCTTGTAGACTACCACAATGACTAGGTTTTGGTTCTCGATCTTTACTGCTAAAACTTCAACTACATCATTTAAGGCATTTAGCAGTTCTAAGTATATAAGTGACTCTGCTATATACAAGCCAACTCCCCCCTTTTGCCTGTTCACTTTGTGGCATCTGTATAGGTTGTAACCTGGGATCCATATTTCGTTGTCCAAGTGATCCTTTATGTGGGTCTCTGTGAAAGCCACGAACATTGTATTTGCCTCTGCAGGCAGTCCACGGATGAAAGGTATTTTGTTGTTCGTTGCTGGCTTTAGACCCTATATTTTTGCAAAGAAGAATGTCATCAATTGGTGGTACTAGGGGATGACTTTTTTTCCTGGCACTAATATCTGTGTCTGTTGGTTTGGAGTGGAGGCCATCTGTGATTCCACCCCAGAAATGATTGGATTTTGTATACGACTTCTGCCATTTCTTGCCAGTTTTTTTTTTTCCTTCCTGGCACTAAAATACCTCTCCCTCTTGAGTGGCTGTGGCTACCTGGGTTTTCCCATGGTCTGGATGTTTTGTATCTTTTTGTCCCCTTTAGATGGTGTGCCTGGCAATGTAACTTATAGCACTGTCTTTCCTGTACTGAAGAGTGACACATTTCAGAGTGAAAAAGCTTACAGGAAGGGAGGTCGCATTTTCCTGTTGTCATATGAGCACAGCATTTTCTAGGGTGGTCAAAGTTGCATGTTCCATCTGTTTTTTCCAGATATTCCATGCCTGCAGATACCAAGTGCATAGTATTTGCACAGGCTTGGTTTCTGTTTGCCTTGGATTTTTGTGACTGTATTCCCTGCTGGTGCATGTTTTCCTGTCTCTTTTCTATCTTCACTAGTACTAACAGTGGAGCTCTCACCAGTTATTTCTGGTAATTTACCTTCACTATTTCTAGTGGAATCCCCTTGATTGCTATCTCCTGTGGTATTGCTAGTTTGTAATATTGGTTTTATCTTGTCCTTAACTACAGTTGTTTCTCCACTACAGCTCCCGTCTCCCTCGAGGCCACTAACATGCATTCCTCCATGCATGCAGTTACTGTCTACCAGGACAGAACCTCCAGCCTTACAGTTACTGTCTACCTGTCCAGGAACCCCATCCTACAGTTACTGTCGGCCCGGACAGCGTCTCCAGCCTTACAGTTCCTGACTACCTGGCCAGCATCTTCAGTCATACAGTTACTGTCGGCCCGGACAGCGTCTCCAGCCTTACAGTTCCTGACTACCTGGCCAGCATCTTCAGTCATACAGTTACTGTCGGCCCGGACAGCGTCTCCAGCCTTACAGTTCCTGACTACCTGGCCAGCATCTTCAGTCATACAGTTACTGTCGGCCCGGACAGCGTCTCCAGCCTTACAGTTCCTGACTACCTGGCCAGCATCTTCAGTCATACAGTTACTGTCAGACAGGACATCATCCGCACCAAGGGCGATAGCACCATCCAGCCCAGACTTTTTATTTTCCCATCTGTTATAGAATGCTTTCAAGTTTTCTATGAAGGCCGCTTTGATGATATCCTCTTTTAATACCAATGTGATTTTATTCCACAGATTGATCTCATTTGGGCATACCCCAAAAACACTTCCCTGATTTAATACCTCTTGTAGATAATTCTTGGATATCTGCACAAGGGGTGTGAGCCCAATTCCCACAAAGGCTGCATATAATCCATGTAGAAGCCCGCTTGTTTGTTTGGCAGCAGACTACACAGGATTTCATAATGTGATTTTAATGATTGTTTTACTGTATTCTACCAATAACCTCCTGTTTATTCTAAAAGTAAGATCTGGCTATTTGTATTGTATCTATTTGTATTTGTACTTGCATATTTGGACAAGCTTACTGCTCTAGTAGTTACTGCTTCAGTAGTTACCGCTCTAGTAGTTACTGCTTTAGTAGTTACTGTTTGGGTGTTTGATGAGGGCACCTAAGACCCTGTCTGTTTATAGTCAGGTCAGAGGATACCTTATTGTCCAACGAATCTGTTTGAAACCGGTCAAAGGTTCGGAACCAGTCAAATCTGGTCGGTCACTTATTTACACATATCCGGTCGGTGATTGTGTAGTAACACATGAAGGAATTGCTGGAAAAATGTTTAACCGAGTAATATGAGATTAGACTGATACAAAAGTATACTTTGCGTGTTGGAGAAAACCGGTGATTGCTGGCAGCTCCTACTACAACGAACGGTCGAGATCTCAACCCTTATTTACAGCCTGAAGGGTTTGGCGCTTATATATCACTGTATTTAGCTTTTCTAGATTTTTTTCCGTCTCCACCACAACAAAGGCTGTGTTATCACTATAGTTATCAGGTGAAGATTACTGGAGGAAAATTTGCTTTTACTGGAGTAATATTTGCTTATCGTTGTGTATATTGCGACCGCTGCTAACTACAGGTTATATGAATTTCCACTGTATACGTCTAGTATTTCAAAAAAAGAAGAAAATTCTAATGATGGTCACTCCACCCCACTTGTTACTGGTTATTAGCTACGGCAGCACTATGGAGGCAGGATTCATACATAGCTTTAAGAGAAGGTATTTAGATAAAGCTCATGGAGCAGGAAGAGTAACCTAGTAGCGACCAGTGAAAAAGCGAGGCCAGGAGCTGCAACCACAGCTAGGTGAATACACACATTCACGCACGCATATACAACAGGCCTAGTGTCTAATTGACATGTGCCTAGGACAAAATGGTAACTAAAAGACAGACACACACACACACACACACACACACACACACACACACACACACACACACACACACATTATCTTTCTCACTTTTCCTCATTCATTCCCTCACGCTGATTCCATACACAATTTTAAGAATATATATGACAAGACACAAATGTCAAGAAACTTGTGAAAAAATCTCATGGAATCACAGTAGGTGCTCCATGCAGGGCAGCATACGTTTAGGGCAGGTCGCTCCTACCATTCATAATTGCTAGATCATTACAATGCAGTCATGGATGCTCCAGAAAACAAACTAAATACTGATATAGTGTACACTTATTTTACAAAAGGGTTCTACCAGTGCGACCATGGTGGGAGTGAACACAAAATGTGTGCGAAAGGAGTAACTGGAAAAATAGGCAGATATTTGACTTTTAAAGAAATAGAACCTAGAGAGTAAGAGTAAGCAGAGTAAAGTCGGAGGCTGCTAGAGTGAAAGACTCTGTTTCTCAAGGTACAGTACTCGACCCCACTTTTGTTTCTTACTCTAACTCTTATATCCGACATACACATAAATCATTGTTCCATAACATCATTTGCTGATGACACCAGAATCTCTTTTGAGAGTGGAGTCCGTCAAAGACCTAGCGAATCTCAGGTAGATGTAAATCAAACCTTCCAGTGGGTCTTAGACAATAACATGATGTGTAACTTGGACAAGTTTCAATTGCTCTGCTATAGAAGAACGGAGGAAATAAACTGTAACGGAGTACAGGGCAAACCCAAATCATTCAGTACAGTGAAAGTCCTATATGCTACACTTATGAGTAACGATCACTGTACAGGTGGGGATTGAACTCACGGCTAGTGAGTAGTAAAACTCCAGACCTACGCGTTTGCCACTAGGCCAGTTGACAAAATTAATCAAACTAGGTATATTTATACACCAAAGGAAGGTTAGCATAGGCGCTTTAGCCAGCTGGACTAGCGGCTAACACGCCGGTCTGGAGTTTTTAGGCTCATTAGCCATGAGTTCAGTCCCCACCCGTACCGTGGTTTGTCTGCAATCATGTCATTACGATTTCGTGAGTCATGAGTAACGATGATGGAAGATCTCATATTCAAGGATCACAACAATGCTTTCATTGCGGTAGCAATGAAAAGGATAGGATGGATAATTTGAACTTTCAAGACAAGAGATGCTGAGCCAATGATGATATTCTTAAACTTATTTGTTCTCTTCAGACCGTATACTAATGGGCTTCTTCAAGACAGGTGAGATTGCTGAGCTGGAAAACGTACAGAGAACTTTCACTGCTCATATGCACTCAATCATCTGAACTACTGGGAAATCTTGAAGTCCCTCAACTGTATTCCATGGAACGTAGGCGAGAAAGGTACACAATTTACACCTGGAAAATCCTGGAGGGACTGATCCCAAACCTAAACACTGAAATAACTCTGTATGACAACAAGAGACTTGGCAGACGGTGCAAAGTACCTCCTCTATAAAAAAAATGCAGGGGCGTGACAAATACACAAAGAATTAGGTCAGTGTCAGAAGTCTACTTGAGGTCTACCTGGAGGGTGTTCTGAGGATCAACGTCCCCGCTGTCTCCCACTGGTCAGGACCTGATCAACCAGGTTGTCACCGCTGGCAGCACACAATCTAGCGTACGAACCACAGCCCGGTTGGTCAGGTACTGATTTTAGGAATCTATTCAGTTCCCTTTTGAAGACAGCCAGGGGTCTATTGGTAATCCTCCTTATTTATGATGGGAGGCTGTTGAACGGTCCTGGGCCCCAGACACTTATTGTGTTTTATCTTAATGTACTCACGGCATCTCTGATTTTCATAGAGGTTATGTTGCCTGACTCGACTCTTCAACACACTCCCTCTGTACAAAAGGGGAATTACCAACAAACCTCTGGCGGTCTTTAAGAAGGAACTGGACGGGTTCCTCAAATCAGTTGTTCGCACGCTGGACTGAGTGCGGCCTGCAGTAACAGCTTGGTTGATCAGCCCTTGATCCTCCAGGAGGCCTGGTCTGGGACTTGGCTGCGGGGGCGTTGTTTCACGGAAACGTCCTTCTGGTATCCATTTAAGAGGCTATGAGACCGAGACTCGACCCCCCGCAACCACCGATAAGTGAGTAAACAGAAACCGTTACCCACGCAAACACCAAGTGAAATTCGAGAAACTCCGAAGGTACATAACCTAACTAATGGCTGAGCTGAGAGGAACAAGCTAACACACACACACATGCAGTATAGCTTTAGTAGCTTTTGAAACTGTCTCCTATTACCCTATGTTTAGAGTGATCTATTCCTTGGTTAGCTAGGTTACATCTATGCAGGACTATAGACATAACTTATTCGATCAGGCACCACGAAAGTGTGTAGAGAAGGGCTTAAGAGCTAGTTCTATTCTCTAACCCCCACCAGCTTCCAGGTTTTCCAGAGTAGTGTATGTATGAAGGTCAAACAAGAGTCAGCATTAATTACTCTGGAGGCAACAAGAGGAATGGTACCTGAAAGATGTGCACATTGTCATCCCCTCCTGCGCTAGGTCCCAGGCCAATCCTCTCGGTGGGTCAGGAGCTGGTCGATCAAGTTGTTAGTGCTGGCCGCACATAGTCCAATGTAAGAAACAAAACCCGACTGGTCAGGAACTGACCAGTCGGGTTTTGAAGACAGCCAATAGTTTTTTTTTTTCTTTTTTTTTTTGAAATCTCCCTTATCCACGGAAGGAGGGTGTTGAAAAGTCGGGGACCTCTGACAGTGAACTCACTCCCCTACATTTTATTGGCGGTGCTTTGCACTGTCTGTGTAGACAGCCTGTACTGTCTGCACAGACAGCCTATGCTGTCTGCCAGCTTAGTTCATATTTCGCGCCATGCTGGTGCTGCCACTTCAGCCTGCCTGGCCTTGCCACGCTCTCACTCACACAGCGGCCTAGCAGCAAGTCACAAGTACTAGTAGCTCTCTCTCGTGGGATGGCCCTTCCCGGGCCATGGGCACAACACAAGCCTGTGTACCCACCACGACTTAACAATAAACTAAGAAGCCTCCGAAGAAGACACGTATCATTTACACCCCGCTACCATACTACCAAACAAATAATCCCATTAAACATCTGTCAAGACTCTTGTATGCACATGGACTGATTCCGGTGTTCAGATTTGATACCAGTCCCTCCAAAATTTTCGGGTTTAAATTATGATATACCTTTCTCGCTTGTTCCAAGGAATACAGCTGAAAGGACTTCAGGCATTCTCAGTAGTTCAGATGTTTGACTGAATGTATACGGGAATGTACACGTTTTTCAGCTCAGGAATCGCGCCTACCTTGAAGGGAGCTGTTAGTATACAGCAGTATTCCAGCCTGGAAAAAAAAATAATTTGAAGAATATCATAAGTGGTTCAGCATCTCTAGTCTTGAAAGTCCTAGTAATCCAGCCTATCATATTCCTTGCAGTAGCAATGGCAACATTGTTGTGATCCTTGAATGTGAAATTTTACATCACTCCCAAGTCTTGCACGTGGAAATCTCGCTTTATTGAATGATTTGAATTTGTCCGGTACTCTAATTCAGCTTGTTCTTGAGAACCTCAATCTTCGTTCCAGCAATATTTCTGACATCTGTCTGTCTTGGACCAGGATAATAACGTAGTGTTCTCTGGAGCGGAGGAGAGAGAGATACATGATAATATATACCTGGAAAGTACTCGAGGACTTGGTCCCAAATCTGCACACTGCCATAACAAAATACTGGAGTGAGAGATATGGGAGGAAGTGTAAAATAAACCCAGTGAGGAGCGGGGGGTGAGGTGGGGACAATAAGGGAACACTGTATCAACTTCCGGGGTTCCAGACTATTCAACATCTTACCAGAAGATACCAGAAACACGGCTAGAACAAGTGTAGAAGCTTTCAAGAGGAAACTGGACAAGTACCTTCACCAGGTGCTAGATCAACCAGGCTGTGATGGATATGTGGGCCCGCAGTGGGCCTCCAGCAGCAACAGCCTGGTTGACCAAGTAAGCACCAGACAAGCCTGGCCCATGGCCGGGCTCAGAGTGTAGATAAACTCTAGAAACTCTTCAAAGGTATATCAAAGGTATGGTATACAATACCGACAAGTTGATAAGTAAGACATGTGCAACAGTTAGGTAACTTTACTTCGCAACGTCTCGCCTACACACACACACACACACACACACACACACACACACACACACACACACACACACACACACACAGACGGCAGCAGAAGTACTACAGATGCATAGATGATGTATTCAGTCCATCATCCTTGAAGACGTAGTTTTGATGTGGTCAGTCCCTCAGCCTGGAGAAGCATTTTGTTCCATAGTCTGGAACATTATTCCAGACTATGGAGCAAACTTTTCTTCAGGCTGAGGGACTGACCACCTCAAAACTACGTCTTCAAGGGTGATGGACTGATTACATCGTGTTTACATCTTTACTGCTTCTGCTTCCTCCTCCGTACTCGACTGAAGAAGCCTACTGTGTAGGCGAAACGTTTCGGAATAAGGTTACCTAACTGTTGCACATGTGTCGTACGTATCAACATAGTGTTCTCTTACTGTACCCACAGCCTCCCAATTTCGACATGTTACAAGATGAATGGAAACCTGACACAACCAATACCTTGTCTCTGCGATCACTTGCACTTAAAACATGTTATCTAACGTTTGTATGTAAAACTTATCATGTACGTTTTAGTTTGCTGTAAAGAACTTTAATATAATTTATAATGGAAATAAACCAGTATGTCACGAGCAGTAAGAGAGTTTGTTCAGAATATCAGACGTGCTTGCTGCCCCTGCTGGCTCCTCCCTCATACTAACACTTGTGCATTACCTTACGTTTACCTTACGGCGCTTCCTGGGGTCATCGACCCTGCGGCTTGGTCGACTAGGGTATTGGTGCTGGCCGCACGCAGTCCATCGTATGCACCACAGCCAAGCTGATTGAGAATTCCTTCTTGAAGACAGCCAAAGGTTCGGTGGTAGTTCCCGTTATGCACGATGGGAGGGCGTTGACGAGTCGGAGACCTCTGACACTACGAATTCTCTCTGAGTGTACTCGTCGAGCCCCTGCTCTTTATTGAAGGCACTTTGCACTGTCTGTCAAGTCTCTTGCTTTCATACGGCGTGATTTCGGTGTGCAGATTTGGGACCAGTCCCTCTAGGATTTTCCAGATGTAAATTATTTCCCATGTTTCCGGCCTGCGTTCAGGGAAATACAGTTCAAGGGACTTGAAGTGTTTCCAGTAGTTCAGAGTTTTGATTGAATCCATACAAGCAGTGAACGTACTCTACATGTTATCCAGCTCTGCAGTCTATTGCTCTGAAGGGGACCAGTAGTATATAGTAATATTAAAGTCTGGAGAGAACAATTGACTTGAAGACTATAATCGTTGGCTGAGCATCTCTTTATTTTGAACGTTCAGTTATCCAGCTTATTATTTTCCTCATGGTAGGTATAGCAATATTTCTGTGATCTCTGAACTCTGATATTGGCACTTCTAAGTCTAGAACATTCAACATTGACTCTTGAATTATTTGAGTTTGTCTTGTACTCCATTCTTCCAGAGCGGAGCAACTGAAACTTGTCCTCGTTGAACATCTTATTGTTGTCTGCTGCCCACTGGAAGACTTGATTCGTATCTACTTGAAGATTCACTGTGTCTCTGATATACGCCTGTGTCAGATATAAGAATGAGAAACAGAAGTGGGGGCAGTACTGTGCCATGAGAAACTGAGCATTTTACTGTGGCAGCCTCTAACGTCACTCTGTTTACTATTACTACTCTCTGGGTTCTATTTGTTAAGAACTTAAATATCCATCTGCCCACTTTTCCAATTTATTCCCGTTTCACGCATTTTGTCATACCATCACACTATAGTCACACTTGAATGCTTTTGCAAAAATCACTGTAAACTACATCACTATTCTGATTATCATCTAAAGATCATACAGTCGTCAAGCAATTGTGAAAGGTAGGAAAGACCTGCTCTGAACTCATTCTGCTCTGCATTGTGCAATTGTTGCAGTTTTATATGATTGGCAGTCTTGCTTCTAAGGACCCATTCAGAGATTTTGATAACATCTGACGTTAACGCTATTGCTCTATAGTTTTTTCGTGTTTGCTTTACCGCCACCTTTGTGAAGTAGGGCAATATCGGTGTTTTTTAATGACAATAGGATGACACCTGTGTCCAGGCTTCTCCAAGGAGCCTGGACACACGTGTCATCCCACTATCATTTTTTGACGAATTTGGAGTGTGATGAGTTTAGACCTGGGGCACAATTCATCTGCAAACTATCACTGGTTTCATCAAAATCAACTAGAGATAGGGTTACATTAAAAATTATGGAGATGTCAACTGTGTTTTGAGTCTCTTTCAAGAAGAACTCAATTAGATCGTTGATGTGTAGACTTAGTGGTTCAATGAACGCAAGAGTCGTATTGTGATTTCATCATTTCACTCATTTCTTTACTGTCATCAGTGTACGTTCCATCTCCTTTGATTGAGTGTCTTGCTGTATTATATCTGGTTTTCGCCCTGGATTTTGCATATTAGAAAAAGTATTTGGGATTTCTTCCAAATTCACTTACAGCTCTGTGCTCCCTCTGTTTCTCCTGGACTCTGTACGATGCAGTCACTTTGAGCTCGATGCTCTCTATTTCATATCTGGGGGCGGGTTTGATAGGTTGTGAAGACAGTATAGATCTTCAGTGGTTGGTCCTTGAACTACTGGGAAGTTGTATACAGTGGTTTATATACTAGCACAACAACTAGGTTCCGGTTTTCGATTTTAACAGGTATAGAACTAGCTTTCATTGTGACACTCTTTCACCCTGTGTAGAACTTTGTCAAGTTAATGGACTTAAAATATTGCCTCAGTAAAAGCTTGTTTTGCAGTACTGTGGGCGGTGAGCTGCTGTATGCATGTGCATTATACCAACGCTTTAGATTGGTCGCCCTCGCTGATTTCAAGATAGAAACTTGAACATTTTTTGTGTTGAAGATTAAGACACCATGCAACAGTTAGGTGTCTTTACTGAGGAAACGTTTCACCTGCACAGTAGGCTTCTTCAGTCAGATACAAGGAAGCAGGTGTATTAGTGAAATAAAGATGATGTAATCAGTACATCAACCTTGGAGAAACAGTATTTGAAGTGGTCAGTCCTTCAGCCAGGCTGAGGGACTGACCACCTCATAACGTTTCGTCAATAAATATACGAAATGTTTCATCAGTAAAGATACCCATCTGTTGCACATGTGTCTTAATCTTCAACTTGTCGATATTTTATACCATTTTCAACATTTTTTATGTTATCTGGGGATGGATGGATGTGCCATGGTAGCACCGTTTTCTTCTACACTCCACAAGAGAGAACTCACTGCTCTTCACTGTGTGACAAATATCACTTTGAAAACAAATCCAGTGGTTAGACCGCTTATTCTTGTTTACCAGTCTCTTCCCATCTGCGTACAACCCTCCTGTGCAAAATCCAAGCTAAGAACTACCTGTAAAACTGGACCATTATTGAGAGGAGACTTATATACTGACGATGAAGAGGAAATGAGTGAAATTCTAAAAGAACAGTATGAGTCGGTGTTCAGCAACCCACTAAATGACAACAAGGTAGAAAATGCAGAGACTTTTTTCGCTCCAGCCGAAGGCCGCGCAGATCAACTGACATTAGTACCAATCCCATAGATTTCTAAAAAGAAATTTAAATCATGCCCACTCACTCAACACCTGAACCAGATTTATGGAATGCCTTACTTATAAAAAAAGTGCAAAGTACCACTAACAAGATCAATCAGTATTCTCTGGAGAAAGAGCCTAGACATAATGAAATACCACAGACTTTAAAGAGTGCAGACATAGCTCCTTTACATAAGGGAGGTGGTAGAGCAATATCTAAAAATTACAGACTAGTACTCCTAACTTCCCACATAAAAATCTTCGAAAGAGTGACGAGACGGCAGGTTACAAATTTCATGGAACAGCACAATCAGCATAACCCAAACCAGCATAGTTTTGTATTAATGTTGGTAGAATTACCGACAATATGTTAGGTAAAGGGACACAAGTATTTTATACCTTTCTTGCACAACTTATCAGACACTGCAACATCATGGAATCTAGAGGACATCTACAAGACCTTCACGGCTGCTACAGCTAACCCATCCCTTGGGTAGGACCTCCACCACCACCACGATGCTGTGAACATCTTTTGTATATAGTTCTACTGTCTTACAAGTATGTCCTAGAATCTGTATTCATAAAGCCACTGGATGGCGAAACGTCTACAATAAAGATATCCAGATGTTGCACATTTGTCTAAACTTCCATATTGTCGGTATTTTATACCTTTCTTGCGCAAATGTAGAGATCGCTTACGGCCCCTATAAAGCCAATAAAGAACTTAGGTTACTGGGAACGCCGTAAAGTCTTAATATGTATTCACTGCAGCGGATGAGACAGAGGTATATGACAATATATACCTGGAAAGTACTGGAGAGCCTGGTCCCAAATCTACACACTGCCATAACATACTGGAGCGAGAGATACGGGAAGAAGTGTAAAATAAACCCAATGAAGAGCAGGGGTGTGGTGGGCACAATAAGGGAACTCTGTATCAACATTCGTGGCCCCAGATTATTCAACATCTTACTAAAAGATATCAGAAATACGGCTGGAAAAAGTGTAGAAGTTTCAAGAGGAAACTAGACAAGTATCTTCACCAGGTGCCAGATCAACCAGGCTGTGATGGATATGTAAGGCAGCGGGCCTCCAGCAGCAATAACCTGGTTTACTAGGCTAGCACCAGACGAGCCTGGCCCATGGACGGACTCCAGAAGCAGTAAGACTCGAAACTCATCAAAGGCATATCAAAGGTAAACATAATTATTATAATCAAAAAGAAGCGCTAAGCCACAAGGGCTATAAAGGGTAAACATAAGGTACCACACACTTACCCAACTTGGTAAAATTTTATGTGGCTTCCTCACATAAATTTCTCGATTTAGGTTATTTAAGTTATGTAGGTTAGGGTAAATTAGACTGTCCTTTATCAGTAAGAGTTAAGCAAATTACAGCATAAGATAACAGCAGTAAATAACTAAGATAAAGATGATAAAAACTCTTGAGGCACGAATAAAAAACTGGGACCCACCGAGTCTAGTAGAAGAATCAGTAAGATAATTACTGTTAAAGACTTAGTCACCAATTTAATGTCATAGCAGCAGTAATATATTGTTTATTAAAAGGATGAACTGGAGAGACTACGTAGTGTGTTGTGTGTGGAGAAATTTTCTCCAGGAGGGGGGTATCAGCCCCCTTCAGCCCCCTTCAGCCCTTTCAGCCCTGAGGGGCCACTCAGAAGGGGCGAGCGTCTTGTTTACTGCTAGAGTGAGTAATTGATCACAGATGCTATGCCATGTAATCAAGTGACCTCTGCTCCTTGCAGCGGTGTTGCAAAGTGTATTTTTATAAGAGACAGTGCATCTCTTACTTTAGCAGGACAATTAAGGAAAATCCTGCTCCCACTTTATTACCATAGTAAAAATAGTGTACATTGTTGTCTACGCTTAAGACAGCAAGAAACAAACATTCTGCTTTGCTTCATCGAGGAGGTGACAAGGATGCAAGGTACTAGGTCAGCGTTTTTTTTTGTGCTGGGGGCAGAGACGTCATGGAGCGCTGTGGCGTCTGGCCAGACTATCTTTGACTCTACTACGAGTGACACTGACGCTAGGATAACCAGCAAAGAACACAGATCTGTGCGTTAGTGTGAACAAAGTGTCTCTAACACAAACACTTAGAGAAGTGTGATCAGCTTCTCTTGTGATACATTGTGAACAATAAAGACAAATCTTGTTGAACATAGTGTACCAGTGTGCGTTTCCTAGACAATGGAAGACGTGGACATCCAAGGACACTTCAGCTTCTATCAAGTCACCGATATCTGTCGAAGGTGTTGAGAACACCATAGCTCACGTTACAAAGAGCAAGGTATGTTACGAATTTCTTGTAGATCGGGGGATTGCGCAATTCTTGAGTCACAAGGAGTTTGTAATCAACCTATAATCGGCAGTAAGGTGTGGACTTTTGAGTCCAAACAAGTAAGTATTTCGTCAGCCATCATCAAATGAAATATGCTGACATAACACCCCCTAGGGGTAATTTATACTTACAAATTGTATCTCTTGACAGCCCACTGTTGTGATGGTTTCGACAGCTTCTAGACCTCGTCTGCAGGGGCGGCTGTGTAGACGATTTGCTGTCATTTATCAGCTAAGTGTTTATATTTATAATAAACACGGCAGGTAAGGCCAAAAATCTCAACATTGTGAGCGTCGTTACCAGCTGCTGGTGTGATCATCGTCAGTACTGGAGTGTGGTAAACACTGACACTCTTGGTATCATGATGGAGGACAGCACCACCAGCGCCTCCCTCAGGAGTGGCACTCCCTCAGGGGTGGTCCTCCCTCAGGGGTGGCCCTCCCTCAGGGGTGGTCCTCCCTCAGGGGTGGCCCTCCCTCAGGGGTGGCCCTCCCTCAGGGGTGGCACTCCCTCAGGGGTGGCCCTCCCTCATAGGCAGCTCCATCCCTGCAGGGGCAGCAGTTCTTCATGGACGACGATCCTTGTATCATGACCTTAACATCAGAAGCAGCAAAAACAGCAGCGACTACAGCAACAACAGTATCAGAAGCAGCTGCTACACTAGCAACACGAAGAGGAGCAGCAACAGTAATAATAAGAGCAACACAAGTAGTAGAAGCAACGGGAATGAGAGCAACAATAGGAGCAGCAGCAACAGCAGTGCAACAACAGCAGAAGCAGCAGCAACGCTATGTAAGACAAACAAGAGCAGCGACAAGAACAGCAACAACATTGTTGGCGACAACAAACGCAGCAACAGAAACAGCAGCAACAGGGACGACAACAAGAGTAGCAATAGCAACAGTAAATCAGCAGCCGTAGTAACAATGGTAGTAACAGCAGCAGCAGTAACAACAGTAATAGCAGCAGTAGCAACAACAGTAGCAGTAACAATAGTAACCACAGCAACAGAAGGTGCAGCAGTAACAGCGGTAGTAACAGAAACTGCATCCGTAACAGCAGTAATAGCGGTAGTAACAGCAGTAATAGCGGTAGTAACAGCACAGCACTAGTAGCAGGAGCATCAGTAACAACAGCATCAGTAGCAACAGTAATAGTGGTACCAGCAGTAATAACAGTATCAACAAGAACACTGTCAGTAGCAGCAGTAATAGTAACAGCAGCAACAGGAACAGCATCTGTAGCAGCAGTAGAAACACCGGCAACAGGAACAACATCAGTAGCAGCGGTAATAGTAGTAACAGCAGCACCAGGAACGACACGAGTAGCAGCAGTAATAACAGGGGTATCAACGACAGGAACAGCATCAGCAGTGGTAACAGTAGCAAGAGAAATAACATCAGCAGCAGCAGTAACCGAAGCAATAGAACAGCAACGAGAGGAGCAGCATCGGTAACAGTAAAAAACAGTAGTAACAAGAACAGCAGCAGTAGCAATAACAGCAGTAATAGCAACAGTAACAGGAACAGCATCAGCAGTAACAGGCAGCATCAACAGTATCTTCAAGGAGAGGGCGGCTGATGGGCATCTTGATGTTGGTGAAGGGCTCTTGATCTAAAGAATTTGAGCTACTCTCCTCTTCCTAGGATTAAACTTGATAACCCGCCCGTCCCCCAGGTGTTGTATAACCCCTACGGATTTAGCGCTTCCACATGAATAATAACAAGTTAATATTAGGAATAGCAACACCACCGCCCCCTGAAGGATGCTTGAATTATGTTTCCAGGGGTCAACGCCCCCGCTGCCCGGTCCCATGCCAGGCCTCCCGGTGGATTAATGCCTAATTAACCAGGCTGTTACTGCTGGCTGATGTAAATTAATATAGTATATATAAAATGTAAGAGATACATTGCAGCAGCAACAGGAAAAGCAACGACACCTGTGAGTTACCTGTGGCCTGTTTCGGGAGTTTTCCGTACTAGTGCAGCCTGGTCGATCAGGCTGCTGTTGGAGTCCCGCTGGCCCAAGTATCCATCACAGCCTGGTTGATCTGGCACACCACGAAGGTAGGGATCCAGGTTCCTCTTGAAGACCTCCACACTGGTTCCAGCAATATTTCTCATATCCCTTGGTAGTAGATTGAAAAATCTAGGCCCCCAGATGTTGATACAAGGCTCTTGTATTGTGCCAGTGGCTTCCCTGTTTTTCACTGTTTTTATATTGCACATTCTCGTATATTCACAACGTTGTTATGGTAGTGTGCAGATCTGGGACTAGGACTCCATTATCTTACATGTGTATATTATCAAGCATCTCTTTCGTCTTCTATCCAGACTAGATATTCAGGTCTTTAAGGGGCACGTAAGTACCCATGTCTTCTAATAGACTTCACCTTACGAAACAAACAAAGCAAATGCGATAGTAATTATGGACAAAGTAGACTATAGTGGAAAAATGAACGTTATTAGAAGACGGGTACTTACGTGCCTCTTAAGGCATCCCCATTAGTTTAATGTTTTATTGGCTTTATGCAAGTAGGCAATAAATGCTTTCGGTATTTTTTTTCCAGCTGTGCTATCTCACTCGCTGTGAACACAGCTGTGAACACAGCTGTGAACACAGCTGTCAACACCGAATATTACTCCGAGCAAAAGAGCACAAGTAATTTGGCATTGTCTCTTGTTTTCAAAGGTCATTTTCCTGGCCTTTGCAATATTTGCTTTACTGTGTTCTTTAAACGATACATCAGCTGACATTATAATACCCTGGTGTTTTACGTGTTTTGTTCTGTGGGGTGACCCTCCTGTGGTATTTTTTCCATTTTTTACCTGCAGCGTTAACAGTAGAAAAAATTAGAAAAGAATCAACTGCAGCAGCATCAACAAAAACAAAACAAAAAAATCACTAACAGCAACAGACACTGTACTGTCAGCATTACCGGTAGGAATAGTAACAGCATCAGCAACAATAAGAGTCACAGCGGCAACAGTAAGTGGAAAAGCAGCAACAACAACAGTAAGACCAACACCAGCAGTACTAGTAATAACATTAGCATCAACAGCATCAGCAACAGTAACATCAACATGACAACGTGGATTCAGTTAGATGTGTTCTCTATATTGGTGGGAAGCGTTTTTCTTGCTGCTGCTGCTGCTGAGTTACGGTACAACACTATAATGGTGAGTGTGTGGTGGGAGTGGGGGAAGAGACGTTCCTGCTACTTAAAATAATTATTTCTGCAAGTACACTCTACAACTATTACAGACGTAGCTGACATCGTTGGCACACAGTGTAGAAATACTCCCTTGTTATGTAGAGCATTTTGGGCAACTTGTGTTAATTTTGTCTCCTAGGATGCGACCCATAATAGTCGGCTTACACCCAGGTACCTACTTACTGCTAGGTGAACGCGGGCAGCAGGTGTAAGGAAGCATACCCAATGTTTCACCCGTGCTGGGGGGATCGATCCCATACCTCCCAGTGTGAGCCAAGAACGCTACCAACTAAGCCACGAGCGCCTAGCTCGGTTATAGTGCAATACTTATCACACAATTACTCACCTCTCTCAGGTAAGAAAAAATGCCGGTGTCAAGTCCAAGACTGACGTGTACTGTTAATCCAGTGCTGTTGATAACTGGTGAAAGGTTGGCGAGGCGATAAGATAATTTAGTTAGAAGAGTGTCGCAGTGAGAGCAGGTTGTGTCGCGGTCGCTGTTGCTCGCTGCGCTGGTTCACTCTGCGACCAGTTGTACTCAGTGACTTGTGCCCAGGCTGACGCGTTACGCGCATCATCGGTAGAAATTGCATCGCAAACTGCACGTATCATGAAGAGATTTGAGTGCAGGGTGACGCTGAACGCTGCTGTGACACACTAGTGTATCAGTCCCTCTGTGCGTTGTGTCGGTGTAAGCAGCTGAGACAAGTTGAAGATTAGATTTTAAATTTTTATTCCGCCGAAGCGGCGGTAACTGCTATTTATTTATTGTACTCCTCACATCCAACTTATGGACGGTAACTGGTAGTTGTTGTGCACTCATATCCATCCTCAGGACGGAGTGCCAAAACATTTAGATACACAGAAGACTTGAGAACAAAACTACAAGAGTTAACCTCTATACGTTTATATTATTTACAAAGGCGAAAAGGTATAAGGTACCTCATGCCTTCCTTGCCTCACAACGAGGGTGTGTATGACCACCCGAGGCCTACCCTGGTGCCCCTGGAGGATGAGCACTACAGCTCTCCCAAGCACTGCTACTCACAGGTGGAGGAGGAGGAGGAGGAAGAGGAGGTCCACTACTCCGCACCCACACCCAGGTTTAATAATGTCTTGCAAACAGACTATGTGCGCCCAATTAAAATGAAGGTAAGATACAGTTTATTAATGTTTCTTACACAATAGGTAGCAAATGCAAATGGGGTCCACCACTAGTACAAACTGTGGGGACCCTTAACCTCAGAGCTGATGAAAAAGGCTTCGAGGAAAAATATTCGGATTTCTCCCTGAGGCCGTTTGAATATTACACTTTTTCCATCTTTTTAAAAACTTGCAAATAAGTATACTTAATTATGTAATACGCTACACATTGTTTATTTACTAATATTTCTTAAGATAGTTACAAAATTCAAATGAGTTTGATGTCTCTGGTGTATAATATTTGTATGTTATCTTAAATATTGCGTCTGCGGATTTTAAAATTTACTGCTTTGACTCTCAGTGGAGAGGTTGGTCAGACGCTCTCCTTCCTACACTCTTGTACCACTGTATTGGTGTGTCGATTCAGGTGTGACGCTCTTCGTCCAAGAAACTAGACCTAGCCTCTCTTTTTTCTTGGATCTAACCTGATTCCATTCTCTTGGCGCTATATGGCCCCTGGGTATTTATCGCTGCTTCTGATTGTAATAGACTAACCAACAACAGTAATAATAATAATAATAATAATAGTAATAATAATAATCACAATATTGGGAGGTTGGAGTGTTCATTGCCACCATTGAAGGGTTTTCGAAGAACTCAAGGAGGACACAGTTTACAAAACACAGGATCACAATCAAATTAAACGAAAAGAACATGTGAAAGACCTGGGTGCAATAATGTCAGTTGGCCTGTCTGACATTAAGACAACACAATGTAAATGTGAAAGCTAGACAAATGTTGGGGTGGTTGATAAGAACTTTCAAAACAAAATATTGTCAATGATGATGCTGTTCAAATCACCTTTGCTCTCGACTGCATTGCTGCTTGGTGTTGACTGTACCATTCAGGGCAGAAGAGATATCACAGCTGTAACTGATATAAAGATCGTTCACAGCCTTCATAATCAATAAAGCTTTTAAACTACCGAGAATGCCTAAAAGTTTTGAATATGTACTCTCTGCAGCAGAGAGATAATGAACACACACACACATATGAGAAACACTTGAGGGCCTGGTCCCAAACCTACACACTGTTACAACAATATACTGGAGTGAGAGCTAAGGGAGGAAGTGTAAAATAAACGCAATGAACATTGTGTCAACATCCGTGGTCCAAAACTATTCAACATTTTAAACACTGCTAGAACAAGTGCAGAAGTGTTCAAGAAACTAAATTCATCACAGTCTGATTGATCAAATTGCTTGGTCAACCAGACTGATGAATATGTGGGTTAGCGGGCCGCCAGCTTGAAAATAAAAGCCTGGTTGATCAAGCAAGCATCAGACAAGCCTGACCCATACCTTTGAGGAAACCTCTCGAAGCCCGCCCCAGGGACAGGTTGCGGATGTAAGAAAACTCTTAAAACCGGTCACAGGCATGTCAGAGTATATATGAATGAAACATTAGGATACAAGCAGAGTGATGTGAGGCAGCATATAATAAATGACGTAGAGCGAACACTTAAGTAATAGCTTCCAGTGACACGGATAACATGACTTGACCTGAGGTGGTGCACTAGTGTGCTACACTGTGTTGTGTACTGTGTTAACACTACACACACTAGTGTTAACACTACACACACTGGTGTTAACACTACACACACTGGTGTTAACACTACACACACTGGTGTTAACACTACACACACTGGTGTTAACACTACACACACTGGTGTTAACACTACACACACTGGTGTTAACACTACACACACTGGTGTTAACACTACACACACTGGTGTTAACACTACACACACTGGTGTTAACACTACACACACTGGTGTTAACACTACACACACTGATGTTAACACTACACACACTGGTGTTAACACTACACACACTAGTGTTAACACTACACACACTAGTGTTAACACAACAGGTACACACACTAGTGTTAATACAGTAGGTACACACACTAGTGTTAATACAGTAGGTACACACATTAGTGTTAACACTACACACACTATTGTTAGCACTACACACACTAGTGTTAGCACAGCAGGTACACACACTAGTGTTAACACAGCAGGTACATACACACTAGTGTTAACACAGCAGGTACATACACACTAGTGTTAACACAGCAGGTACACACACTAGTGTTAACACAGCAGGTACACACACTAGTGTTAATACAGTAGGTACACACACTAGTGTTAACACTACAAACACTATTGTTAGCACTACACACACTAGTGTTAGTACAGCAGGTACACACACTAGTGTTAACACAGCAGGTACACACACTAGTGTTAATACAGTAGGTACACACACTAGTGTTAACACTACAAACACTATTGTTAGCACTACACACACTAGTGTTAGTACAGCAGGTACACACACTAGTGTTAACACAGCAGGTACATACACACTAGTGTTAACACAGCAGGTACATACACACTAGTGTTAATACAGTAGGTACACACACTAGTGTTAACACTACAAACACTATTGTTAGCACTACACACACTAGTGTTAGTACAGCAGGTACACACACACTAGTGTTAATACAGCAGGTACACACACACTAGTGTTGACACAGCAGGTTGATAAATAAGACATGTGCAACACTTGGGTATCTTTAATGAGGAAACGTTTCGCCACACAGTGGCTTCATCAGTCCATACAACGGAGAATGGTGAAGAACAGGAGGAGTTTGAGGTAATCAGTCCCTCAGCCTTGAGTCGATGTGATCAGTCCGTTGTATGGTCTGATGAAGCCACTGTGTAGCGAAATGTTTCCTCATTAAAGATACCCAAGTGTTGCACATGTGTCTAATTTATCAACTTGTCGGTTCTCTGAACCATTCATCAACATAGCAGGTACACACACACACACACACACACACACACACACACACACACACTAGTTTAACACAGCAGGTACAGAACATCAACCTGATCATCATTCTGTGTCAGTTCAGCATGGCGGACTTCCTGTCACGGGGAAACTCCTGTCACTAGTCATTCCTCAGTGTAATGCATTGAGTCATTCCTCAGTGTAATGTATTTACCTGTGACTCAGTTATTCTTCAGTGTAATTCCCAGCTTATACAGTGGTAGGGGTGGTGGGTGTTATCATGGGTGATTGGTGGTGCCGCCCTCTCCTGATAAATGTACATTACCCACTCCACCCTTTTTACCTCCCGCCCTCCTCGCCCCTTCCCCGTCTCATTTCCTTCTCCACCCTCCACCCATTCCCCTTCCCCCCTCCTCTCCCCTTCCCCGTCTCATTTCCCTCTCCTCCATTCTGTCCCCTCTCCTGCATCGTCCTCCCACCAAGTGTAGTCATCCACCCCACCACACTGATGGTTCAGCTGAGTAGACAACAGGCAGCACAGTACAGGCAGCACTGCAGCACACTACAGGCAGCACTGCAGCACACTACAGGCAGCACTGCAGCACACTACAGGCAGCACTGCAGCACACTACAGGCAGCACTGCAGCACACTACAGGCAGCACTGCAGCACACTACAGGCAGCACCGCAGCACACTACAGGCAGCACCGCAGCACACTACAGGCAGCACCGCAGCACACTACAGGCAGCACCGCAGCACACTACAGGCAGCACTGCAGCACACTACAGGCAGCACTGCAGCACACTACAGGCAGTACTGCAGCACACTACAGCCAGCACGGTAGCACACTACAGCCAGCACTGCAGCACACTACAGACAGCACTGCAGCACACTACAGGCAGCACTGCAGCACACTACAGGCAGCACTGCAGCACACTACAGGCAGCACTGCAGCACACTACAGGCAGCACTGCAGCACACTACAAGCAGCACTGCAGCACACTACAGCCAGCACTGCAGCACACTACAGGCAGCACTGCAACACACTACAGGCAGCACTTCAGCACGCTACAGCACTGCAGCACACTACATGCAGCACTGCAACACATTACAGGCAGCACTGCAATACTACATGCAGCACTGAAACACTACATACAGCACTGCAGCACACTACATACAGCACTGCAGTACACTACATGCAGCACTGCAGAACACTACATACAGCACTGCAACACACTACATGCAGCACTGCAGCACACTACATAGAGCACTGCAACACACTACATGCAGCACTTCAGCACACTACATGCAGCACCGCAGCACGCTACATGCAGCACTGCAGCACGCTACATGCAGCACTGCAGCACACATACAGCACTGCAGCACACTACATACAGCACTGCAGCACACTACGTGCAGCAATGCAGCACACTACATGCAGCACTGCAGCACACTACATGCAGCACTGCAGCACACTACATAGAGCACTGCAGCACACTACATGCAGCACTGCAGCACACTACATGCAGCACTGCAACACATTACAGGCAGCACTGCAACACACTACAGGCAGCACTGCAGCACACTACATGCAGCACTGTAACACATTACAGGCAGCACTGCAATACTACATGCAGCACTGTAGCACACTACATGCAGCACTGCAACACATTACAGGCAGCACTTCAACACACTACAGGCAGCACTGCAACACACTACAGGCAGCACTGCAACACACTACATGCAGCACGCTACATGCAGCACTGCAGCACGCTACATGCAGCACTGCAACACTACATACAGCACTGCAACACTACATACAGCACTGCAGCACACTACATACAGCACTGCAGCACACTACATGCAGCACTGCAGCACACTACATGCAGCACTGCAGCACACTACATACAGCACTGCAACACTACATGTAGCACTGCAGCACACTACATACAGCACTGCAACACTACATGTAGCACTGCAGCACTGCAGCACGCTACATGCAGCACTGCAGCACGCTACATGCAGCACTGCAACACTACATACAGCACTGCAGCACACTACATACAGCACTGCAGCACATTACATACAGCACTGCAGCACACTACATGCAGCACTGCAGCACACTACATGCAGCACTGCAGCACACTACATACAGCACTGCAGTACACTACATACAGCACTGCAGCACACTACACGCAGCACTGCAACACAATACATGCAGCACTGCAGCACACTACATGCAGCACTGCAACAATACATGCAGCACTGCAACACACTACATGCAGCACTGCAATACACTACATAGAGCACTGCAGCACAGTACAAACAACACTGCAACACACTACAAACAACACTGCAACACACTACAAACAACACTGCAACACACTACATACAGCACTGCAACACTACATGCAGCACTGCATCACACTACATGCAGCACTGCATCACACTACATGCAGCACTGCATCACACTTCATGCAGCACTGCAACACTACATGCAGCACTGCATCACACTTCATGCAGCACTGCAACACTACATGCAGCACTGCATCACACTACATGCAGCACTGCATCACACTACATGCAGCACTGCATCACACTACATGCAGCACTGCATCACACTACATGCAGCACTGCAACACTACATGCAGCACTGCATCACACTACATGCAGCACTGCATCACACTACATGCAGCACTGCATCACACTACATGCAGCACTGCATCACACTTCATGCAGCATTGCAACACACTACATGCAGCACTGCAACACACTACATACAGCACTGCAGCACACTACATGCAGCACTGCATCACACTTCATGCAGCATTGCACCACACTACATACAACACTGCAACACACTACATACAGCACTGCAGCACAGTACATGCAGCACTGAAACGCACTACATACAGCACTGCAGCACACTACATACAGCACTGCAGCACTCTGCATGCAGCACTGCAGCACTCTACATACAGCACCAACACACTACATACAACACTGCAACACTACATACAGCACTGCAACACTACATACAGCACTGCAACACTACATGCAGCACTGCAACACTACATACAACACTGCAGCACACTATATGCAGCACTGCAGCACACTACATGCAGCACTGCAGCACTACATACAGCACTGCAACACTACATACAGCACTGCAACACTACATACAACACTGCAGCACACTATATGCAGCACTGCAGCACACTACATGCAGCACTGCAGCACTACATACAACACTGCAGCACACTATATGCAGCACTGCAGCACGCTACATGCAGCACTGCAACACTACATACAACACTGCAGCACACTATATGCAGCACTGCAGCACACTACATGCAGCACTGCAACACTACATACAACACTGCAGCACACTATATGCAGCACTGCAGCACACTATATGCAGCACTGCAGCACGCTACATGCAGCACTGCAACACTACATACAGCACTGCAACACTACATACAGCACTGCAGCACACTACATACAGCACTGCAGCACACTACATGCAGCACTGCAACACTACATGCAGCACTGCAACACTACATGCAGCACTGCAACAATACATGCAGCACTGCAACACACTACATGCAGCACTGCAACACTACATGCAGCACTGCAACACTACATACAGCACTGCAGCACACTACATGCAGCACTGCAACACTACATGCAGCACTGCAACACTACATGCAGCACTGCAACACTACATGCAGCACTGCAGCACACTACATGCAGCACTGCAACAATACATGCAGCACTGCAACACTACATACATCACTGCAACACACTACATACAGCACTGCAACACTACATACAGCACTGCAACACACTACATACAGCACTGCAACACACTACATGCATCAGTGCAGAACACTACATGCAGCACTGCAACACACTACATGCAGCACTGCAATACACTACATAGAGCACTGCAGCACAGTACAAACAACACTGCAACACACTACAAACAACACTGCAACACACTACAAACAACACTGCAACACACTACATACAGCACTGCAACACTACATGCAGCACTGCATCACACTACATGCAGCACTGCATCACACTACATGCAGCACTGCATCACACTTCATGCAGCACTGCAACACTACATGCAGCACTGCATCACACTTCATGCAGCACTGCAACACTACATGCAGCACTGCATCACACTACATGCAGCACTGCATCACACTACATGCAGCACTGCATCACACTACATGCATCACTGCAACACTACATGCAGCACTGCATCACACTACATGCAGCACTGCATCACACTACATGCAGCACTGCATCACACTTCATGCAGCATTGCAACACACTACATGCAGCACTGCATCACACTTCATGCAGCACTGCAACACTACATGCAGCACTGCATCACACTTCATGCAGCACTGCAACACTACATGCAGCACTGCATCACACTACATGCAGCACTGCATCACACTACATGCAGCACTGCATCACACTACATGCATCACTGCAACACTACATGCAGCACTGCATCACACTACATGCAGCACTGCATCACACTACATGCAGCACTGCATCACACTTCATGCAGCATTGCAACACACTACATGCATCACTGCAACACTACATGCAGCACTGCATCACACTACATGCAGCACTGCATCACACTACATGCAGCACTGCAACACACTACATGCACCACACTACATACAACACTGCAACGCACTACATACAGCACTGCAGCACACTACATACAGCACTGCAGCACTCTGCATGCAGCACTGCAACACACTACATACAGCACCAACACACTACATACAACACTGCAACACTACATACAGCACTGCAACACTACATGCAGCACTGCAACACTACATACAACACTGCAGCACACTATATGCAGCACTGCAGCACACTACATGCAGCACTGCAGCACTACATATAGCACTGCAACACTACATACAGCACTGCAACACTACATACAACACTGCAGCACACTATATGCAGCACTGCAGCACACTACATGCAGCACTGCAGCACTACATACAACACTGCAGCACACTATATGCAGCACTGCAGCACACTACATGCAGCACTGCAACACTACATACAACACTGCAGCACACTATATGCAGCACTGCAGCACACTACATGCAGCACTGCAACACTACATACAACACTGCAGCACACTACATGCAGCACTGCAACACTACATACAACACTGCAGCACACTATATGCAGCACTGCAGCACACTACATGCAGCACTGCAGCACTACATACAGCACTGCAACACTACATACAGCACTGCAACACACTACATACAGCACTGCAACACTACATGCAGCACTGCAACACTACATTCAGCACTGCAACACACTACATACAGCACTGCAACACACTACATACAGCACTGCAACACTACATTCAGCACTGCAACACACTACATACAGCACTGCAACACACTACATACAGCACTGCAACACTACATACAGCACTGCAACACTACATACAGCACTGCAACACACTACATACAGCACTGCAACACTACATACAGCACTGCAACACACTACATACAGCACTGCAACACTACATACAGCACTGCAACACTACATACATCACTGCAACACTACATACATCACTGCAACACACTACATACAGCACTGCAACACTACATACAGCACTGCAACACACTACATACAGCACTGCAACACACTACATGCATCAGTGCAGAACACTACATGCAGCACTGCAACACACTACATGCAGCACTGCAATACACTACATAGAGCACTGCAGCACAGTACAAACAACACTGCAACACACTACAAACAACACTGCAACACACTACAAACAACACTGCAACACACTACATACAGCACTGCAACACTACATGCAGCACTGCATCACACTACATGCAGCACTGCATCACACTACATGCAGCACTGCATCACACTACATGCAGCACTGAAACGCACTACATACAGCACTGCAGCACACTACATACAGCACTGCAGCACTCTGCATGCAGCACTGCAGCACACTACATACAGCACCAACACACTACATACAACACTGCAACACTACATACAGCACTGCAACACTACATACAGCACTGCAACACTACATGCAGCACTGCAACACTACATACAACACTGCAGCACACTATATGCAGCACTGCAGCACACTACATGCAGCACTGCAACACTACATACAACACTGCAGCACACTATATGCAGCACTGCAACACACTACATGCAGCACTGCAGCACTACATACAGCACTGCAACACTACATACAGCACTGCAACACTACATACAGCACTGCAACACTACATGCAGCACTGCAACACTACATACAACACTGCAGCACACTATATGCAGCACTGCAGCACACTACATGCAGCACTGCAGCACTACATACAGCACTGCAACACTACATACAGCACTGCAACACACTACATACAGCACTGCAACACTACATACAGCACTGCAACACTACATGCAGCACTGCAACACACTACATACAGCACTGCAACACACTACATACAGCACTGCAACACATTACATACAGCACTGCAACACACTACATACAGCACTGCAACACTACATTCAGCACTGCAACACACTACATACAGCACTGCAACACACTACATACAGCACTGCAACACTACATACAGCACTGCAACACACTACATACAGCACTGCAACACACTACATACAGCACTGCAACACACTACATACAGCACTGCAACACACTACATACAGCACTGCAACACTACATACATCACTGCAGCACTGCAACACTACATACAGCACTGCAACACACTACATACAGCACTGCAACACACTACATACAGCACTGCAACACACTACATACAGCACTGCAACACACTACATACAGCACTGCAACACACTACATACAGCACTGCAACACACTACATACAGCACTGCAACACACTACATACAGCACTGCAACACTACATACAGCACTGCAACACACTACATACAGCACTGCAACACTACATACAGCACTGCAACACACTACATGCAGCACTGCAGCACACTATATGCAGCACTGCAACACACTACATGCAGCACTGCAGCACTACATACAGCACTGCAACACTACATACAGCACTGCAACACTACATACAGCACTGCAACACTACATGCAGCACTGCAACACTACATACAACACTGCAGCACACTATATGCAGCACTGCAGCACACTACATGCAGCACTGCAGCACTACATACAGCACTGCAACACTACATACAGCACTGCAACACACTACATACAGCACTGCAACACACTACATACAGCACTGCAACACTACATACAGCACTGCAACACTACATACAGCACTGCAACACACTACATACAGCACTGCAACACTACATACAGCACTGCAACACACTACAAAATGCACACTGGTTATGAGTGTATAATGACAGCAGCATCAGAGTGAAGAATTCTCTCAGCACTAACTCTCGGTGTTCAGTTTAACACTAACTCCCGGTGTTCAGTTTAACACTAACTCTCTGTGTTCAGTTTAACACTAACTTGCGGTGTTCAGTTTAACACTAACTCTCGGTGTTCAGTTTAACACTAACTTGCGGTGTTCAGTTTAACACTAACTCTCGGTGTTCAGTTTAACACTAACTCCCGGTGTTCAGTTTAACACTAACTCTCTGTGTTCAGTTTAACACTAACTTGCGGTGTTCAGTTTAACACTAACACAGCTTGTTGTATTCAGTTTAGCACTAATAGAGCTAGCTGTGTTCAGTTGAACGTTAATAGAGCAACAGAGCTCGCTGTGTTTAAGCGTCTAACCATCATGCTGTGACACATGGGAGGAAGATAATGTAGATTGTCTCCAAGTTTGCTCTCGTTTACTAGTAAGAATACTGTTGTGTGTCAAGTTTACCAGTAACAGTACTGTTGTGTGTCAAGTTTACCAGTAACAGTACTGTTGTGTGTCAAGTTTACCAGTAACAGTACTGTTGTGTGTCAAGTCTACCAGAAACAGTACTGTTGTGTGTCAAGTTTACCAGTAACAGTACTGTTGTGTGTCAAGTTCACCTGTAACAATACTGTTGTGTGTCAAGTTTACCAGTAACAGTACTGTTGTGTGTCAAGTTTACCAGTAGCAGTACTGTTGTGTGTCAAGTCTACCAGTAACAGTACTGTTGTGTGTCAAGTCTACCAGTAACAGTACTGTTGTGTGAAGTTTACCAGTAACAGTACTGTTGTGTGTCAAGTTCACCAGTAACTACTGTTGTGTGTCAAGTTTACCAGTAGCAGTACTGTTGTGTGTCAAGTTTACCAGTAACAGTACTGTTGTGTGTCAAGTTTACCAGTAACAGTACTGTTGTGTGTCAAGTTCACCAGTAACAGCACTGCTGTGTGTCAAGTTTACCAGTAACAGTACTGTTGTGTGTCAAGTTCACTAGTAACAGTACTGTTGTATGTCAAGTTTACCAGTAGCAGTACTGTTGTGTGTCAAGTTCACTAGTAACAGTACTGTTGTGTGTCAAGTCTACCAGTAACAGTACTGTTGTGTGTCAAGTCTACCAGTAACAGTACTGTTGTGTGTCAAGTCTACCAGTAACAGTACTGTTGTGTGTCAAGTCTACCAGTAACAGTACTGTTGTGTGTCAAGTTTACCAGTAACAGCACTGTTGTGTGTCAAGTCTACCAGTAACAGTACTGTTGTGTGTCAAGTCTACCAGTAACAGCACTGTTGTGTGTCAAGTTTACACAGTACTGTTGTGTGTCAAGTCTACCAGTAACAGTACTGTGTCAAGTTATTGTATGTCAAGATATAGCCTTATTTCACAAAAATGGCATTAAAGGAATTGCGAAAAATTACAGGCCACTAACGCTAACTTCACACGTTATCAGAATATATGAACAAGTCCTAAGAAGAAATTACCAATCATTTGGAATGGCGACAGTTGTACCGTTCAAGGCAACGTGAGGTGCGGAACAGGTTCCTCCTGCCTTTCATGATTACTACACTATTACAACATGGGCTGGGATTCACTGCAAGACACGTTATATGCGGAGGTAGTGTACAGTGATTTTGCAAAAGCTGAACTTCAAGAAGTTCGACGATGGTGTGATAGAGCACAAATAAAACTCAGAGAGTAGTAGTAAATAGAGTGAAATTAGAGGCTGCCGCAAGGAAAGGCTGTGTTCCTCAAGGCAAAGTACTCGACCCACATTTCTTTTTTTTACCCATTCTAGTATCTGACATAGACAAGTATATAAAGCATAGCACCCTAATATCTTTTTGCTGATGACACCAGAATCTCTTTGAGATTCCAAATTATATTAAATCATCAAGAGAATATAAATCAAGTCTTCCGGTGGGCCTCAAACATCAATATGAGAATCAATGAGGACAAGTTTCAGTTGCTTCACTATAGAAGACGAAGACGTTGACTGAAAAGGTGTACAGGACAAACTTAAATCCTTCAGCACAGCGAAAGTTCCACGTGCAAGACTTGATGATGTCAGATTTTCCATTTAACGCCCAGAACATTGTTGTTGCTACCACAGAAAATGATAGGTTGAATAATTAATATTTTGAAGAAAGATGCTGAGTCATTGATGATACCTTTCAAGTCAATTGTCTCTCCGGGCTGCTATATATTAAAGACACACAACTTTCACTGCCTATGTGCATTCACTCAAAATGTAAACTACTGGGAGCGTATGAAGCCCGTTCAGCTGTATTGGAACGTAAGCAAGAAAGGTGGATCATAATTGACACCTGGAAATTCCTGGAAGGAATGATCCTAAACCTGCACAACAAATTCACTCCGTATGAAAACAAAAGACTTGGCAGACGATGCAAGGTGCCTCCAATAAAAAGCAGGGGAGCGAAGAGTACACTACCAGGTAAGACAAGCATCAGAGGTCCACGACGACTCAACCACCTCTCTGCATAAGGGCAACTACCATCAGACCTCTGACTGTTTTCAGGAGGGAACTTGACAAGTTCACCAAATCAGTTTCTGACTAGTCAGACTGTGATTCGTAGGCTAGACTGCTTGCAGCCAGCAGTAACAGTCTGGTTCATCAGGCCATGATCCACTGGGAGGCCTGGTGTGAGACCGGATCGCGGGCGCAGTCTCGTCTCCTTGTACTGAGTAACCCACATGGACGGAGGTTCAAGCCTCCACCACTCCTTGTGCTGAGTAACCCACATGGACGGAGGTTCAAGCCTCCACCACTCCTTGTGCTGAGTAACCCACATGGACGGAGGTTCAAGCCTCCATCACTCCTTGTGCTGAGTAACCCACATGGACGGAGGTTCAAGCCTCCACCACTTGACCCACGAACACAGGATCAAACCTGAAAGATTTTTCCCGGGGTTCATTGCCCTCGTGGTTGGGTTCTAAATCAAGCCTCCTGGTGGTTCAAGGCCTGACCCATACGGACGGAGGGTCGAGTCTCCACCACTCCTCGTGTTGAGTGACCCACACGGACGGAGGGTCGAGTCTCCACCACTCCTCGTGTTGAGTGACCCACACGGACGGAGGGTCGAGTCTCCACCACTCCTCGTGTTGAGTGACCCACACGGACGGAGGGTCGAGTCTCCACCACTCCTCGTGTTGAGTGACACACACGGACGGAGGGTCGAGTCACCACCACTCCTCGAGTTGAGTGACACACACGGACGGAGGGTCGAGTCACCACCACTCCTCGTGATAAATTAGACACATGTGCAACTCTTGGGAATCTTTATTGAGGAAACGTTTCGCCACACAGTGGCTTCATCAGTCCATACGTAGGAGAAACTTGAAGAACAGGAGGAGAATGAGGTAATCAGTCCCTCAACCTTGAGGGAATTCTTCGCTTGCCTAATTCTTGGGCACGACCTACTTCCACATTGAACAAATGTGACACGACCTATGACTGCTGCACCTCTCCTGCCATACGGTTTATAAGCTGCTTCTCCGCTGATATGCCGTATTCTATTCAAGATTGATGGACTGAACACATCGACTCAAGGTTGAGGGACTGATTACCTCATTCTCCTCCTGTTCTTCAAGTTTCTCCTACGTATGGACTGATGAAGCCACTGTGTGGCGAAACGTTTCCTCAATAAAGATTCCCAAGAGTTGCACATGTGTCTAATTTATTAACATGTCGGTTCTCTGAACCATTCATCTACAAACCACTCCTCGTGTTGAGTGACACACACGGACGGAGGGTCGAGTCACCACCACTCCTCGTGTTGAGTGACACACACGGACGGAGGGTCGAGTCACCACCACTCCTCGTGTTGAGTGACACACACGGATGGAGGGTCGAGTCACCACCACTCCTCGTGTTGAGTGACCCACACGGACGGAGGGTCGAGTCACCACCACTCCTCGTGTTGAGTGACACACACGGACGGAGGGTCGAGTCACCACCACTCCTCGTGTTGAGTGACACACACGGACGGAGGGTCGAGTCACCACCACTCCTCGTGTTGAGTGACACACACGGACGGAGGGTCGAGTCTCCACCACTCCTCGTGTTGAGTGACACACACGGACGGAGGGTCGAGTCACCACCACTCCTCGTGTTGAGTGACACACACGGACGGAGGGTCGAGTCACCACCACTCCTCGTGTTGAGTGACACACACGGACGGAGGGTCGAGTCACCACCACTCCTCGTGTTGAGTGACACACACGGATGGAGGGTCGAGTCACCACCACTCCTCGTGTTGAGTGACCCACACGGACGGAGGGTCGAGTCACCACCACTCCTCGTGTTGAGTGACCCACACGGACGGAGGGTCGAGTCTCCACCACTCCTCGTGTTGAGTGACACACACGGACGGAGGGTCGAGTCTCCACCACTCCTCGTGTTGAGTGACACACACGGACGGAGGGTGGAGTCTCCACCACTCCTCGTGTTGAGTGACACACACGGACGGAGGGTCGAGTCACCACCACTCCTCGTGCTGAGTGACACACACGGACGGAGGGTCGAGTCACCACCACTCCTCGTGTTGAGTGACACACACGGACGGAGGGTCGAGTCACCACCACTCCTCGTGTTGAGTGACACACACGGACGGAGGGTCGAGTCACCACCACTCCTCGTGTTGAGTGACACACACGGACGGAGGGTCGAGTCGAGTAACCCACACGGTTGGTTAATTAGTTAGGTTTGAAGACTGTCGCGTGCATCAAGGTTGTTAAGGTCACTTACAACTACACCAACAATCAAGAACACTTTAATTATTATTATAATCAAGGGGGAAGCGCTAAACCCGTAAGATTATACAGCGCCTGAGGGGGGGATGTGGAAGGTATTCAGGTTTAATTCAGGGAACTGGAAAACAAATCCAATTCCCTAGATCAAGAGCCCCTCACCAGCATCAAGGAACCTTCCTTGAGGGGCCTTAAAGTATGAAATAAACTCTCGTTGTTGAAACCAGTGATTCGCATGTGTTTAGCTCTCCATTTAACTGTATTATTAATAAAAATAAATATATAATTGGTCATCGTTTTAGTACATATATTACACCAATATTAACTACACAGTTGATCCCAGGTTGTAAGTACCAACACTTGTTTATTTCTGACCGTATATATACCCAGTGTTTTCTTGACTCTATTTTAAGTACTGGAAGTGAAATGCGGCCTTATTGACCCTTATTATAGGCGATAGGCTTTACGTGACCAGCTGACTACTTGGTGGTCTTCACATATCTCCACGAAAGAAGAAAATGTAAAATATGCCTTGTGGAAAGCAGGGGCGCCATATTTACAGAGAATTCTGTGACAACATCCGTAGTCCAAGACTCTTAACATTCCATCAGCAGATATCAAAAATATTGCCGGAACGAAGGTGTTAATTTTCAAGACGAAACTATATCAACTGCAAGTGTTTGATCAGCAGAGTCGTGATGGATGGCTTTGTGGGCCTTTGGACAGCTGGCACCAACAGCCTAGTTGACTAGGTGGTCAACGGAGAAGTCTGGCCTCAGACTTGAACATAACAGATAAACAAAACTTTGCTTATATTCAATAGCTATGCACTTAATTTTCCTATAAATTTATATTAGGTCTTGGTCCTTTATACAATATTTCATTGACAGTGTAGTAGGCTTAGTGTGACAGTGGGCAGCAAGGACGAGAATCTACCTGAAGATCATTTCGAGGGTCAACGCCCCCGCGATCAGGTCCTAGACCTGTCCTAACAGTGGACGGCTTTATCCTCATCAACCAACCTGCTGATGCTAACCGTAAGAAGTTCAACACCACAAGCCGGCTGATCAGGCACTGACTTGAAAACTTGTCCAGTTCCTTCTTGAAGACATCCAGGGGTCTGTTGATCTCTCTTATGTATAAGGGGAGGGCATCGAAAAATTTTGGTCCCTTCACACTTGCTTAGTTTTTCTTTAGAGTAACCACTGCGCCCCTGCTTTTCATTGGTGATATTGTGTATCATGTGTCAAGCCTCTCACTTTAATGGAAACGATACACAAATAACCCGCACATGGAAGAGAGAAGCTTGCGACGACGTTTCGGTACGACTTAGGCCGTAACGTAAATGGTTCAAGTTGGACCGAAACGTCGTCGTAAGCTCCTCTCTCCTGTGTGCCTGTGTGCGGGTTATTTGTCTATTGTTCCAGTCACGGTATTGTGCCCTTTTGTTATTTATTTAATGGGAACGATTTGTGTGTGTGTGTGTGTGTGTGTGTGTGTGTGTGTGTGTGTGTGTGTGTGTGTGTGTGTGTGTGTGTGTGTGTGTGTGTGTGTGTGTGTGTGTGTGCAGATTTAGTATGAATCCTTCTAAAATTTTCCAGATGTAGATTATAATTTACCTGTCTTGCCTACGTTCGAAGGAGCAGAGTTCGAGGGACTTCAAATTTTCCCAGTAATTAAAGTGTTTAACTGGATCTATGTGAGCAGTGAAGGTTCTCTGTATATTCTTCAGGTCAACAGTTTTGCCTGACCTGAACGGAGAGAGGACTTGTGACCGCCAACATGTCCAAAATTTCTGATGAAGCCCAATCCCCAGTGACTTTTTAAGAAGCCATCGACAGCATGCCTGTGAATTCTTCCTCAGGACATGACTTGTGGAACTCAATATTCATAAAAAATTACAAGAAACTACTATCCTGGACTTTTTGTATTCTCTGGAGAAGGAGCTTGGACGCAGGTGTCGTCCCACTGATATTGACCCACTTCATAAAGGACCTGTTCTCAGACCTTTGCAACACAATTGTTCTCAAAGATTTGTTAAGTTATACCATGAATTAAGGAAAGATCCTGGACTTCACCGTACGAAACAGACAAAGCAAATGCGATAGTAATTATGGACAAGGTGGATTATAGTGGAAAAATGAACATGTTATTAGAAGACTTAGGTGCCTCTTGACAAGTTCCTTAAATTAGTTTCTGACCAGCCGGGTTGTGGTTTCTACACTGGACTGTGTACGGCTATTAGTAACATCCTGGTTGATCAGGCCTTGATCCACAGGGAGGCCTGGTCTAAGTCCGGGTCGTGGACGTGCTGGTTCCCATAAGCATCCTTCAGGTATGCACCACAGCCCAGCTGATCCGGAACTTACCTGAGAAACTTATCGAGTTCTCTCTTGAACACAGCACGAAGTATGTTGGTAAATCACTGTCTGCCGAGCCTCTTTCATAGGGAATGATCTGCGTATGTAGATTTGGGAGGTAATCCCTCTAAAAAAAAAAATTGAGGTGTAGACTATAGTGTATTTTTCTCGTCTGTGTTCCAAGGGAGGGATTTCAAACATTCCCAGTAATTTAGGTTCTTGACTGAATTTATGCAAGCAGTGAAGGTTCTCTGTGCATTCTGTATGTCTGCAATTTCAACTGCTTTTAATGAATATGTTAGTACATCAGTATTACAACCTAGAGAGAGAATAAGTGACTTGAGGAATATCATTACTGGCTTGGCATTTCTTGTAAAGTTTCTGGTCATAACTAAGAAACTGAAACTTGTCCTCAATGAACATCATGTCAGTAACCCACTGGAAGACTGCTTATATCATCATGAAGGTTTGCTGTGTCCTCAATGGATGCTGCCCTCATTAGATTCAAGCATCGTCTTTGTCGGATATGAGGAGAAAGAGAACAGGGCCAAGTACTGTGCGTTGGAGAACATAATTTTTCACTATTGCAGTCTCTTATTTTACTCTGTTCACTATCACACTTTGAGTTCACTTCTTTAGAAATTTAAATATCCGTCTCCCGACTTTTCCAGTTATTCCTTATGCACACATTTTGTTTGCTGTTACAATCACACTTGTCAAAAGTCTTTCGCAAAGTCTCTGTACACTACATCCTTATTTTGTTTGTATTCCACTATGTCCAAGACCATGTTGTAATAATCAAGTGATTATGAGAGGCAGGAGGGACCTGCTTTAAACCTATGCTACCCTGGGTTGCGCAATTGTTGAGATTTCATGTAATTAGCAATCTTGCTTTTTAGGAGTCTCTCAAAGATGTTGATAATGTGGGACGTCAGCACGCTCTATATATATATATATATTGCTACTGCTTTACTGCCATATTTGTGGAGTGGGGTTGTCAATGGCTTTTCAAGACTTTGGTATAATTCCTGTGTCCAAGCTCGTCCTCCATAGAATATTCAGGTGCAGGATAGTGGTTTCTTGCAATTCTTGATGAATATAGAGCTCCACGAGTCAGAGCCTGGGACAGAGTGCAGGGGAATACAACTGATGATCTTTTCGAAGTGGGGTTAGGACAGTGTCATAAATTATGGAGATGTCAGCTGGATTTTGAGACTCATCCATAAAAAAAAACTTATTAGGAGTGTCAATCTTTAGACTGATTAATGACTCGCTAAACAGAGAGTCATATTGTGACTTCATTAATTTACTTATCTCTTGTTGTCAGTCTAGGCCCCGTGGCTTGGTGGTAAACGCTCTCGCTTTAAACGGTGAGGGTCCGTGTTTGATTCCCGGCGAAGGGGTTTTAACATTGGAGGTGTTTCCTTACACCGGTTGTCTATGTTCACCCATCAGTAAAATGGGTACCTGGGTGTTAGTCGACTGGTGTGGGTCGCATCCTGGGACAAAACTGACCTAATTTGCCCGAAATGTTCTGCATAACAAGCTCCTTTCTGTATAGTAGTATGTTACTATTGTAGTGAGTAATTATTATTATCTTCTCTAAGCAAGGCCTGATAATGGATGTGGTTTTCGTAGGAACTGCTGACAGATACAGCAAGAGGTCGGCGTTCATTGCCTCCTACAGGCTGGTGCATCACTCCCTCGCTCCATCACAACTACGCCCAATTTATTATCTCTTAGAGTTTACGCGCCATTATGCTTCGTTTAAATGTACAGTGTCCTTGTGTATGTGTGTGTACTCACCTATTTGTGGTTGCAGGGGTCGATACATAGCTCCTGGCCCCGCCTCTTCCCTGACCCCTACTAGGTCCTCTCTCTCCCTGCTCCATGGGCTTTATCATACCCTGTCTTAAAACTATGTATGGTTCCTGCCTCCACTACATCGCTTGCCAGACTGTGTGTGTCGGGGAAAGGGGAGGAGGTGAGTTAACTTGGAGTCAGGATACTGTGTCGTGTGAAGCAGCCTCGAGGACAGAGCTCAACCACAAATATTCTGGCTCTCAACACTCAAGTGAATAATTACTTCCCCTTCCCCCCCCCCATTCCCCTCCACACACAGAAATGCATATGCACAGATAAGGAGAGAGGCCCAGCGGCAATACAAGAATGACACAGCATCAGCAGCCAAATCTAAACTGAAGTTGCTATACAGCCAAATCAGGAGGACGACAACATCAGCCAAGGACCAGGTAATCAGCTGAGGAAAGAAGGAGGGGAGCTCACAAGGAACGACCGGGAAATATGTGAAGAGCTTAGCTCAAGATTTAGGGAAGTATTCACATTGGAGACAGAGGCTTCCAGCAAGCCGAGGCGATAGGGTGTACCAGACAGTGCTGGACACACTGCACACGACTGAGGAGGTGAAAAAAAAAAAACTGCTAGGTGAATTAGATACTTCGAAGGCGATGGGCCCAGATAATATCTCTTCTTGGGTCCTGAGAGGGGGAGCAGATGCACTGTATATGCCTCTAACAACAATCTTCAATAAATCTATCGAAACAGGGCAATTTTTAAGAAAAGAAACAGACAAGAAGCATAAAACTACAGACCAATGTCGCCGACATGTATTGTATGTAAGGTTATGGAGAAGATTATCAGGAGACAACCAGCACGGCTTCATGGAAGGGGAAATCCTGCGTCACAACTACTGGAGTTCTGGGACAAGGTAACAGAAGACAGGAGAGGGATTATACTGCATCTTCTTGTAATGTAAGAAGGCTTTCGACACAGTACCACACAAGAAACCGGTTGAAAAGCTAGAGGAGCAGGCAGAAATAGCATGGAAAGTACTGCAGTGGATCAATGAATACCTGACAGGAAGGAAACAACGTGTGCTGGTACGTGACAAGGTGTCAGAGTGGGCGCATGTGTCGAATGGATTTCCATACAGGTCAGTCCTAGGGCTGGTGCTGTTTCTGGTATATGCGAATGACATGACGGAAGGGATAGATTCAGGTGCGCCTGTTTGTAGACGATGTGAAACTAATGAGAATACAAGCGGACGAGAATCAGATAAGACTACAAGAGTATCTGGACAGGCTGCAAGTCTGGTCCGACAAATGGCTCCTGGAGTTTAACCCCACCAAATGCAAAATTACGAAGCTTGGGAAAGAACAAAGAAGACCGCAGACGTAGTACAAACTAGGCGGTCATAGGCTGCAAAACTCACTCAAGGAAAAGGATTTCTTGAGGCGGACATCAACCAAATAACCGCTGCAGCATATGGGTGCCTGGCAGTTTTGACATCTAAGTGACGAGTTATTCACGACACTACACTGTGTACGTAAGATCCATATTGAAATATGCAGTACCTGTACGGAACCCACACCTTGTCAAACACGTCAAAAAATTGGAGAAAGTTCAAAAGGTTAAGGGAAATTAACCAGACGACAGTGGAGGACAGGAGGGCTATGGGGACATGATAACGATATATAAAATACCGAATCATAGCATTGCACCTTATTTACTGATCTGCAGCACATTCTTGGACGAAAATGTTTGCAGATCCTGGAGTGGCATGTGCTTTTATTCGAGAGATTTCGACATTCCGTCGGGTAAACCATACCACGGGCGGGGATAGAACCCGCGATCAGAGAGTCAAAACTCCAGACCGTCGCGTTAGCCACTGGGCCAGCTAGCCACAATAAGATTCATCCAACTAGATATATTTCTACACCATAGGAAGGTTAGCATAGGCACCACTGTGTCCACGAATGCAAGTTTTACAGACGAATCTCCAGCTAGCATGGCTGTGACGAACTCTAACTCAAGTCCCCTCAAAGCCGTCAGCATGACTCACGAAATCGTAATGACACGATCGCAAACAAACCATACCATGTTGACGGCTTTGAGGGGACTTGAGCTAGAGTTCGTCACGGCCACGCTAGCTGGAGATTCGTCTGTAAAACTTGCATTTGTGGTCACAGTGGTGCCTATGCTAACCTTCCTATGGTGTAGAAATATACCTAGTTGGACGAATCTTTTTGTGGCAAGCTGGTCCAGTGGCTAACGCGACGGTCTGGAGTTTTGAGACTCTGATCGCGGGTTCTATCCCCACCCGTGGTATGGTTTGTTTGCAATCGTGTCATTACGATTTCGTGAGTTATTCCGTCGGATGATTGTATATGTAAGCAATCTTGTTGTTAGTGCCAGTGGTGTCATATTTGCAGATGCCCCACATTTTTGAGTTGCTGTTGGCTGTAGTTTTGGCGTGCCGAGTTTACAGCTTTTGTAATTTCTAGATCTGTACCAGAACCAGAACCAGAACCCACACTGACAGCAACTACACTGACACCAGTGTTGTGGGTTGTGCTAACCTTCACCGGGAGTGTTGGTGACATCAACTTGAAAGCTGGCAGGTCACCACACTTGGCATATCACCAGTGACACTATGCAGGTCACCAGGTTCACCTGGAATATCGCCAGGGACACTAGCAGGTCACCAGGGACACCAAGCAGCAGATTGAGCTGCAAGAGTAGATACTTCAACAATCAAGCAGGTAAATGCTTGGACCTAATGTTGCGGAAGCGCAACATTAGGTCCTCGCACCTTCCCCAAATACCTGATTACCTGTGAACAAATCTTAGCACCTCACGCACCCCGCTAACCCCTGCAGGCCACATCCTATGACCTGTAATTTCTACGATTTATTCCCCTCGAGTTTATTAGGTGATTAAAGCCTTTTGTCAGAATAAAAACTGGGCCGTGTTTTGCTGCGTGTGATCTGAGACGGCATGCTGTTAATATGAACTTACTTATAGAGACGTTCATCTTACTAAAGTGGTTGATGGGATTGAGTTTATATGCTCGTGATGTTGATGTTAGTGTAAACGCGGACACTGGTAGCAGGTTGGTAGACAGGAACCACCCAGGGAAGGACTGTTGTTGTTGTTGATGGTGTACCACTACGTATAGGCGAGAAAGATACATAATGTACACCTGGAAATTCCTAGGGGGTTTGGTCCCAAGTTTGAATACAGTAATCAGTCCCTACAAGTGAAAGAAGCTCAGAAGACGGTTTAGTGTGGTGGTCATGTGGTGGAAGGAGAGGCAGGAAGAGTGGGGGAAGAGGTAATATACCGGAAAAAAGAGGGATGAATATATTTATATTCATCATTAGATGCACGGATGTCTCTGAACCAACACTTGTAGCAGGTACTGGAGTGTCTTACACTCAACACTAGTGTCTCTGAACCAACACTTGTAGCAGGTACTGGAGTGTCTTACACTCAACACTAGTGTCTCTGAACCAACACTTGTAGCAGGTACTGGAGTGTCTTACACTCAACACTAGTGTCTCTGAACCAACACTTGTAGCAGGTACTGGAGTGTCTTACACTCAACACTAGTGTCTCTGAACCAACACTTGTAGCAGGTACTGGAGTGTCTTACACTCATCACTAGTGTCTCTGAACCAACACTTGTAGCAGGTACTGGAGTGTCTTACACTCAACACTAGTGTCTCTGAACCAACACTTGTAGCAGGTACTGGAGTGTCTTACACTCAACACTAGTGTCTCTGAACCAACACTTGTAGCAGGTACTGGAGTGTCTTACACTCAACACTAGTGTCTCTGAACCAACACTTGTAGCAGGTACTGGAGTGTCTTACACTCAACACTAGTGTCTCTGAACCAACACTTGTAGCAGGTACTGGAGTGTCTTACACTCAACACTAGTGTCTCTGAACCAACACTTGTAGCAGGTACTGGAGTGTCTTACACTCAACACTAGTGTCTCTGAACCAACACTTGTAGCAGGTACTGGAGTGTCTTACACTCAACACTAGTGTCTCTGAACCAACACTTGTAGCAGGTACTGGAGTGTCTTACACTCAACACAAGTGTCTCTGAACCAACACTTGTAGCAGGTACTGGAGTGTCTTACACTCATCACTAGTGTCTCTGAACCAACACTTGTAGCAGGTACTGGAGTGTCTTACACTCAACACTAGTGTCTCTGAACCAACACTTGTAGCAGGTACTGGAGTGTCTTACACTCAACACTAGTGTCTCTGAACCAACACTTGTAGCAGGTACTGGAGTGTCTTACACTCAACACTAGTGTCTCTGAACCAACACTTGTAGCAGGTACTGGAGTGTCTTACACTCAACACTAGTGTCTCTGAACCAACACTTGTAGCAGCTACTGGAGTGTCTTACACTCATCACTAGTGTCTCTGAACCAACACTTGTAGCAGGTACTGGAGTGTCTTACACTCAACACTAGTGTCTCTGAACCAACACTTGTAGCAGGTACTGGAGTGTCTTACACTCAACACTAGTGTCTCTGAACCAACACTTGTAGCAGGTACTGGAGTGTCTTACACTCAACACTAGTGTCTCTGAACCAACACTTGTAGCAGGTACTGGAGTGTCTTACACTCAACACTAGTGTCTCTGAACCAACACTTGTAGCAGGTACTGGAGTGTCTTACACTCAACACTAGTGTCTCTGAACCAACACTTGTAGCAGGTACTGGAGTGTCTTACACTCAACACTAGTGTCTCTGAACCAACACTTGTAGCAGGTACTGGAGTGTCTTACACTCAACACTAGTGTCTCTGAACCAACACTTGTAGCAGGTACTGGAGTGTCTTACTCTCAACACTAGTGTCTCTGAACCAACACTTGTAGCAGGTACTGGAGTGTCTTACACTCAACACAAGTGTCTCTGAACCAACACTTGTAGCAGGTACTGGAGTGTCTTACACTCATCACTAGTGTCTCTGAACCAACACTTGTAGCAGGTACTGGAGTGTCTTACACTCAACACTAGTGTCTCTGAACCAACACTTGTAGCAGGTACTGGAGTGTCTTACACTCAACACTAGTGTCTCTGAACCAACACTTGTAGCAGGTACTGGAGTGTCTTACACTCAACACTAGTGTCTCTGAACCAACACTTGTAGCAGGTACTGGAGTGTCTTACACTCAACACTAGTGTCTCTGAACCAACACTTGTAGCAGGTACTGGAGTGTCTTACACTCAACACTAGTGTCTCTGAACCAACACTTGTAGCAGGTACTGGAGTGTCTTACACTCAACACTAGTGTCTCTGAACCAACACTTGTAGCAGGTACTGGAGTGTCTTACACTCAACACTAGTGTCTCTGAACCAACACTTGTAGCAGGTACTGGAGTGTCTTACACTCAACACTAGTGTCTCTGAACCAACACTTGTAGCAGGTACTGGAGTGTCTTACACTCAACACTAGTGTCTCTGAACCAACACTTGTAGCAGGTACTGGAGTGTCTTACACTCAACACAAGTGTCTCTGAACCAACACTTGTAGCAGGTACTGGAGTGTCTTACACTCATCACTAGTGTCTCTGAACCAACACTTGTAGCAGGTACTGGAGTGTCTTACACTCAACACTAGTGTCTCTGAACCAACACTTGTAGCAGGTACTGGAGTGTCTTACACTCAACACTAGTGTCTCTGAACCAACACTTGTAGCAGGTACTGGAGTGTCTTACACTCAACACTAGTGTCTCTGAACCAACACTTGTAGCAGGTACTGGAGTGTCTTACACTCAACACTAGTGTCTCTGAACCAACACTTGTAGCAGCTACTGGAGTGTCTTACACTCATCACTAGTGTCTCTGAACCAACACTTGTAGCAGGTACTGGAGTGTCTTACACTCAACACTAGTGTCTCTGAACCAACACTTGTAGCAGGTACTGGAGTGTCTTACACTCAACACTAGTGTCTCTGAACCAACACTTGTAGCAGGTACTGGAGTGTCTTACACTCAACACTAGTGTCTCTGAACCAACACTTGTAGCAGGTACTGGAGTGTCTTACACTCAACACTAGTGTCTCTGAACCAACACTTGTAGCAGGTACTGGAGTGTCTTACACTCAACACTAGTGTCTCTGAACCAACACTTGTAGCAGGTACTGGAGTGTCTTACACTCAACACTAGTGTCTCTGAACCAACACTTGTAGCAGGTACTGGAGTGTCTTACACTCAACACTAGTGTCTCTGAACCAACACTTGTAGCAGGTACTGGAGTGTCTTACACTCAACACTAGTGTCTCTGAACCAACACTTGTAGCAGGTACTGGAGTGTCTTACACTCAACACAAGTGTCTCTGAACCAACACTTGTAGCAGGTACTGGAGTGTCTTACACTCATCACTAGTGTCTCTGAACCAACACTTGTAGCAGGTACTGGAGTGTCTTACACTCAACACTAGTGTCTCTGAACCAACACTTGTAGCAGGTACTGGAGTGTCTTACACTCAACACTAGTGTCTCTGAACCAACACTTGTAGCAGGTACTGGAGTGTCTTACACTCAACACTAGTGTCTCTGAACCAACACTTGTAGCAGGTACTGGAGTGTCTTACACTCAACACTAGTGTCTCTGAACCAACACTTGTAGCAGCTACTGGAGTGTCTTACACTCAACACTAGTGTCTCTGAACCAACACTTGTAGCAGCTACTGGAGTGTCTTACACTCATCACTAGTGTCTCTGAACCAACACTTGTAGCAGGTACTGGAGTGTCTTACACTCATCACTAGTGTCTCTGAACCAACACTTGTAGCAGGTACTGGAGTGTCTTACACTCAACACTAGTGTCTCTGAACCAACACTTGTAGCAGGTACTGGAGTGTCTTACACTCAACACAAGTGTCTCTGAACCAACACTTGTAGCAGGTACTGGAGTGTCTTACACTCAACACTAGTGTCTCTGAACCAACACTTGTAGCAGGTACTGGAGTGTCTTACACTCAACACTAGTGTCTCTGAACCAACACTTGTAGCAGCTACTGGAGTGTCTTACACTCAACACTAGTGTCTCTGAACCAGCACTTGTAGCAGGTACTGGAGTGTCTTACACTCAACACAAGTGTCTCTGAACCAACACTTGTAGCAGGTACTGGAGTGTCTTACACTCAACACTAGTGTCTCTGAACCAACACTTGTAGCAGGTACTGGAGTGTCTTACACTCAACACTAGTGTCTCTGAACCAACACTTGTAGCAGGTACTGGAGTGTCTTACACTCAACACAAGTGTCTCTGAACCAACACTTGTAGCAGGTACTGGAGTGTCTTACACTCAACACTAGTGTCTCTGAACCAACACTTGTAGCAGGTACTGGAGTGTCTTACACTCAACACTAGTGTCTCTGAACCAACACTTGTAGCAGGTACTGGAGTGTCTTACACTCATCACTAGTGTCTCTGAACCAACACTTGTAGCAGGTACTGGAGTGTCTTACACTCAACACTAGTGTCTCTGAACCAACACTTGTAGCAGGTACTGGAGTGTCTTACACTCAACACTAGTGTCTCTGAACCAACACTTGTAGCAGCTACTGGAGTGTCTTACACTCATCACTAGTGTCTCTGAACCAACACTTGTAGCAGCTACTGGAGTGTCTTACACTCATCACTAGTGTCTCTGAACCAACACTTGTAGCAGGTACTGGAGTGTCTTACACTCAACACTAGTGTCTCTGAACCAACACTTGTAGCAGGTACTGGAGTGTCTTACACTCAACACTAGTGTCTCTGAACCAACACTTGTAGCAGGTACTGGAGTGTCTTACACTCAACACTAGTGTCTCTGAACCAGCACTTGTAGCAGGTACTGGAGTGTCTTACACTCAACACTAGTGTCTCTGAACCAACACTTGTAGCAGCTACTGGAGTGTCTTACACTCAACACTAGTGTCTCTGACCCAACACTTGTAGCAGGTACTGGAGTGTCTTACACTCATCACTAGTGTCTCTGAACCAACACTTGTAGCAGGTACTGGAGTGTCTTACACTCAACACTAGTGTCTCTGAACCAACACTTGTAGCAGGTACTGGAGTGTCTTACACTCAACACTAGTGTCTCTGAACCAACACTTGTAGCAGGTACTGGAGTGTCTTACACTCAACACTAGTGTCTCTGAACCAACACTTGTAGCAGGTACTGGAGTGTCTTACACTCAACACTAGTGTCTCTGAACCAACACTTGTAGCAGCTACTGGAGTGTCTTACACTCAACACTAGTGTCTCTGAACCAACACTTGTAGCAGGTACTGGAGTGTCTTACACTCAACACTAGTGTCTCTGAACCAACACTTGTAGCAGGTACTGGAGTGTCTTACACTCAACACTAGTGTCTCTGAACCAACACTTGTAGCAGGTACTGGAGTGTCTTACACTCAACACTAGTGTCTCTGAACCAGCACTTGTAGCAGGTACTGGAGTGTCTTACACTCAACACTAGTGTCTCTGAACCAACACTTGTAGCAGGTACTGGAGTGTCTTACACTCAACACTAGTGTCTCTGAACCAACACTTGTAGCAGGTACTGGAGTGTCTTACACTCATCACTAGTGTCTCTGAACCAACACTTGTAGCAGCTACTGGAGTGTCTTACACTCAACACTAGTGTCTCTGAACCAACACTTGTAGCAGGTACTGGAGTGTCTTACACTCAACACAAGTGTCTCTGAACCAACACTTGTAGCAGGTACTGGAGTGTCTTACACTCAACACAAGTGTCTCTGAACCAACACTTGTAGCAGGTACTGGAGTGTCTTACACTCAACACTAGTGTCTCTGAACCAACACTTGTAGCAGGTACTGGAGTGTCTTACACTCAACACTAGTGTCTCTGAACCAGCACTTGTAGCAGGTACTGGAGTGTCTTACACTCAACACAAGTGTCTCTGAACCAACACTTGTAGCAGGTACTGGAGTGTCTTACACTCAACACTAGTGTCTCTGAACCAACACTTGTAGCAGGTACTGGAGTGTCTTACACTCAACACTAGTGTCTCTGAACCAACACTTGTAGCAGGTACTGGAGTGTCTTACACTCAACACTAGTGTCTCTGAACCAACACTTGTAGCAGGTACTGGAGTGTCTTACACTCAACACTAGTGTCTCTGAACCAACACTTGTAGCAGCTACTGGAGTGTCTTACAATCAACACTAGTGTCTCTGAACCAACACTTGTAGCAGGTACTGGAGTGTCTTACACTCAACACTAGTGTCTCTGAACCAACACTTGTAGCAGGTACTGGAGTGTCTTACACTCAACACTAGTGTCTCTGAACCAACACTTGTAGCAGGTACTGGAGTGTCTTACACTCAACACTAGTGTCTCTGAACCAGCACTTGTAGCAGGTACTGGAGTGTCTTACACTCAACACTAGTGTCTCTGAACCAACACTTGTAGCAGGTACTGGAGTGTCTTACACTCAACACTAGTGTCTCTGAACCAACACTTGTAGCAGGTACTGGAGTGTCTTACACTCAACACTAGTGTCTCTGAACCAACACTTGTAGCAGGTACTGGAGTGTCTTACACTCATCACTAGTGTCTCTGAACCAACACTTGTAGCAGGTACTGGAGTGTCTTACACTCAACACTAGTGTCTCTGAACCAACACTTGTAGCAGGTACTGGAGTGTCTTACACTCAACACTAGTGTCTCTGAACCAACACTTGTAGCAGCTACTGGAGTGTCTTACACTCAACACTAGTGTCTCTGAACCAACACTTGTAGCAGGTACTGGAGTGTCTTACACTCAACACTAGTGTCTCTGAACCAACACTTGTAGCAGGTACTGGAGTGTCTTACACTCAACACTAGTGTCTCTGAACCAACACTTGTAGCAGGTACTGGAGTGTCTTACACTCAACACTAGTGTCTCTGAACCAACACTTGTAGCAGGTACTGGAGTGTCTTACACTCAACACTAGTGTCTCTGAACCAACACTTGTAGCAGGTACTGGAGTGTCTTACACTCAACACTAGTGTCTCTGAACCAACACTTGTAGCAGGTACTGGAGTGTCTTACACTCAACACTAGTGTCTCTGAACCAACACTTGTAGCAGGTACTGGAGTGTCTTACACTCAACACTAGTGTCTCTGAACCAACACTTGTAGCAGGTACTGGAGTGTCTTACACTCAACACTAGTGTCTCTGAACCAACACTTGTAGCAGGTACTGGAGTGTCTTACACTCATCACTAGTGTCTCTGAACCAACACTTGTAGCAGCTACTGGAGTGTCTTACACAGTGTTTTCTTCACATGAAAGATTCCTCCTGATCTGAAACTTTCTAACACATTCTGCCCTGGGTGTGACCACTAACACTCAGCTAACACAGTGAGCAGGGACGTCTGGGGGAGGTGTTCTGGAAGAAAGGTGGGAGGGGATGCAGGACCTGAGGAGGGAGGGGTGCGGGAACAGAGGGAGAGCGTGGAACAAAAAATGGAGGGAGGGAGGAGTGTGCAAGAACAGAGGAGGAAGGGGGTGCAGAAACAGAGAAAAGAGAGTGCAGGAACAGATGAAGGAGGGATGTGCATCAACAGAGGGAGGGAGGGAGGGTATGCAAGCACAAAGGGAGAGAGTGGAGAGGGGGAGGGGTCATGTGATGGCTGGGTCAGGTTACAGTACACGCACTCATCAATGAAACATGGTGTTGGCGTCACTGTCAGCGAGCAACATTTTGTATCAGTTATTGACGTGCAGCAGAGAGAGACTCGTCCAGTTCTCCATTTAATTACCTGTCTCTTACCTCGCAGAAATATAGCACGCGAATATATTCAGAATATATATTTTTGCAAAGGCTTAGTATTAAGAATATATAGACTAATGTTTACTGAGGAAGGCAGTTTGCTCCATGATGTTTACGTTCAGTTCTGTATATGATAATGATATACAATACCCACAAGTTGATATATACCTTTGAAAAGTTTCGAGAATTTCACTGCTCTCGGAGTCCGCCCGTGGGTCAGGCTCGTCTGGTGCTTGCCTGGTCAACCAGCTGTTGCAGCTGGAGGCCCACTGTCCTACATATCCATCACAGCCTGGCTGATCTGGCACCTGGTGAAGATACTTGTCCAGTTTCCTCTTGAAGGCTTCTACACTTGTTCCAGCAGTGTTTCTGATATTGTCTGGTAAGATGTTGAATAGTCTGGAACCCCGAATGTTGATACAATGTTCCCTTATTGTCCCCACCGCACCCCTGCTCTTCACTAGGTTTATTTTGCACTTCCTCCCATATCTCTAACTCCAGTATGTTGTTATGGCAGTGTGCAGATTTGGGACCAAGCCCTCGAGTACTCTCTAGGTATATATTATCATGTATCTCTCTCTCTCCTCGCTCCATTGAGTACATATTCAAGACTTGAAGGAGTTCTCAGTAATTTAGGTGCTTTACAGGCTCAGTGTGAGCCGTAAACGATCTCTGTATTTGTTCCAGCTCGGATATTTCTCCTACTTTGAACGGGGCCGTCAGCACTGAGCATTATTTCCCATGTTTAGAAAGTTCTCAATACCCACCTCGTCTTCTTCTTGGCTGTCGTGATCTTTGTCTTATCTTGATAAGACGCATATGCAACAGTTGGGTAACTTTATTCCGAAACGTTTCGCCTCGAAGTAGTCTTCTTCAGCCGAGTACAGAGGCAGCAGGAGAAGCAGTAGAGATGTACAGACGATGTAATCAGTCCATCAGCCTTGTAGACGTAGTTTTGAGGTGGTCAGTCCCTCAGCCTGGAGAAGAGTTTTGCTCCATAGTCTGGAATATTGCTCCATGGTCTGAAACAATATTCCACTGCCTGCTCTCCTGCACCTCAGCCTCCTCTCCTGCACCTCAGCCTCCTCTCCTGCACCTCAGTGTACGTAATAACAGGAGTGCTCCCCAGTCATAAAATTCTAATGCAGGAAAATATAAAAATGTGTGTGTGAACACACACACACACACACACACACCGGGAGTCGAGACTCAGCTCCTGGCTCATATTTGTCTTCAGCTTCCACGTGTCCCCTTAATCCTCATTCTCTTAATTCAAATTGACCAGCCGGGCTGTGGTTCATATATTGGCGTGCAGCAACAGCCTGGTTAATCAGCCCATGATCCACAAAGAGGTCTGGCCTAAGACCTCTCATAGTGCCTCGCTCTCAGTTCTATTTGTAAACTTTGCGACCTTTTCCAGTTTCTTTACGTGTTTGACCAGGTGTGGGCTCCATGCTGGGGCTGTGTACTCAATAACTGGCCTAACATATCTTGCCGCGTTCTGTTGCCTATGTTCACTAGTATGCGTATACACATGTGAACTTTCATGTATAAATGCATTGACGGTGAGTAATTCTGCATAATTATTGTTGTGTGTATGTATGCACTTAATTTACGTGTATAAGGCGATTGTTAGACAGGTGGAAGACGGCAGTGTTATACAGGTGGAAGACGGCAGTGTTATACAGGTGGAAGACGGCAGTGTTACACAGGTGGAAGACGGCAGTGTTATACAGGTGGAAGACGGCAGTGTTATACAGGTGGAAGACGGCAGTGTTATGCAGGTGGAAGACGGCAGTGTTACACAGATGGAAGACGGCAGTGTTATACAGGTGGAAGACGGCAGTGTTATACAGGTGGAAGACGGCAGTGTTATACAGGTGGAAGACGGCAGTGTTACACAGGTGGAAGACGGCAGTGTTATACAGGTGGAAGACGGCAGTGTTATACAGGTGGAAGACGGCAGTGTTATGCAGGTGGAAGACGGCAGTGTTATACAGGTGGAAGACGGCAGTGTTATACAGGTGGAAGACGGCAGTGTTATACAGGTGGAAGACGGCAGTGTTATACAGGTGGAAGACGGCAGTGTTATGCAGGTGGAAGACGGCAGTGTTACACAGGTGGAAGACGGCAGTGTTATACAGGTGGAAGACGGCAGTGTTATACAGGTGGAAGACGGCAGTGTTATACAGGTGGAAGACGGCAGTGTTATACAGGTGGAAGACGGCAGTGTTACACAGGTGGAAGACGGCAGTGTTATACAGGTGGAAGACGGCAGTGTTATACAGGTGGAAGACGGCAGTGTTATGCAGGTGGAAGACGGCAGTGTTTACACAGGTGGAAGACGGCAGTGTTATACAGGTGGAAGACGGCAGTGTTATACAGGTGGAAGACGGCAGTGTTATACAGGTGGAAGACGGCAGTGTTACACAGGTGGAAGACGGCAGTGTTACACAGGTGGAAGACGGCAGTGTTACACAGGTGGAAGACGGCAGTGTTATACAGGTGGAAGACGGCAGTTATACAGGTGGAAGACGGCAGTGTTATATAGGTGGAAGACGGCAGTGTTATATAGGTGGAAGACGGCAGTGTTATACAGGTGGAAGACGGCAGTGTTATACAGGTGGAAGACGGCAGTGGTATACAGGTGGAAGACGGCAGTGTTATACAGGTGGAAGACGGCAGTGTTATATAGGTGGAAGACGGCAGTGTTATACAGGTGGAAGACGGCAGTGTTATACAGGTGGAAGACGGCAGTGGTATACAGGTGGAAGACGGCAGTGGTATACAGGTGGAAGACGGCAGTGTTATACAGGTGGAAGACGGCAGTGTTACACAGGTGGAAGACGGCAGTGTTACACAGGTGGAAGACGGCAGTGTTATACAGGTGGAAGACGGCAGTTATACAGGTGGAAGACGGCAGTGTTATACAGGTGGAAGACGGCAGTGTTATATAGGTGGAAGACGGCAGTGTTATATAGGTGGAAGACGGCAGTGTTATACAGGTGGAAGACGGCAGTGTTATACAGGTGGAAGACGGCAGTGGTATACAGGTGGAAGACGGCAGTGTTATACAGGTGGAAGACGGCAGTGTTATATAGGTGGAAGACGGCAGTGGTATACAGGTGTAGCAGTGGTATACAGGTGTAGCAGTGGTATACAGGTGTAGCAGTGGTATACAGGTGTAGCAGTGGTATACAGGTGTAGCAGTGGTATACAGGTGGAAGACGGCAGTGTTCGACAGGTGGAAGACGGCAGTGTTCGATAGGTGGAAGACGGCAGTGTTATACAGGTGGAAGACGGCAGTGTTATACAGGTGGAAGACGGCAGTGTTATACAGGTGGAAGACGGCAGTGTTATACAGGTGGAAGACGGCAATGATATACAGGTGGAAGACGGCAGTGTTATACAGGTGGAAGACGGCAGTGTTATACAGGTGGAAGACGGCAGTGTTATACAGGTGGAAGACGGCAGTGTTATACAGGTGGAAGACGGCAGTGTTATGCAGGTGGAAGACGGCAGTGTTATACAGGTGGAAGACGGCAGTGTTATACAGGTGGAAGACGGCAGTGTTATACAGGTGGAAGACGGCAGTGTTATGCAGGTGGAAGACGGCAGTGTTATACAGGTGGAAGACGGCAGTGTTATACAGGTGGAAGACGGCAGTGTTATACAGGTGGAAGACGGCAGTGTTATACAGGTGGAAGACGGCAGTGTTATACAGGTGGAAGACGGCAGTGTTATACAGGTGGAAGACGGCAGTATTAGACAGGTTGAAGAGTGCAGTGTTAGACAGGTGGAAGACGGAAGTGTTATATAGGTGGAAGACGGCAGTGTTATATAGGTGGAAGACGGCAGTGTTATACAGGTGGAAGACGGCAGTGTTATACAGGTGGAAGACGGCAGTGGTATACAGGTGGAAGACGGCAGTGTTATACAGGTGGAAGACGGCAGTGTTATACAGGTGGAAGACGGCAGTGTTCTACAGGTGTAGCAGTGGTATACAGGTGTAGCAGTGGTATACAGGTGTAGCAGTGGTATACAGGTGGAAGACGGCATTGTTATACAGGTGGAAGACGGCAGTGTTATACAGGTGGAAGACGGCAGTGTTCGACAGGTGGAAGACGGCAGTGTTCGATAGGTGGAAGACGGCAGTGTTATACAGGTGGAAGACGGCAGTGTTATACAGGTGGAAGACGGCAGTGTTATACAGGTGGAAGACGGCAGTGTTATACAGGTGGAAGACGGCAATGATATACAGGTGGAAGACGGCAGTGTTATACAGGTGGAAGACGGCAGTGTTATACAGGTGGAAGACGGCAGTGTTATACAGGTGGAAGACGGCAGTGTTATGCAGGTGGAAGACGGCAGTGTTATACAGGTGGAAGACGGCAGTGTTATACAGGTGGAAGACGGCAGTGTTATACAGGTGGAAGACGGCAGTGTTATGCAGGTGGAAGACGGCAGTGTTATACAGGTGGAAGACGGCAGTGTTATACAGGTGGAAGACTGCAGTGTTATACAGGTGGAAGAGGGCAGTGTTATACAGGTGGAAGACGGCAGTGTTATACAGGTGGAAGACGGCAGTGTTATACAGGTGGAAGACGGCAGTGTTATACAGGTGGAAGACGGCAGTATTAGACAGGTTGAAGAGTGCAGTGTTAGACAGGTTGAAGAGTGCAGTGTTAGACAGGTTGAAGAGTGCAGTGTTAGACAGGTTGAAGAGTGCAGTGTTAGACAGGTTGAAGAGTGCAGTGTTAGACAGGTTGAAGAGTGCAGTGTTAGACAGGTTGAAGAGTGCAGTGTTAGACAGGTTGAAGAGTGCAGTGTTAGACAGGTTGAAGAGTGCAGTGTTAGACAGGTTGAAGAGTGCAGTGTTAGACAGGTTGAAGAGTGCAGTGTTAGACAGGTTGAAGAGTGCAGTGTTAGACAGGTTGAAGAGTGCAGTGTTAGACAGGTTGAAGAGTGCAGTGTTAGACAGGTAGAAGACGGCAGTGTTATACAGGTGGAAGACGGCAGTATTAGACAGGTAGAAGACGGCAGTGTTATACAGGTGGAAGACGGCAGTGTTATACAGGTGGAAGACGGCAGTATTAGACAGGTAGAAGACGGCAGTGTTAGACAGGTAGAAGACGGCAGTGTTATACAGGTGGAAGACGGCAGTATTAGACAGGTAGAAGACGGCAGTGTTATACAGGTGGAAGACGGCAGTGTTATACAGGTGGAAGACGGCAGTGTTATACAGGTGGAAGACGGCAGTGTTACACAGGTGGAAGACGGCAGTGTTACACAGGTGGAAGACGGCAGTGTTATACAGGTGGAAGACGGCAGTGTTACACAGGTGGAAGACGGCAGTGTTATACAGGTGGAAGACGGCAGTGTTATACAGGTGGAAGACGGCAGTGTTATACAGGTGGAAGACGGCAGTGTTATACAGGTGGAAGACGGCAGTGTTATACAGGTGGAAGACGGCAGTGTTACACAGGTGGAAGACGGCAGTATTAGACAGGTAGAAGACGGCAGTGTTATACAGGTGGAAGACGGCAGTATTAGACAGGTAGAAGACGGCAGTGTTATACAGGTGGAAGACGGCAGTATTAGACAGGTAGAAGACGGCAGTGTTATACAGGTGGAAGACGGCAGTATTAGACAGGTAGAAGACGGCAGTGTGATCCTAGTATACAAAAATAGATGCAGAGGAAGCCTTAAATTGTAGACTAGTTTTGTTGAGTACCATACCGACTATAGAGCTGGAAAAGATAGTAAAAAATAGTAGACTATCTAGAAACACACACAAGATAATCAAGCAGCACAGATTCGTATATAACAAATCCTGCCATGCAAAAAGAGTACCATGAAAGAGTAATGTAAATGAAGCAGAGGAAACGAACAAGTCAGTTGCATCTTGCTAGGCTAAAACCGCAATATTACTGCTGCTTCAACACATCTCAATGCTTATAATCATAACCATAATTTTTATAGGGGGTGTACCGGTAAGCCAGTAGAAGGCCTCGGTCAGATGACCAAAAACTCAAGCTGTGGGTCATCATATGACTAAGACCCTCCTCAGGAAACACTTGTCCTGTTTTCTGACAAACTTTGCCTAACCTAACCTAATCTAATCTAACCTAAAACGGCATTATACACACAGTCGCGCACACGGGATACTGACAGCAAGCTCGTAGACTAGAATATAAGGCAAAGGTTGGGGAGGTACCTGAGCGGACAAGGTTGAAAAAGGAGTCCCTCGGGGATCAGTGCATGGCCCCTCCACCCGGCCCCTTTTGTGTCTGATAAATATAAATGCCGTGACAAATTAAATCTTAATATCATTGACAAGTGAGACACTTATGCAACAATTGGCTATCTTTATTCTAGAAACGTTTCACAGCCAGTGACTTAATCAGTGCAGTACAGAGAACGGTGGAAGATGAGGAGCTTGAGGTAATCAGTCCCACAGCCTGGAGTCAATGTGTTCAGTCCATAGTGCGCAACTAATGAAAATAAGATAACTGTAAAGGACAAGGCGAGACACCATTATAACTTGAACAGCAGCAAACGTAGTTAGGAAAGTGGCTACTTGAATATAACGCCTGATAAATGCAAAATAAGACGACTAATGGAGGGAGTGTGATGACCCGAGACTGTATGTTGCCCGAGTGCAGATGAACTGCAGATGTCATACCGGGAGGGGGGGGGGCAAGGGGAGGGACGAGGGTCGAGGGGGATGACGAGGGGAAAGAGGCGAGGGCTAGATCTCTTTGCCGCCTGATAAAGCACTTTGCAACACTTGTTCACCACTTGATCATCACGTTATTTATCAGGTGAGTTATATACTGGGGGGAAATGATATACTCATACATAGTGAATAAAATTATTGGATGCACAACTACTGATGAAGTAACACTAATACAAGGTTACTGGGAAGCATTAATACAGGGACTTGTGTTACAACTATGACAACTAAGTTATATATAACTGATAGAATCTAACTTACAATTAGGGATACCTTACAATAAAGGCTACCTTAAAACCTAAGAGGACTGCATCCTCTCCTCTCCGTCTGTGGAGGCCAAACTCTGTATCTTACTGTTTCTAGCTCCAGTCCCCTTAAAGAACAAAAAGGCACAATACACAGATAACCCGCACATAGGAGAGAAGAGCTTACGACGACGTTTCGGTCCGACTTGGACCATTTACAAAATCACACTAACAGGAAGGAGAGGAGCAAGTATATATAGGCCAGCTGGCCTATATATACTGGCAGGTGGTGGTGGTGGTGGTAGTAGTAGTAGTAGTAGTAGTAGTAGTGTAAAGTAGAAAGAGTGGTAGGTGGGACAAGAATAGAAAGGGGGGGGGGCAAAAAGGAGGCAAAAGTGAAGGAAGGAGCCAAAGGTAGTAGGAAAGGGAGTATTAGTAATGGTAATAGTGGAGTCACTCAAAGACCAAGAAAAAGGAGCACTGCAGGAGAGCTAAGAGCCCACAAGGGGTAAGACCAAAACCACAGGGGGAAAGAGTATAGGACAAAACACCCAAGGTAGACGAAAGGAAACCCAAAACAAGAAAAAAGAAAAATAGGAAAGGAGAAGAGGTAGAAAGAGGAGAAAAAAATCAGGTTAAGTTGAGTGTGTTCTGAAGTTTGGATCATTTGACAATGTAATGGGAAAGGTAGGCATCCATAGAGACAAAGCCAGGACTAAGATTAACATAAAGAAAGTTGTGTATAAGAGAAGATTCAACAAGATGGCGACTGTGAAAGTTAGAGGTAGGGTAGACAGTTTTAGCAAAAGACTGGTCAATAGGATGACTGTGATCTCTAACATGACAGAAAAGAGCATTGTTGGTGTCGGCAAGCCTAACACTTCTTTTGCGTTCCTTGAATGTGTCAGAAATAGAACGGCCAGTTTCTCCAAAGTACTGAAGAGGACAAGAGGAACATGAAATATAGCAGACACGAAGAACATCTATAGTGGGAGGAGAGGTACGAACGTCGTCGTAAACTCCTCTTTCCTATGTGCGGGTTATTTGTGTATTGTCCAGTCCCCTTATAATTAAGGAGTAAGAAACTCTTGTATTACTCCATCCTCCTTATATTCTGTCTCATGTGGACAGGTAGGGTTGGAACAACAACACACAGTCAGAGTACAAGGAAAAAGATGAGAGTATCACACACATGTCATAGGAACTACATATCAACTGTATAACTTCAGCACCGATACAAAACAAACAAACCTAAGAACTACTTCAAAAATATTAATAAAGAATCATTAAGGAAGTTATGTTCAGCATGCATGTGCATGTGCAAATTCCAGATCAAAAACATAGTATTAGACCTCTGATTAAAGTGATGGGTGAAATACATATTTAAGTCCCTGTACGACTCAGTGCTCAGTGAGCCACTAATTGGTCTAAAAAACGACGACCCAAATAAATGCTTTATGAATAAGACACAAAATGCTGCAGACATTTCTGTAAACTCTGATACCCTAATATTACTTGACTTGGAAGAGGGCATTGATTGCATGCCCATGCACTCCTCCCCAGGCCTAGACTCGTGCAACTCCATCTTCACCAAGAACTGCAATAAACTCTTATATCTGAAAGCCTAGACACTGGAGTCATCCCAGTCATGAAAAAAACTCTGATATTGCTCCACTCCCCAAAGGTTATCAAGATTTTTGAGGTTTTAAGAAGCAAAATTAACAGTCAAATAGAATGGCAGCATTTGCACAACCCAGGTCAAGATGGGCGTAAAACTGGTCGACGTTTCCTCTCGTAATTGATAGATTGGGCCGAGACGGTGACCTCCGGAAGTAACTTCAAGTATGTTAGGCAAAAGGACACAAGTGCAACTAATGCAACATTTAATTGTGGCAACATTTCGCTCTCCAGGAGCTTTGTCAAACCGTTACAAACAATACAGGGACACAGAGGATATATATAGGTATAAAGTGAGGTGCAAAACATAATATAATCGTTGTGGGTGGTGGTAGTTGTAGCAGTACTTGTGGTGGTGGTAGTAGTAGTGGTAGTAGCAACTGTGTGATGGCGAGGTTTATGGTTTTGAGAAGAATTCTTGCTAATTCTTCAGAGATGATGAACCTGTCTTTATTCTGTTTGTTAGAAATAGCTATTAATGACGATTCAAGGCATTTACGTCTACGGAAATTGGTCTCTTTAATCACTAGTCAGGCGTCAGTGAATTTCATCAGGTGGTTGGCGGAATTCTGGTATTGTACACAGTCGTTGTTCAAGTTATCGTTCCTATACACATTAATGTGCTCACTGAAACGTGTTTCGAGGTTTCTTACTGTTTAACCTACGTATGTTCTGTCACAGCCACCACAGGGGATAGTATAAATCCCGGCGTTCATTGGTTCAAGGTTATGTAATTTCGTCCTAGTCAGATCTTTAATAGACGTACTGGTTGCAATAATGACTAGTGTTAGTTTGCGTGAGTACTGGAGAGACGTTCAAGGACGTCAGGGAAGGATTATAACTTTGTTAGGAGTGGTGTTAATGCGTGGAAAATTGGTCTAAAGGACTCTGCCAAGTAAACTACAGGTAAACATACGTTAGGCCTCCTGTGGAACGAGCAGCACCAGTTTCTTTTAATTCAGAGATTCTTGACAAGGGAAAGAGATTACTGGGAATTGCTCAAGGAACTTATTATCTCTAAAAGTGACAGAAGAATGTGTGGGGACACGGTAGTGCATTAATGGGACAGAATAGAGTGGATAGGAACAGGCTGAGATGCAAGGAGGGAAGCAAGGACACATGAATGTTAGATAAAGACGTAGACTAGTCACAGCTTGTTAGGAAGTTCTTCGTTCGTCTCCCTCTAGCAAGGTGAAGAAGAGGTGGTAGAAGCAAAACACATCTCCCATCACTCATACATACCCTCTCCCATCACTCATACATACCCTCTCCCATCACTCATACATACCCTCTCCCATCACTCATACATACCCTCTCCCATCACTCATACATACCCTCTCCCATCACTCATACATACCCTCTCCCATCACTCATACATACCCTCTCCCATCACTCATACATACCCTCTCCCATCACTCATACATACCCTCTCCCATCACTCATACATACCCTCTCCCATCACTCATACATACCCTCTCCCATCACTCATACATACCCTCTCCCATCACTCATACATACCCTCTCCCATCACTCATACATACCCTCTCCCATCACTCATACATACCCTCTCCCATCACTCATACATACCCTCTCCCATCACTCATACATACCCTCTCCCATCACTCATACATACCCTCTCCCATCACTCATACATACCCTCTCCCATCACTCATACATACCCTCTCCCATCACTCATACATACCCTCTCCCATCACTCATACATACCCTCTCCCATCACTCATACATACCCTCTCCCATCACTCATACATACCCTCTCCCATCACTCATACATACCCTCTCCCATCACTCATACATACCCTCTCCCATCACTCATACATACCCTCTCCCATCACTCATACATACCCTCTCCCATCACTCATACATACCCTCTCCCATCACTCATACATACCCTCTCCCATCACTCATACATACCCTCTCCCATCACTCATACATACCCTCTCCCATCACTCATACATACCCTCTCCCATCACTCATACATACCCTCTCCCATCACTCATACATACCCTCTCCCATCACTCATACATACCCTCTCCCATCACTCATACATACCCTCTCCCATCACTCATACATACCCTCTCCCATCACTCATACATACCCTCTCCCATCACTCATACATACCCTCTCCCATCACTCATACATACCCTCTCCCATCACTCATACATACCCTCTCCCATCACTCATACATACCCTCTCCCATCACTCATACATACCCTCTCCCATCACTCATACATACCCTCTCCCATCACTCATACCCTCTCCCATCACTCATACCCTCTCCCATCACTCATACATACCCTCTCCCATCACTCATACATACCCTCTCCCATCACTCATACATACCCTCTCCCATCACTCATACATACCCTCTCCCATCACTCATACATACCCTCTCCCATCACTCATACATACCCTCTCCCATCACTCATACATACCCTCTCCCATCACTCATACATACCCTCTCCCATCACTCATACATACCCTCTCCCATCACTCATACATACCCTCTCCCATCACTCATACATACCCTCTCCCATCACTCATACATACCCTCTCCCATCACTCATACATACCCTCTCCCATCACTCATAATACATACCCTCTCCCATCACTCATAATACATACCCTCTCCCATCACTCATACATACCTTCTCCGATCACCCCTACGTACTTTCTCCCATTACTCTTATGTACTTTCTCCCATCACCCCTACGTACTTTCTCCCATTACTCCTACGTACTTTCTCCCATCACCCCTACGTACTTTCTCCCATCACTCCTACGTACTTTCTCCCATCACCCCTGCGTACTTTCTCCCATCACTCCTACGTACTTTCTCCCATTACTCCTACTTACTTTCTCTCATCACCCCTACGTACTTTCTCCCATCACCCCTACGTACTTTCTCCCATCACTCCTACGTACTTTCTCCCATCATTCATACGTACTTTCTCCCATCACTCATACCCTCTCCCATCACTCCTACATACCCTCTCCCATCACTCCTACATACCCTCTCCCATCACTCCTACATACCCTCTCCCATCACTCCTACCCTCTCCCATCACTCTTACATACCCTCTCCCATCACTCCTACCCTCTCCCATCACTCCTACATACCCTCTCCCATCACTCCTACCCTCTCCCATCACCCCTAAGTACTTTCTCCCATTACTCCTACGTATTTTCTCCCATTACTCATACGTACTTTCTCCAATCACTCATACGTACTTTCTCTCATTACTCATACGTACTTTCTCCAATCACTCATACGTACTTTGTCCCATTACTCCTACGTACTTTCTCCCATCATTCATACGTACTTTGTCCCATCATTCATACGTACTTTCTCCCATCATTCATACGTACTTTCTCCAATCACTCATACGTACTTTCTCTCATTACTCATACGTACTTTCTCCAATCACTCATACGTACTTTCTCCCATTACTCCTACGTACTTTCTCCCATCATTCATACGTACTTTCTCCCATCATTCATACGTACTTTCTCCCATCATTCACACGTACTTTCTCCCATCACTCATACGTACTTTCTCCCATCATTCATACGTACTTTCTCCCATCATTCATACGTACTTTCTCCCATTACTCCTACGTACTTTCTCCCATCATTCATACGTACTTTCTCCCATCATTCATACGTACTTTCTCCCATCATTCATACGTACTTTCTCCCATCACTCCTACGTACTTTCTCCCATCATTCATACGTACTTTCTCCCATCATTCATACGTACTTTCTCCAATCACTCCTACATACCCTTATATCTTTGTTGATTAATTTTTTATTTAATTGAGTAATTACTCTGGATGTTTAATTCTGAATGTTTTTTTGTTTTACTGAGTTTGTATTTTTTAAGTATTGTTATGAGATACGTTTAAAAGTTAGAACAAAATATTCTGAGAGCTTAAAATAATCTTAGATTGCCCTAGTTATCAGCTGTTCTAGATGAGAAAAAAGGGAGATCCTGAGACGGTCTCCAGGATGTACTTGTAGCCGTAGTATCAGAAGTGATAATTCCCTGATACTTTCACACCCTAATTCTGTCAGGGGTCTCTAGCCAATATGTAGACCACTTGGGGAATTTTTTCCATGGGAGGTGACCTCTAACGTAAGTTATAGGGTGGGGTATGGAGGCTTTTATAAGCTCAGAGAATGTAGCTAAGAGAAGACTTGGTGAGGAGCCTTGGTTAAGCTGAAGGTTGTGTGTGAAGACTTAGTGAGGAGCCTTGGTTAAGCTGAAGGCTCTGTGTGAAGACTTGGTGAGGAGCCTTGGTTAAGCTGAAGGCTGTGTGTGAAGACTTGGTGAGGAGCCTTGGTTAAGCTGAAGGCTGTGTGTGAAGACTTGGTGGTTTGACTGTCAGGGAGAGCAGAGACTGTGAGGTCTGGGAATATGGGTCTAGGAGCCTGACTGGCCTTCTGGAGTAATTTACTGAGGACTGTATTTTACAGTGTAAGTTGATAGTCAGTTGGATTGAGTATATTGCATCCCCCGTATGTCAATTATCTTGTATCTTCCCTAGTTATTTTAATATCAGATCCCTTTCTCTAAGTATATCGCGGTAATAAATAAGTACTAAACTGTAGTTGTGTTAAATACTATTATGAGTATTATTATAAAACAAACGCTAAACGTTGTGTTAAAATAGTCATTTTCACAATCTTTAATTTCTTGTTCTGTATAAGACTGATAACTGCGTATCTAATTACATGGAATTGAGTAGGGTCGTCAGGAGTCTGTAGTGAGGAGAGATGGTGTCCTCACTGACTTATTACTTATACTTCCCCATATTGAAGGTAGAAGATCTGCCTTCTCGCCTCTCATATGACGCTCCCATCTGCAGAAACTCACCGGTGGGTAGATAAGGAACGCTGGGAGCCAGTAACTTTGAGAACAAACTATTATACAAGCAGTAGCGAGTGTCTTCCTGGGCCAGAGCAACACTACGATATTATACCTTTGTCATACTTTTGAAGGCTTTCAAGAGTTTGCCTACTCCAGTAGCCCGACCCTGCACCAGGCTTGTCTGGTGCTTGCGTGGTCAGCCAGGTTGTTGCTTCTGGTGGCCCAGTGGCCCACATATCCATCACCGCCTGGTTGCTCCGGCAGAGGTACTTGTTAGATTTCCTATTAAAGACTTCTCTACTTGTTCCGTCAGAATTTCTTATATCATTTAGTAAGATGTAAAGTGAAAGGACACAAGTGCAACTAATGTGACATTTTATTGTGGCAACGTTTCGCTCTCCAGGAGCGAAACGTTGCCACAATAAAATGTAACATTAGCTGCACTTGTGTCCTTTCACTTTACATATTGTCGGTAATTCTACCAACATTATTACAATCTAGTAAGATGTTAAATACTTTGGACCACGGATGTTGATGCAGTGCATCTTATTGTGACCATAGCACCCCTGTCTGTCGTTATGTTTTGTATTGTCTCACATATCTCTCAATCCAGTATGTTGTTATGGCAATGTGCAGATTCGGGACTGGGTCAAGTACTTTACACGTATATATTATCATGTATCTCTTCCCCACTCCAGATACCACATATTTTCGCCTCCGAGGCATTACCAGTAATTTAAATGCTTTATTGCTGCCTCTATGCACGCTGGAAATGATCTACGAATCTGTTTCGGTTCTAATATCTTCAGTTTTGAAGGGAACATGGGTTTAGCGCTTAATTTTGATTATAATAATCTGAACGGAACAGTTAACACTGAACAGTATTATAAGTAGAGAGGCACAAGCTATTTGAATAGTGCTTCCATTGGCATTATTTCTCTTGTTTTGAAAGTTCTTATTCACTCCATTTTCATGACTTTTGTAACACTTGCCTTATTGTGTTAGTTGGAAGGTCTAGGTCAGCTGACATTATTACCCCAGGTAGTCACACTTTTCAGTTTGGTGATCCTGCATTTTTCATTTAGTGCTTCTTTTGAATTCTTCATTCTTTCTATATCTAAACAGGTGGAACTTTTTACCATTAGACGTAATGTTATTCTTGTGTGTCTTCTACTGGGGTGATTTTCATGTTTATTTTGGCATCATCTGCAAATAATGATATGAAAGTGACACTGTGGCGAGTGATTGTATTTATGTCCGCTATGAAGAACAGAACAAGCGCCAGACACATGCCTTCACCTACTGAGCTTTTTACTTTACTAATGCTACATTTTGCTTTGTTGAATATTACTCTTTAGGTTAGAAAGTTGAATATCCATTTGCCTACTTTCCTCATTATGCTTATCGCCCCAGATTTAATGAGTTGTCACTTCATGATTACATTTGTCAAATGTTACGTGAAATCTATATACCACATTTGTGTTTTGGTTTTCTTCCATTACCTCCCAGATCTTGCAATAATGGTTTAGTAATTGTAACAAGCGTTATTTTTCAACTCTAAATTCATGCTTTTTCAGGATAAGTGTAATTTTGGGTCTCATCCCCATTTTACAAAGACTTTCATGGTGTGCGATGTCAAGGCTACTGGTCAAGTTTTGTTTCCTGAGCTCTACTGTCTCTATGCATCAGAGCTATGTCTGCACTTTTTTAAGGCCTCTGGGATTTTACCTCAGCTCTTTCTTCAAATACTGAGTGCCTGTGTTTGAAGTGTTTTGCATTTCTTTTTAAATAAATCCATGAATCCATTCCAGGTGCTGCATCATTGGACATGTTTTCTATTTCTCCTTCGCATTCCCTAGGATAAGTGTTTATGTCAGTTACGTGATATGTATGCCCTTCAGATTGCTGAAGATTGGTTAATATTGGTCTTAAAATTTCGCTCATTTTTTATCGTCAGTGTATGAATCTCCTGTGATTAATAGTCCAACTCTATAGGTACTTCTTAATTTTGATTTTGCATAAGTGTAGAAATATTTGGGGGTTTCTGGTAATACCCTGGAAGACTTTTTTGTTCTATTTGAATTTCTTCTTCCTGGTACAAAAGTTAAAGCTTTTCCTTTGTGTCGGTAATCTGTGAGCGAACATTATCTTAAGGCTTTATGACATTCACATTTTAAAGCAGTTTGGTAACTTTTTCTTCTGTACATTTTCTAAGTTCTCTTTCTGTATTTGATCTTATAGGTTTTTTCAGTGAAACCTATTTCATGTAGACCTTGTGTGCCTCAGTATTCAGTTTTTCTAAACACTGGTGATGGTTCAGGGGGTTCATGGTGGTTTTCCAGGGTATGTTTAATAGTTCCATGTTTATTTTACACCGGTCAGTTCTCTAATAAAGTTAAATTTACTGAAACTCCCTTGTACACTATTTGTAGAGTTTTTCATTCCTGCATTGATCTTTATTTGCACTTCTATAATGAGAGTATATTGTACTTGTGATTATGTCTCTAATTAGTTTCTCGTTGTTCGTGACGATCATATCTAGTGGATTCGGTTATCTGTTGGGATCTTCCACCATTGGCTGTCTGCATTAAACATTTGGCTAGGCTTACTGGGAAACGTGTGTACCCATTTAGTAGTATAAGTAATGTGAGGCCATGACCACCTGCAGCAGCAGCAACCGCATCAGCAGGAAGAGGAGGAAGAAGGACAGGAGGAGGAGAAGGAACAACAGATGTAGCAAGAGTAAGAGGAGCAGCAGCTGTAACTGATACAGCCTTGGTACACCACAAGGAGTTATCACTTGGCAACATGACACTCACACTAGGTGGACCACAAAGAAGGTTGGTGGTAGTGATCCATCGAACGTGACTTACAAACTATGCTCTATCACCAACTTGTCTCCCTGATAAGATACTGCAAGATACACTCACTTGCTTCACACCGCTCGCACTTCCTTAAATAATGCTATAAGTTTACTCCTTCCTGATAATTTTTTTATACAGGAACTCCATAATCAATATAACGTCAAAAACAAGCACGATAGCACTGGAGAGGTCAAAGCCCAGTATATATTGATTACTGGGGTTTGAGTGACGGGGTCAGGAGCTATGCCTTACTCCTTAACCCAAATACGACTGTGTACATGCAAAAAAAAAAAAAAGTAAAAGGTACACGGGGTCCCTGTGTTCAATACAGACATGACACCCTGAACCATAGGCTCGCGTCACTGACTTAAACGACACTGGAATTTGTGTAAGAGTGGCATTCATTAAGGTTACAGCGAATCTCCAAACTGATATAAATCAATTTTTTCAGTCTGCCACAGAAGACAATATAATGAACGCTAGACTTGGATAACCTTTTTGACAAACAGAAAATATAATGTAAATCTACATTACTAACATCTACCAAACTAACATATGTCAGATGTGAGTAGGGTCTTTCTTGTAGTTCCCTCCTTCTTGTGCAATGGTCGAGTGGGAGTAGGACCTGCCTAGCATGGGCCAGTAGGTCTACTGCAATGCCTCTCCATGCTTATGTTCGTATGAGGTTCAGTTTTAGGAGTAATACCTCCAGAATTTTCCCAGGTCTAAATTAGGATGTGTTTCTAGCCTACATTCCAAGGAGAACACCTCAGGTGATTTTTAAGTATTTATGTGCATGATTAAGTTGGGGTTGAATCTTGTGTTAACCTGGCAGTAATTTCGGGGCTTTTCTCTCTTTCTCTCCTACTTTCCAAGGAATATATTTCAAGAGACTTCAAGTGTTCCCAGTAGTTCAGATGTTTGACTGAATTTATAGGGCAGAGGTTTAATAATTCTTTTTTGAGGTTCCTTCAAACTAACTCCAGGCATTATCTCCTATTTTAATCCATGATACAGTCTTCCATTTAATATTTTCCAATTAAAGTCACCGGATAATAAGATATTTGGGGCCCGGTTTGATAGGTTTGTAAGGTAATACTTAATTTCCAGTAACTGGTCTTTGAACTTCTGTCAAGTTGTATCTGCTTTATATACAAACTCAACACCAAAACATCAAATATATCGTTTATGGTGTTCAGTAACTCAGTGCATATGAACGACTCTTTAACATACAGACCAAATCCCCCTCCTCCTTGTTACCTGTTTTTCTGGTCGCATCTAAATAGGTTGTACCCAAGAATCCATATTTGGTTGTGAAAATTGGCTTTTGCATGTGTCGCCGTAAACAACACACGTTGCATTTGGATATGGTAAGTTAGGTTAAGTTACATTAGGTTAGCTTGGGCTTGGTTAGGGTTAGGCCGAACCCCGTTACATTTCACCCATAGTCTTGTAAAAAAAAAAACGTTGATTTAAACACATCACTAATTTACTTGACTCACTGGCTAAGATTATTTTTTCTGAACCGACGGTAACACTGACACCAGTCACATTATACGGAGCCCTGAACCAATGGTAACACTGACACCAGTCACATTATACGGAGCCCTGAACCAATGGTAACACTGACACCAGTCATATTATACGGAGTTCTGAACCAGTGGTGACACACCAGTGACATTATACGGAGCTGTGAAGCAATGGTGACACTGACACCAGTCACATTATATGGAGCTCTAAACCAATGGTAACACTGACACCAGTCACATTACACGGAGCTCTAAACCAATGGTAACACTGACACCAGTCACATTACACGGAGCTCTAAACCAATGGTAACACTCACACTAGTCACATTATACGGAGCTATGAAGCAGTGGCAACACACTAGTCATTATACGGAACTCTGAACCAATGGTAACACTGACACCAGTCACATTATACGGAGCTCTGAACCAATGGTAACACACTGGTCATTATACGGAACTCTGAACCAATGGTAACACAAACCAGTCACATTATACGGAGCTCTGAACCAGTGGTAACACTGACACCAGTCACATTATACGGAGCTCTGAACCAATGGTAACACTTACACTAGTCACATTATACGGAACTCTGAACCAATGGTAACACTGAAACCAGTCACATTATACGGAGCTCTGAACCAGTGGTAACACTGACACCAGTCACATTATACGGAGCTCTGAACCAATGGTAACACTCACACTAGTCACATTATACGGAGCTCTGAACCAATGGTAACACTCACACTAGTCACATTATACGGAGCTCTGAACCAATGGTAACACTGACACCAGTCACATTATACGGAACTCTGAACCATTGGTAACACTCACACCAGTCACATTATACGGAGCTCTGAACCAATGGTAACACTGACACCAGTCACATTATACGGAACTCTGAACCATTGGTAACACTCACACCAGTCACATTATACGGAGCTCTGAACCAATGGTAACACTCACACTAGTCACATTATACGGAGCTCTGAACCAATGGTAACACTGACACCAGTCACATTATACGGAACTCTGAACCATTGGTAACACTCACACCAGTCACATTATACGGAGCTCTGAACCAATGGTAACACTGACACCAGTCACATTATACGGAGCTCTGAACCAATGGTAACACTCACACTAGTCACATTATACGGAGCTCTGAACCATTGGTAACACTCACACCAGTCACATTATACGGAGCTCTGAACCAATGGTAACACTGACACCAGTCACATTATACGGAGCTCTGAACCAATGGTAACACTCACACTAGTCACATTATACGGAGCTCTGAACCATTGGTAACACTCACACCAGTCACATTATACGGAGCTCTGAACCAATGGTAACACTGACACCAGTCACATTATACGGAGCTCTGAACCAATGGTAACACTCACACTAGTCACATTATACGGAGCTCTGAACCATTGGTAACACTCACACCAGTCACATTATACGGAGCTCTGAACCAATGGTAACACTGACACCAGTCACATTATACGGAGCTCTGAACCAATGGTAACACTCACACTAGTCACATTATACGGAGCTCTGAACCATTGGTAACACTCACACCAGTCACATTATACGGAGCTCTGAACCAATGGTAACACTGACACCAGTCACATTATCAACAGTGAGAGAAGAGGTGATAATAACTTACATCGACTGTCACACACTTAACTCACCTGTTATCAGCGGTAATAGAAAAGGTGATCTAATGACTATTAGTACATTAGGGCTGTTCCAGTATTTCTTCCAGTCATTTTAACGGTATTTTAAACTAATCTTGACTGGAGGTTGTTTCGGGGGGTCAAGTCCCTCGCGGCCCGGTCCATGACCAGGCCTCACGGTGAATCAAGGCTTGATCCAGCTGGCTGTTACTGCGGGGCACATGCTAGTTATTTTAACTTGCTATTATAATATTTGTATTGTGTGAATAGGTAGTGCTATTAGATTTTATCTATGTTATTTAGCATAAGTTGCAAGTTTCTCAAATCACTGCCTGAGCAGCCGAGTTGTGCTTCGTACGTTGGACCGCGTGCTGTCAGCAGTAACAGCCTGGTTGACCAGGCTTTGATCAACTAGGGAACCTGGTGTGACACCGGATCCCAGGAGCGTTGACCGCGGAAACGTCCTTCGGGTTTCCTTCAGCTTATTATGAGAGATCATTAGCGATTTACGAATTGTATATGTACTAAATAATAGAGTGCTATCAGTGTTAACTGTTAACACTGCTCTCCAACAGTACTCCACTACTGCCAGATGTTAACACTGCTCTCCACCACTAATGCCAGATGTAAACACTGCTCTCCACCACTACTCCACTACTGCCATATGTGTACACTGCTCTCCACCACCACTACACTACTGCCAGATGTTAACACTGCTCTCCACCACCACTTTACTACTGCCAGATGTTAACACTGCTCTCCACCACCACTACACTACTGCCAGATGTTAACACTGCTCTCCATCACCACTCCACTACTGCCAGATGTTAACACTACTCTCCACCACTACTCCACTACTGCCAGATGTAAACACTGCTCTCCACCACTACTACACTACTGCCATATGTGTACACTGCTCTCCACCACCACTACACTACTGCCAGATGTTAACACTGCTCTCCACCACCACTACACTACTGCCAAATGTTAACACTGCTCCCCACCACTACTCCACTACTGCTAGATGTTAACACTGCTCCCCACCACTACTTCACTACTGTCTGATGTTAACACTGCTCCCCACCACCACTACACTACTGCCAGATGTTAACACTGCTCTCCACCACCACTCCACTACTGCCAGATGTTAGCACTGCTCCCCACCACCACTAAATTACTGCCAGACGTTAACACTGCTCCCCACTACCACTACACTACTGCCAGACGTTAACACTGCTCCCCACCACCAGTACATTACTGCCACATTATAACACTGCTTCCCACCACCACTACATTACTGCCAGATGTTAACACTGCTCCCCACCATCACTACATTACTGCCAGATGTTAACACTGCTCCCCACCACCATTACATTACTGCCACATGTTAACACTGCTCCCCACCACCATTACATTACTGCCACATGTTAACACTGCTCCCCACCACCATTACATTACTGCCACATGTTAACACTGCTCCCCACCACCATTACATTACTGCCAGATGTTAACACTGTTCCCCACCACCAGTACACTACTGCCAGACGTTAACACTGCTTCCCACCACCACTACATTACTGCCAGACGTTAACACTGCTCACCACCACCACTAAATTACTGCCAGACGTTAACACTGTTCCCCACCACCACTAAATTACTGCCAGACGTTAACACTGCTCCCCACCACCAGTACATTACTGCCACATTATAACACTGCTTCCCACCACCACTACATTTCTGCCAGATGTTAACACTGCTCCCCACCACCATTACATTACTGCCACATGTTAACACTGCTCCCCACCACCATTACATTACTGCCAGATGTTAACACTGTTCCCCACCACCAGTACACTACTGCCAGACGTTAACACTGCTTCCCACCACCACTACATTACTGCCAGATGTGAACACTGCTCCCCACCACCACTACATTACTGCTAGATGTTAACACTGCTCCCCACCACCACTACATTACTACCAGATGTTAACACTGCTTCCCACCACCACTACATTACTGCCAGACGTTAGCACTGCTCCCCACCACCACTACATTACTGCCAGATGTTAACACTGCTCCCCACCACCACTACATTACTGCCACATGTTAACACTGCTCCCCACCACCACTACATTACTGCCACATGTTAACACTGCTCCCCACCACCACTACATTACTGTCACATGTTAACACTGCTCCCACCACCACTACATTGCTGCCACATGTTAACACTGCTCCCCACCACCACTACATTACTGCCAGATGTTAACAATGCTCCCCACCACCACTACATTACTGCCACATGTTAACACTGCTCCCCACCATCACTACATTACTGCCAGATGTTAACACTGCTCCCCACAACCACTACATTACTGCCAGATGTTAACACTGCTCCCCACCACCACTACATTACTGCCAGATGTTAACACTGCTCCCCACCACCACTACATTACTGCCACATGTTAACACTGCTCCCCACCATCACTACATTACTGCCAGATGTTAACACTGCTCCCCACCACCACTACATTACTGCCAGATGTTAACACTGCTCCCCACCACCACTACATTACTGCCAGATGTTAACACTGCTCCCCACCACCACTACACTACTGCCAGATGTTAACACTGCTCCCCACCACCACTACACTACTGCCAGATGTTAACACTGCTCCCCACCACCACTACGTTACTGCCAGATGTTAACACTGCTCCCCACCACCACTACATTACTGCCAGATGTTAACACTGCTCCCCACCACCACTACATTACTGCCACATGTTGACACTGCTCCCCACCACCACTACATTACTGCCACATGTTGACACTGCTCCCCACCACCACTACATTACTGCCACATGTTAACACTGCTCCCCACCACCACTACATTACTGCCACATGTTAACACTGCTCCCCACCACCACTACATTACTGCCACATGTTAACACTGCTCCCCACCACCACTACATTACTGCCACATGTTAACACTGCTCCCCACCACCACTACATTACTGCCACATGTTAACACTGCTCCCCACCACCACTACATTACTGTCACATGTTAACACTGCTCCCCACTACCACTACATTACTGTCACATGTTAACACTGCTCCCCACCACCACTACATTACTGTCACATGTTAACACTGCTCCCCACCACCACTACATTACTGTCAGATGTAGAAATCTTCAAAATACCTTAAATTTTGCAACATGAATTGCCTTAAAAGTAAAATTTGCTTCGTATAGTACATTAAATCCCAGAACTTGGGGAAATTATCAACCACTGTGAAAATGTGCAAGTTAGAGTGGTAGTTATTGTGTCTCCAAGACTTGCTGCTGCCTCGAACACTTGCTGCTGCCTCGAACACTTGTTGCTGCCTCGAGCACTTGTTGCTGCCTCGAGCACTTGCTGCTGCCTCGAACACTTGCTGCTGCCTCGAACACTTGCTGCTGCCTCGAACACTTGCTGCTGCCTCGAACACTTGCTGCTGCCTCGAACACTTGCTGCTGCCTCGAACACTTGCTGCTGCCTCGAACACTTGCTGCTGCCTCGAGCACTTCCTGCTGCCTCGAACACTTCCTGCTGTCTCGAACACTTCCTGCTGTCTCGAACACTTCCTGCTGCCTCGAACACTTCCTGCTGCCTCGAACACTTCCTGCTGCCTCGAACACTTCCTGCTGCCTCGAACACTTCCTGCTGCCTCGAACACTTCCTGCTGCCTCGAACACTTCCTGCTGCCTCGAGCACTTCCTGCTGCCTTAAACACTTGCTGCTGCCTTAAACACTTGCTGCTGCCTCGGACACTTGCTGCTGCCTCGAGCACTTCCTGCTGTCTCGAGCACTTGCTGCTGCCTCGGACACTTGCTGCTGCCTCGAACACTTGTCGTTGACCATTCTACATTCTACCACATGTACACCCATCTACTCGCCCCATGTGACACATTTAGAAGTGTATTGGACCGAGTGAGGGATTTAGATTTTAAATTTTGCCGCCGAAGCGGCTAGTTTGTTGTGCACCGTATATCCATCCTGTGGATGGTAGCACAAGAACATATGGATATACAAGAGGTCTAGGAACTAGACCCCAAAAGGGTTACTAGGAGTACATATGGATTTATATCTACAGTTGACTTATCTATTGCATACAGTTGTAAGAAATTTGTTTAATATATCTGGTATCTTATTTTTATTAATATCTTGACATATCACATTTGTTATTATACTATCTCTATATTCGTCATTAAGTGGACAATTAAGCACACAGTGTTGAACATAGTGACCATAGGCCTGGCCACACACTTTACATTTGGTTTGATCATGTGTGTGTCTGCCAAACTGCAAAAAAGTAATGGTAACTAAGCTTAAGCCTGGCATTTGTAACATCAGTCCGTTCAGAATGATGTTGCTTCATAAATTTATCTACGTTCATTTTATCACAGTGATAGATTACTCAGGCTTCTACCTACATTCCTATAACATTCAGTTTCATTATTTACTTGTCTCCAAATATTATTCTTAATGCTAGACATAGATATACCAAAGTTATATTCTGCATTTTCTTTCTTAACTTTGTCATGAAGGAGTAATTCAGTGAGTGACGGAATCTATAAAAAAATGTACATTAATTCCCTTTTCCGGAGTTTTGAATATCTGTGTCTTGCTTCTCCTGTGAACATGTTGTTAGAGTCATTATGTGAGTCAAGAGCCTTAAGTGATGACAGAGAATCAGTAATAATCATAGTCATGCTCAGTGTCATCATTTAACGTTAGCGCCATTAGGAGTGAGATAGACACACACAATGCATTACAAAAACTATTTTCTCTATATGTGAAGAAGACAAAGGTATGTTCTTAAAGATTAGACATACTGGCCAGAATCCCTACGTTTTGGTACTGGTCTGCTTAACCTGGCAAAGATCTAGCATTAAGTTAAAAATCAATTTGATACAGACAACCATATAAAAAGACAACAGAAACGACATATTGGACAGGTGCAGCGCACCACAGGGGAAGCAGAAACAGTGCTGTATATGAGCTACAAACATGAAAAGTCAGGTAACATCAAGAAATAGTGCATTAAACCAAGCACAAACTCCTCCATAAAAAAAATGTGAAAGAGAGGGAAACTTGCATCCTATGGTAGACGGTGTAAATACTGATATATCACAAAATGTTTAGGTTGAAATAGAGTCTGGTGTCTCATTGACTAAGAGTGTTGGTATTGTCATCATTGTTGGTCAGGAAATGTTCCTGACTTGCCTAGAGTTCCAAGTGAAGAGGACACAAGGGTACTGAAATACGTATCAACTGACCAAAGACAGACAAGAATATTTTTTAGTGTAAGAAATAAACCAAAGAAAGAAGCCAGGTCACCGCATGGACAAAACCCAGGCCGGGACTGCTACGGTAAATCACACTCACCTCAAAAGAAGCAAAGAAGTACAGGGAAGGACAACAGGGGGCTGCATAGTGCAGCACAGCCATCACCTCACATACCAGGGCCAAACATACAAAAGCTCACATTATAAGTACTGGTGGTGCAGGGAATATGTACATCGAGAGCTATATTACAAGATGAAACAGTATTAGAAGCACTAATAAAACACGCACAACATCCAAACATCCCAAATGGTAAATCCTCCTTTCTTTTTCTACATTTAGCGATTGCAAACTAATACAGTGTAACAAAATTAACCACATAGGCTGGCTTCTCATAGAAGTTTGGAGCATTTACAGAAACACATCCAAAGAATGTTTTAGACAATGAAAAATTACTGTGGGAAAGGCAGTTTGCTGTACGGAAATTTTAATAATAATCAAATGACAAAACAGAAGCCCAAGGTATTAAAATGGAGAGCAAGAATCTTACTAGTTATTCTGCTATACAAGCGGCTGTCAGCAGTGGTTGGGAAGTACTAGGAACGTCTCATCAACTATAATTCTTCCTGGAGGTTTCAATGTTCCTAACGCGAAATGAAAGCGGGTAAACAACAGCGTCGTATACTAGAAATATTGCCTGGGAACACGCTAGCCTAACATACAAAAAATACGAAATTGTGACTGATGATTTTATCTGTGCTATGACACGAAACTGTAACTAGTGTGTTTATCTATGATAAGAAGCTGTGGTTAGTAAGTTTATGCTATTATACGAAGTTATGGCTTGTGTTTTTATCTGTCCCATGATACGAAGCAATGGCTGGTGTTTTTATGTCTGCTATGAGGATGAGAAACAAGAGAAGCCAGGATCGTGTCCTGGACTACTGGACATAGTTTATTACAACTCTGTCCTCTGTTAGAAATCTGAATATCCTTTTTTCCTATCATATTTGTTAAGCGCCCTTTAAGGAAGGTACCTTGAAACCAGCGAGGGGCTCTTGATAGAATTAATTGAACCTGTCCTCTCCTTGGATCAGACCCGATTGCCTCTTAATTACCAAGACTGTATGACATGACCCATGCGGATTTGACCCTTTTTTTACATAGGCTATGCTGACTGCATTGTGTTCCAAGGCTGATCGCCCCCGCGTCCTGGTCCCAGACTACCCTTACTGGTGGATGATCTGATCATGCAGGTTGTTGGTGCTAACTGTGTGAAGCTCAACATAAGCATCACAGCCTAGTTGATCAGGCACTGACTTGAGAAAATTATTCAGTTGCTTCTGTTGATGATATTCCTAGTGTATGGAGGAAAAGCATTGAAAAGTCTTGTCCTTTCACACTTGAAGAGTTTGCCTTAGTGTACATATTGCATCCTTCTTTTCACTGAAGTTATTTTGCACCGTCTGTCAAGCCCCTTACTATCATGGGGAATGATTTGTGTGTGCTGATTGGGAACCAATCTTTTTAGAATTTCTTTGGTGTAAATTATAATGTACCTCACTCGCCTACTTTCCCAGGAGTGCAGATCGAGGGACTTCAAACGTTCCCAGTAATTTAGGTGCTTAATTGAAGCTATGCCAGCGGTGAAGGTTTTTGGTACATTCTCCAGATCTTCGATTTCGTCTATCTTGAACGGAGCTGTTAGAGTACAGCAGTGTCCTATCTAGTAAAAACAAGTGACTTGAAGATTATCACCATTGGCTTGTCATCTCTCGTTTTGAAGAATCTATCCAGCCTATCATTTTCCTTGTGACTGTGACAGTGGCATTGATGTGATCCCTGATGGTGAGATCTTACATGTACGTATAAGTAAGTCTCTTACGCTTTACCGAGTGATTCGAATTTGTTTTATACTGCGTTCCAGCTTTCATTTCCCGAATTTATCCATAGCGAAATAACTGAAACTTGTCCTTATCGAACATCACATTACTGTCAGTTGTTCACTGGAAGACTTTGCTTATATCAGCTTGAAGGTCTGCTGTGTCCTCAATGGATGACACGCTCATACAGGTTCTAGTATCGTTTGCAAAGGATGATACGGTGCTATAATTTGTACCTCCATGTATGTTCGATATAAGAATGAAAAAAAAAAATAGGGCCCAGTACTGCGAAGGTGTACTGGAGAAAACTGTGGGTGGTGACAGATGTACTGGAGGAAATTGTGAGTGGTGACAGATGTACTGGAGGAAATTGTGAGTGGTGACAGATGTACTGGAGGAAATTGTTAGTGGTGACAGATGTACTGGAGGAAATTGTGAGTGGTGGCAGGTGTACTGGAGGATATTGTGGGTGGTGGCAGGTGTACTGGAGGATATTGTGGGTGGTAGGTGTACTGGAGGGCAATGTGGGTGGTGACAGGTGTATTGGTGGGCAGTGTGGGTGCTGACAGGTGTACTGGAGGACATTGTGGGTGGTGACAGGTATACTAGAGGACATTGTGGGTGCTGACAGGTGTACTGGAGGACATTGTGGGTGGTGGCAGGTATACTAGAGGACATTGTGGGTGGTGGCAGGTATACTAGAGGACATTGTGGGTGGTGGCAGGTATACTAGAGGACATTGTGGGTGGTGGCAGGTATACTAGAGGACATTGTGGGTGGTGGCAGGTATACTAGAGGACATTGTGGGTGGTGGCAGGTGAACTGGATGACAGTGAGGGTGGTGGCAGGTGTACTACAAGACATTGTGGGTGGTGGCAGGTGTATTGGGGGACATTGTGGGTGGTGGCAGGTATACTGGAGGACATTGTGGGTGGTGGCAGGTATACTGGAGGACATTGTGGGTGGTGGCAGGTGAACTGGATGACAGTGAGGGTGGTGGCAGGTGTACTACAAGACATTGTGGGTGGTGGCAGGTGTATTGGGGGACATTGTGGGTGGTGGCAGGTGAACTGGAGGACATTGTGGGTCGTGGCAAGTATACTCGAGGACAGTGTAGGTAGTGACAGGTGTACTGGAGGACATTCTGGGCGGTGGCAGGTATATTGGAGGACAGTATGAGTGGTGGCAAGTATACTGGAGGACAGTGTAGGTAGTGACAGGTGTACTGGAGGACATTGTGGGTGGTGGCAGGTATACTGGAGTACATTGTGGGTGGTGACAGGTATACTGGAGGACATTGTGGGTGGTGATAGGCGTATTGGAGGGCAGAGTGAGTGGCATGTATACTGGAGGACAGTATGGGTGGTGACAGGTGTACTGGAGGACGTTGTGGGTGGTGGCAGGTGTATTGGAGGACATTTTGGGTGGTGGCAAGTATACTGGAGGACAGTGTAGGTAGTGACAGGTGTACTGGAGGACAGTGTGGGTGGTGATAGGTGTATTGGAGGGCAGAGTGAGTGGCATGTATACTGGAGGACAGTGTGGGTGGTGACAGGTGTACTGAAGGACGTTGTGGGTGGTGGCAGGTATACTAGAGGCATTGTGGGTGGTGGCAGGTGTACTGGAGGACAGTGTGGGTTGTGGCACGTGTACTGGAGGACAGTGTGGGTGGTTGCAGGTGTACTGGAGGACAGTGTGGGTGGTGGCAAAGTGTATTGGAGGACATTGTGGGTGGTGGTATACTGGAGGACAGTGTAGGTAGTGACAGGTGTACTGGAGGACATTGTGGGTGGTAGCAGGTGTACTGGAGGACAGTGTGGGTGGTGGCAGGTGTACTGGAGGACAGTGTGGATGGTGACAGGTGTACTGGAGGACAGTGTGGGTGATAGCAGGTGTACTGGAGGACATCGTGGGTGGTGGCAGGAATACTGGAGGGCAGGGTGAGTGGCATGTATACTGGAGGACAGTGTGGGTAGTGAAAGATGTCCTGGAGGACATTGTGGGTGGTGGCAGGTATACTGGAGGACATTGTGGGTGGTGGTAGGAGTACTGGAGGACATTGAGGGTGGTGACAGGTGTACTGGAGGACTGTGTGGGTGGTGGCAGGTATACTGGAGGACATTGTGGGTGGTGGCAGGTGAACTGGAGGACAGTGTGGGTGGTGGCAGGAGTACTAGAGGACATTGTGGGTGGTGACAGATCTACTGTAGGACTGTGTGGGTAGTGGCAGGTGTACTGGAGGACAGTGTAGGTGGTGGCAGGTACGCTGGAGGACATTGTGGGTGGTGGCAGGAGTACTGGAGGACATTGTGGGTGATGGCAGAAGTACGGGATGACATTGTGGGTGGTGACAGGTGTACTGGAGGACATTGTGGGTGGTGACAGGTGTACTGGAGGACATTGTGGGTGGTGACAGGTGTAATGGAGGACAGTGTGGGTGGTGGCAGATGTCCTGGAGAACATTGTGGGTGGTGGCAGGTGTACTGGAGGACATTGTAGGTGGTGGCAGGTGTACAGGAGGACATTGTGGGTGGGGGCAGGTGTACGGGAGGACAGTGTGGGTGGTGGCAGGTATACTGGAGGACATTGTGGGTGGTGGCCGGAGTAATGGAGGACATTGTGGGTGGTGACAGGTGCATTGGAGGACATTGTGAGTGGTGACAGGTGTACTGGAGGACAGTGAAGGTGGCGGCAGGTGTACAGGAGGACATTGTGGGTGATTGCAAGTGTACTGGAGGACAGTGTGGGTGGTGGCAAGTGTACGTGAGGAAAGTGTAGGTGGTGGCAGGTGTACTGGACGACAGTTTGTGTGGTGGCAGGTGTACTGGAGGACAGTATGGTTGGTGACAGGTGTACTGGATGGCAGTGTGAGTGGTGGCAGGTGTTTACTGGGAGACTGTTTGTGGTGGCAGGTGTCCTGGAGAACATTGTGGGTGGTGGCAGGTACGTACAGTAGAAAAGTGTGGGTGATTGCAGGTGTGTACTGGAGAACAGTGTGGGTGGTCTCATGTATGTACAGTAGAAAAGTGTGGGTGGTAGCAGGTGTACTGGAGGGCAGGGTGGCAGGTGTTCTGGAGGGCAGGGTGGCAGGTGTACTGGAGGGCAGGGTGGCAGGTGTACTGGAGGGAAGTGTGGGTGGTGGCACGTGTACTGGAGGCCAGGGTGGCAAGATGGGTGGCAGGCGTACTGGAGGGCAGTGTGGGTGGTGGAAGGTGTACTGGAGGGCAGTGTTAGTGGTGGCAGGTGTACTGGAGGTCAGTATGAGTGGTAGCCGGTGTACTGGAGGGCAGTGTTAGTGGTGGCAGGTGTACTGGAGGTCAGTATGAGTGGTAGCCGGTGTACTGGAGGGCAAGGTGGGTGGCAGGTGTTCGGAAGGGCAGGGTGGGTGGTGGCAGGTGTTCGGGAGGGCAGGGTGGGTGGTGGCAGGTGTTCGGGAGGGCAGGGTGGGTGGTGGCAGGTGTTCGGGAGGGCAGGGTGGGTGGTGGCAGGTGTTCGGGAGGGCAGGGTGGGTGGTGGCAGGTGTTCGGGAGGGCAGGGTGGGTGGTGGCAGGTGTTCGGGAGGGCAGGGTGGGTGGTGGCAGGTGTTCGGGAGGGCAGGGTGGGTGGTGGCAGGTGTTCGGAAGGGCAGGGTGGGTGGTGGCAGGTGTACTGGAGAACAGTACTGGTGCCACCGCCATTCTGGCGCCGCTGCCGCCCGCCATGTAAGGTACCCGCGTGGCGCCGCCAGGGCGGTCGCCCTGCCCGCCACCTCGTCTACCACTTGAACACTTTGTAATGTGTTATTATGGAACCGCTTTGTCTCTTGTATTACCAGACACTGTTGTGAAAGTGGCAGATGTAGGCCACTTTGTCTTGTCTTACGTGAGTGCTTCGTGTATACTTGTGATATACCTGTGGCCAGCCTCGAGAGATATCTTACTCAAGGTTGTCTCTTGATTGCCTTGTCAAACAGCCTGTTACTCTCAGCGGTCAGCTGGCTCACTTATCCATCCAGCCTCATTTATCTGGCACTTAGGTGAGGCAAGTGATCCAATTTTCACTTATATGATTTCCACGTATGTGTTTGATAATCTTTTGAAGTCTGCTGGCATCAGATTGAATACAGTTGGTGTCCGGATGTTGATACAGTGTTCTCGATTGTGTGCAAGTTTCCCCTACTTTCCGGGGTCTGTTTTATACTTTTTGTCTCACCTCACCACCTTACACTGGTGTTTAAATTCAGAACTGTCTTACACTTCTATATTATATATATATATATATATATATATATATATATATATATATATATATATATATATATATATATATATATATATAATATATATGAATGCAATAAGATCACAGTAAACAGGTGATTTTAAAATATGCAAAAAACCACTGTGAAAGAATAGTGAAATTCCAAGCGCTTTCATGACTACTCACATTGTCAATGTGAGTAGTCACGAAAGCGCTTGGAATTTCACTATTCTTTCACAGTGGTTGTTTTGCATATATATATATATATATATATATATATATATATATATATATATATATATATATATATATATATATATATATATATATATATGCAAAACAACCACTGATATTAGGTATCTTTTTCACCGTTCCAGTGAGCGGTCAGAGTGCTCTAGTAATTGTTATAACTACCACCACTACTTCGTTCCAAGTACTGAGTGAGCATAAGTGGTTTAAACAGTGTCACCACTGGCATTATTTCTTCTATCATGGCAGTTCTCATTATCCACCTTGTCATTTTCCAGGTTTTCAAGGTATTTCCATTATTTTTTTCTTAATGATAGCTCACCTGATAATATATCCAAGTCTTTGAAATGTTGCTGTGGTTCCATGAGGTGGTCCTGTGTGTTGCACTCATTCTTTGTGATCTTCATTCTTTCCATAGCTGAGCAGTTAGAATTTGTCACCATTACACATCAAGTTAGTTACTCTTGCCTACTGCAAGTCTTTCCTGAAATCTGCCTGTAAATTTTGGGCGTCCTCAACCGAGGCGAAGAGTTCATTCTTTCCATACCTAAGCAGTTGGAACTTATCACCATTGAACGTCACGTTGTTCTCCACTGCCCACTGGAAAACCCTGTTTATGTCTTCCTGTACTTTTTCAGTGTCCTCTACCGTACCGACTTTCATGCTTATTTTAGTGTCATCTGCAAATGATGATACAAAAGTGTGCCGGGTGTTTTTATCTATGCTATGAGGATGAGAAACAGCAGAGGTGCCAGGACAGTGCCTTGGGACACTGAGTTTTTGACCTCGCTGATGCTGGATCTTGCCCTGTTCACTACTACTTTTTGTGTTGTGTGTGTTAGGAAACCGAAAATCCATCTACCTACCTTCCCCGTAATGCCCATGGCTTTCATTTTGTGCGCTATCACTCCATGATCGCATTTGTCAAACGCCTTTGCAGAATCTGTGTAAATCACATCTGCGTTTTGGTCGTCTTCCGGTGCCTCCGTAATTCTGACACAATGGTTCAGCAGCTGTGACAGACATGATCGTCCTGCTCTAAAACCATGCTGGTTCGGGTTATGTTGGTCCATGAAATTTGTGATCTGCCATCTCATCACTCTTTCGAAGATTTTTATGATGTGAGAGGTTAGGGCTACTAGTCTGTAATTTTTAGCAAGTGCTCTACTACCTCCCTTATGCAAAGGAGCTATGTCTGCACTCTTTAAGGCCTCCGGTGTTTCACCTAGATCTAAGCTCTTTCTCCAAAGAATACTGAGGGCTCGTGCTAGTGGTACTTTGCTCTTCTTTATAAACATTTCGTGAATCTGGTCCAGGTGATGAGTGAGTGAACATGTTGTCCATTTCTTTCTCGAAAACTGTTGAATTTGTATTAATGTCAGTTAGTTGGTCTGTGCGGCTTTCTTCTGGAGTGAAAAATATTTTTGCATTTTCTACCTTGCTGTTATTTAGTGGGTTGCTGAACACCGACTCGTACTGTTCTTTTAGGATTTCACTCATTTCCTGTTCATCGTCAGTATACGAGTCTCCTCTCAGTAGTGGTCCAATTTGACAGGTAGTTGTTAGCTTGGATTTTGCGTAGGAATAGAAATATTTTGGGTTTCTTGCAATATCCTGTATGGCCCTTTGTACTTCTTCTGTCAGGTATGACATCTTAAGTTTTTGCTCTAATTCAGTGATCTCTCGGCTAAGTCCATCTTTCCTCTGTTGTAGCATATTTGTGTTTGTTAAGCAATTTAGTAACCCGTTTTCTTCTGTACCATCTCCTGCACTCTCTATATCTGATCTTATGAGTTTCCTCAATGGTACATGTTTCATACATACCGTGTATGCTTCTGTATTCTGCTTCTGTAGACACTGGTGGGGATTTAGGATGTTCGTGTCTAATTCCCAGGGTACGTCTGATAACTCTTGGTTTATTTTTTCCCAGTCAGTTCTATGGTTAAAATTAAACTTACTGAACATCCCGTCTCTAACATTAGTGACGCAGTTTCCTAAACCTGAGTTAATACTCATTTGAACTTCTATGATGTTATGGTCAGAGTATATTGTTTTTGTAACTATTATGTCTCTGATCAGTTCCTCGTTGTTTGTGAAAATCAAATCCAGGGTATTTTTATTTCTAGTAGGATCAGTTACCTGTTGGTTTAATGAGTACTTTTCACAAAGCCTCATTAGATCCCTGGTATGTGCCTGTTGAGCCAGGGTTGTGTGGCGAGTGTCTGTGTGTATGCTGTGACGGACTCCATTAATGTTGGTAGAATTACCGACAATATGTTAAGTAAAAGGACACAAGTACAACTAATGTGACATTTTATTGTGGCAACGTTTCGCTCCTGGAGAGCGAAACGTTGCCACAATAAAATGTCACATTAGTTGCGCTTGTGTCCTTTTACCTAACATATGCTGTGACGATGAGAAATAGTGAAGGTGCCTTCGGGTACTGCCTTGGGGCACTGAAATTTTTAATCTGATAGATTTTCCTTTGTTTACTATTATTATTCATGTCTTATTACAAAATTTATTATCCATTTTCCTATTTTTCTTTTTATTCCTATTGATCTCATTAATTGTTAAATGCCTACAGTAACTAAGTTTTAGTTTTTATTCTATATCAATAATCTCTGGGTATAGATTATCTTTCATTTCTTGTAACATATGTTCGTTATTGAGGAATTCACTAAATTTTTCTTCTCTACATTCTCCTACAGTATGTTCTCTTGCAATTACTGATCTTCGTGAAGGTTAGTTTTCTAAGCGGAACGTATTTTATATATTGACACATTTCGGTATCTTTTTTGTCTAAACGTTACGCCAACCAGTGGCTTCCTCAGTCCGGTACAGAGATGTATGGTGGAAGATGAGGAGTTTGAGGTAATTAGTCCCTTAGCCTTAGCAGGCACGCGAGTTCATTTTTCCACTATAATCTACCTTGTTCATAATTATTATCGCATTTGCTTGTCTGTTTCGTAAGCAGAAAAAGGTTACGAAACAGTCCTCAAAGATTTGTTAAGTTATACCATGAATTAAGGAAAGATTCGAGACTTTACCTTACGAAACAAAGCAAATGCGATAGTAATTATGGACAAGGTAGATTGTTATTAGAAGACGGAGGAACTTAGGTGTTCCTTAAGTCGATGTGTTCAGTCCATCAATCTTGATCAAAGTACATTATATGCATGAAGAAGTGGCTTATGAGAGGTGGCTTATGAGACATGAGAGGTGAAGCAGTCGGAGGCGGTGTCACCTCCACAAGTGGAAGTAGGTCATGCCTATAGGTTAGGAAAGCGTACAATTCTCTGTATCAAGATCTCAAGATGTTGTTGTGTCTGAAGTATTTCCAAAATAAAGATACACAGGTATTGCACAAGTGTCTCAATCATTAACTGGTCGGTTCTCTGAGCCATTCATCTACAATAATTTATACATACGTGTTGGTGTTGAGCTGTAGCAGACAATGTCGTTTTTTTGTCTAGGTAGATGTCGTTTTGATTTAGGTAGATGTCGTTTTGTTAGGTAGATGTCGTTTTGATAGGTAGATGTCGTTTTGATAGGTAGATGTCGTTTTGTTAGGTAGATGTCGTTTTGTAGGTAGATGTCGTTTTGATAAGGACCTGCCTCGTATGGGCCAGTAGGCCTTCTGCAGTGTTCCTTCATTCTTATGTTCTTATGTTAAGGGTACTTGCGGCTGTTTCCCAGGGAATGTCTGATAGTCTTTGATCATTTTGTCCCAGTCAGTTCTCTGACTGTTGAAGTTAAATTTGCTTAGCATCCCTTCATACTGGCATGTGTGTCAGCGGGCCACCAGCAGCAACAGCCTGGTTGATCAGACTCCCAGGGCCGCGCCCTGGGAGTAGAAAAACTCTTGGAACTCATCAACGGTATATCATAGGGAAAGTCCATTTCTTTTGTTCTTTACTCAAGGTTTTGTATTTATACTTCAGTGAGGTGATCGTAGTACATCTTATTTGAGATTGTTAACTTAGCGTCTCTAATTAGTTCATTGTTCGTAAAGATTAAATCTGATATGTTTCTATTTCTAGTAGGCTCGGTTATCAGTTATTCGAAAGCAAACGTTTGACAGTATATGTCAGTTGGTCTAAGATGCTTCCCGGAACTATATTTGGTACGATATACTTCGTCTACAACCGTCATTTAAACATTTCGAAGGTTAAATCTGCAAGGATAAGATTTGGTGTAGTATTTTCAAGGTTCCTGAGGCAGCTATTTATCTGTTTCGTGAATTCTTCTGGCAGTAGGTATCCGTCTATTGTTTATTGTGATTGCTGTACTGCCACCTTTGTGGAGTGGGGCTATATCATTGGTTTTAAGAACTGTCCAGGTTCCTTATTTACAGAATATTCAAGGCACAAGATACTGTTTTTTCTTGCAGTTCTTGATGAATATGGAGCTCCATGAATGAGAGTGGAGTGGACAGAGTGGAGCTCCATGAGTGAGAGCCTAGGACAGAGTGGAGCTCCATGAGTGAGAGCCTAGGACAGAGTGGAGCTCCATGAGTGAAAGCCTAGGACAGAGTGGAGCTCCATGAGTGAGAGCCTAGGACAGAGTGGAGCTCCATGAGTGAGAGCCTAGGACAGAGTGGAGCTCCATGAGTGAGAGCCTAGGACAGAGTGGAGCTCCATGAGTGAGAGCCTAGGACAGAGTGGAGCTCCATGAGTGAGAGCCTAGGACAGAGTGGAGCTCCGTGAGTGAGAGCCTAGGACAGAGTGGAGCTCCGTGAGTGAGAGCCTAGGACCGAGTGGAGCTCCGTGAGTCAGGGTCTGGGGCAGAGTGGAGCTCCGTGAGTCAGGGTCTGGGGGCAGAGTGGAGCTCCGTGAGTCAGGGTCTGGGGCAGAGTGGAGCTCCGTGAGTCAGGGTCTGGGGCAGAGTGGAGCTCCGTGAGTCAGGGTCTGGGGCAGAGTGGAGCTCCGTGAGTCAGGGTCTGGGGCAGAGTGGAGCTCCGTGAGTCAGGGTCTGGGGCAGAGTGGAGCTCCGTGAGTCAGGGTCTGGGGCAGAGTGGAGCTCCGTGAGTCAGGGTCTGGGGCAGAGTGGAGCTCCGTGAGTCAGGGTCTGGGGCAGAGTGGAGCTCCGTGAGTCAGGGTCTGGGGCAGAGTGGAGCTCCGTGAGTCAGGGTCTGGGGCAGAGTGGAGCTCCGTGAGTCAGGGTCTGGGGCAGAGTGGAGCTCCGTGAGTCAGGGTCTGGGGCAGAGTGGAGCTCCGTGAGTCAGGGTCTGGGGCAGAGTGGAGCTCCGTGAGTCAGGGTCTGGGGCAGAGTGGAGCTCCGTGAGTCAGGGTCTGGGGCAGAGTGGAGCTCCGTGAGTCAGGGTCTGGGACAGAGTGGAGCTCCGTGAGTCAGGGTCTGGGACAGAGTGGAGCTCCGTGAGTCAGGGTCTGGGGCAGAGTGGAGCTCCGTGAGTCAGGGTCTGGGGCAGAGTGGAGCTCCGTGAGTCAGGGTCTGGGGCAGAGTGGAGCTCCGTGAGTCAGGGTCTGGGGCAGAGTGGAGCTCCATGAGTGAGAGCCTAGGACCGAGTGGAGCTCCATGAGTGAGAGCCTAGGACCGAGTGGAGCTCCGTGAGTCAGGGTCTGGGGCAGAGTGGAGCTCCGTGAGTCAGGGTCTGGGGCAGAGTGGAGCTCCATGAGTGAGAGCCTAGGACCGAGTGGAGCTCCATGAGTGAGAGTCTAGGACAGAGTGGAGCTCCATGAGTGAGAGCCTAGGACAGAGTGGAGCTCCATGAGTGAGAGCCTAGGACAGAGTGGAGCTCCGTGAGTCAGGGTCTGGGGCAGAGTGGAGCTCCGTGAGTCAGGGTCTGGGGCAGAGTGGAGCTCCGTGAGTCAGGGTCTGGGGCAGAGTGGAGCTCCGTGAGTCAGGGTCTGGGGCAGAGTGGAGCTCCGTGAGTCAGGGTCTGGGGCAGAGTGGAGCTCCGTGAGTCAGGGTCTGGGGCAGAGTGGAGCTCCGTGAGTCAGGGTCTGGGGCAGAGTGGAGCTCCGTGAGTCAGGGTCTGGGGCAGAGTGGAGCTCCGTGAGTCAGGGTCTGGGGCAGAGTGGAGCTCCGTGAGTCAGGGTCTGGGGCAGAGTGGAGCTCCGTGAGTCAGGGTCTGGGGCAGAGTGGAGCTCCGTGAGTCAGGGTCTGGGGCAGAGTGGAGCTCCGTGAGTCAGGGTCTGGGGCAGAGTGGAGCTCCGTGAGTCAGGGTCTGGGACAGAGTGGAGCTCCGTGAGTCAGGGTCTGGGGCAGAGTGGAGCCCCGTGAGTCAGGGTCTGGGGCAGAGTGGAGCTCCGTGAGTCAGGGTCTGGGGCAGAGTGGAGCTCCGTGAGTCAGGGTCTGGGGCAGAGTGGAGCTCCGTGAGTCAGGGTCTGGGGCAGAGTGGAGCTCCGTGAGTCAGGGTCTGGGGCAGAGTGGAGCTCCGTGAGTCAGGGTCTGGGGCAGAGTGGAGCTCCGTGAGTCAGGGTCTGGGGCAGAGTGGAGCTCCGTGAGTCAGGGTCTGGGGCAGAGTGGAGCCCCGTGAGTCAGGGTCTGGGGCAGAGTGGAGCCCCGTGAGTCAGGGTCTGGGGCAGAGTGGAGCTCCGTGAGTCAGGGTCTGGGGCAGAGTGGAGCTCCGTGAGTCAGGGTCTGGGGCAGAGTGGAGCTCCGTGAGTCAGGGTCTGGGGCAGAGTGGAGCCCCGTGAGTCAGGGTCTGGGGCAGAGTGGAGCTCCGTGAGTCAGGGTCTGGGGCAGAGTGGAGCTCCGTGAGTCAGGGTCTGGGGCAGAGTGGAGCTCCGTGAGTCAGGGTCTGGGGCAGAGTGGAGCTCCGTGAGTCAGGGTCTGGGGCAGAGTGGAGCCCCGTGAGTCAGGGTCTGGGGCAGAGTGGAGCTCCGTGAGTCAGGGTCTGGGGCAGAGTGGAGCTCCGTGAGTCAGGGTCTGGGGCAGAGTGGAGCCCCGTGAGTCAGGGTCTGGGGCAGAGTGGAGCTCCGTGAGTCAGGGTCTGGGGCAGAGTGGAGCTCCGTGAGTCAGGGTCTGGGGCAGAGTGGAGCTCCGTGAGTCAGGGTCTGGGGCAGAGTGGAGCTCCGTGAGTCAGGGTCTGGGGCAGAGTGGAGCTCCGTGAGTCAGGGTCTGGGGCAGAGTGGAGCTCCGTGAGTCAGGGTCTGGGGCAGAGTGGAGCCCCGTGAGTCAGGGTCTGGGGCAGAGTGGAGCTCCGTGAGTCAGGGTCTGGGGCAGAGTGCAGGGACATGCAGATGATGACCTTTACGAAGTTAACTGGTATTAAGGTTATATCATAAATTATGGAGATGTCAGCAGGGTTTTAAGTCTCATCCATAAAAACAACTCATTTGGATTGACAGTCTTTAGACTGATTAATTTCTTACTGAACACAAGTCACATTTTAACTACAGTATTTTCCTTAGTTGTCATCAGTGTAGATTCCATCTCCTTTAAGCAAGGGCTCGATAGTGGATGTGGTTTTTACTCTGAAGTTTGTATATGAGAAGTATTTAGGATTTCTTTCAAATTTCGAAATTTGTGACTTTGTCGTCCCTTTGTTCTCCTGGGTCTTGTATGATGCATTCAGTTTGAGCTCTGTTTTCCATTTACCTTGCCAGAGTTTCTTGTCATTCTTAAGAAAGTCTGCAACCACTGAGAAATTCTGCAGTTCTCTTGTTCATAAATTAGACACATATGCAACTCTTGGGTATCTTTATTGAGGAAACATTTCGCCACACAGTGGCTTCATCAGTCCATACACAGGAGAAGCTTGAAGAACAGGAGGAGAATGAGGTAATCATTCCCTCAACCTTGAGTCGATGTGGTCAGTCCATCAATCTTGAATGGAATACAGCATGAGCGGAGAAGTGGCTTATATACCGTAGGCAGGAGAGGTGCAGTTGTAGGTGGTGTCACATTTACCCAATTGTTGAAATTGAATTTGTTAAATACACCCTCAAAACTGGTTGTATTTTGATGCTGAAGACTAGTATGTATGGAGGTTTCAACCTCGACTAGGTTGTGGACTGAATTAGTTTTTTTCGACGTCATTATGTTCCGTACCGGATTCTCATTGTTTGTGAACATAATGTCCAGGGAATTTTTCTAGTCTGGTCGATTCCTCTGTTTTCTGGCCTAAGGTCTTGATTCATGTAAACTGGCTTCTGTTATTACAGTTTGTGCTACATGCCTCCATTTCAGATGTCGTAAACTGAAGTCACCAAGCAATAACATATCTGGGACCAGGAGGCAGCGAGAGCTATGTCCTTGCTGCCTCCTGCACACCATACACTAGTGTGACTGTGTCCTTGCTGCCTCCTGCACACCATACACTAGTGTGACTGTGTCCTTGCTGCCTCCTGCACACCATACACTAGTGTGACCGTGTCCTTGCTGCCTCCTGCACACCATACGCTAGTGTGACCGTGTCCTTGCTGCCTCCTGCACACCATACACCAGTGTGACTGTGTTCTTGCTGCCTCCTGCACACCTTACACTAGTGTGTCCTTGCTGCCTCCTACACACCATACGCTAGTGTGACTGTCCTTGCTGCCTCCTGCACACCATACACTAGTGTGACTGTCCTTGCTGCCTCCTGCACACCATACACTAGTGTGACTGTGTCCTTGCTGCCTCCTGCACAACATACACTAGTGTGTCCTTGCTGCCTCCTACACACCATACGCTAGTGTGACTGTCCTTGCTGCCTCCTGCACACCATACACTAGTGTGACTGTCCTTGCTGCCTCCTGCACACCATACACTAGTGTGACTGTGTCCTTGCTGCCTCCTGCACAACATACACTAGTGTGACTGTGTCCTTGCTGCCTCCTGCACACCATACACTAGTGTGACTGTCCTTGCTGCCTCCTGCACACCATACACTAGTGTGACTGTCCTTGCTGCCTCCTGCACACCATACACTAGTGTGACTGTCATTGCTGCCTCCTGCACACCATACACTAGTGTGACTGTGTCCTTGCTGCCTCCTGCACAACATACGCTGCTGTGACTGTGCCCTTGCTGCCTCCTGCACACCATACACTAGTGTGACTGTGTCCTTGCTGCCTCCTGCACAACATACACTAGTGTGACTGTGTCCTTGCTGCCTCCTGCACACCATACACTAGTGTGACTGTGTCCTTGCTGCCTCCTGCACACCATACACTAGTGTGACTGTGTCCTTGCTGCCTCCTGCACACCATACACTAGTGTGACTGTGTCCTTGCTGCCTCCTGCACAACATACACTAGTGTGACTGTGTCCTTGCTGCCTCCTGCACAACATACACTAGTGTGACTGTGTCCTTGCTGCCTCCTGCACACCATACACTAGTGTGACTGTGTCCTTGCTGCCTCCTACACACCATACACTAGTGTATATAGTAAGATATACTGTGGCTGTGCTCCCTCTGCTCCTCTCTCTCTTCCCCAAAATCTGTGGAAATGTACTGTGGTGTTACCTCTGGTGCGACATTTGGTGTGATTCCCTAAGTCGTAATTCCTCACTAACCATAAATGACCGTTGAAGCTGTATGACCCACACGGGTTTACCGCTTCTCTGCATGATAATGCACTTCGATTAGCGGGTGTGTACGAGGGTGTATGAGTGCGTGCATGAATGTGAGCGAGAGGGCAAGCATGAATCTGAGCGTGATGTCGTGCGTGAGTGAGAGGTGTGTTCGTCTGGCGCAAGGTAGCTGTGTACTCACCTATTTGTGGTTGCAGGGGCCGGTTCATAGCTCTTGGCCCCTGTGTGTGTGTGTGTGTGTGTGTGTGTGTGTGTGTGTGTGTGTGTGTGTGTGTGTGTGTGTGTGTGTGTGTGTGTGTGTGTGTGTGTGTGTGTGTGTGTGTGTGGGGGCGCGCGCGCGCGCGCGCCCCCACGTTCGGTTGGGGGTGCCCCATGCCCCGTGTGACTGCCCCACCCACACTTATTTTTAGCCTCAGTTTTAATTGGAGGTCGATGAGTGTGCAGCACTGACAGCTGCACCAGGCTAATGATTTCAACACTAGTGATAAGTTCCAGCTGCTTAGGTATGGAAAGAATGAAGAACTCAAAAGAAACACTGTACAAAACTCAAGAGGATCGTCACACAGAACGAAAGGAACACGTAAAAGACTTGGGAATCATGATGTTAGCTGACCTTTCTTTCAAAGAACACAATAAAATAAAGGTTACAACAGACAGGATGATAATGAGGTAGTATTGAGAACTCGCAGAGTAAGGGAAATAATGCCACTGGTGACACTTTTACAAATCGCTAGTGTTTCCTCATTTGGAATATTGTTCAGTGTTGACGGCCCCGTTCAGGGCAAGAGAAATGCAGAACAAATACAGAGATCGTTTACGGCCCTCATATAGCCAGTAAAACATTTAAATTACTTCAAGTCTTCAAGATGTACTCACTGGAGCGGAGGAGAAAGATACATGATAAAATATACCAGGAAAGTACTCGAGGGCCTGGTCCTAACTCTGCACACTGCTATAACAACATACTGCAGTTAGAAATATGGGAAGAAGTGTAAAACAAACCCAGTGAGGAGCGGGGGGTGAGGTGGGGACAATAAGGGAACACTGTATCAACATCCGGGGTTCCAGACTATTCAACATCTTACCAGAAGATATCAGAAACACGGCTGGAACATGTGTAGAAGCCTTCAAGAGGAAACTGGACAAGTACCTTCACCAGGTGCCAGATCAACCAGGCTGTGATGGACATGTGGGCCCGCAGTGGGCCTCCAGCAGCAACAGCCTGGTTGACCAGGCTAGCACCAGAAGATCCTGGCCCATGGGCGGGCTCCGGGAGTAAAAACTCTTTCGAGACTCATCAAAGGTGATAGTATCAACACTGATAGCTGCACCATGGTGACAGCATCAACGCTGACAGCTGCACCACGGTGACAGCATCAATGCTGACAGCTACACCACGGTGACAGTATCAACGCTGTCAGTATAAGTGCTGACAGCTACACCACGGTGACAGTATAAGCGCTGACAGCTGCACCACGGTGACAATATAAGCGCTGACAGCTACACCACGGTGACAGTATCAACGCTGACAGCTGCACCACGGTGACAGTATCAACGCTGACAGCTGCACCACGGTGACAGTATCAACGCTGACAGCTGCACCACGGTGACAGTATCAACGCTGACAGCTGCACCACGGTGACAGTATCAACGCTGACAGCTGCACCACGGTGACAGTATCAACGCTGACAGCTGCACCACGGTGACAGTATCAACGCTGACAGCTGCACCACGGTGACAGTATCAACGCTGACAGCTGCACCACGGTGACATTATCAACGCTGATAGCTGCACCACGGTGACAGTATCAACGCTGACAGCTGCACCACGGTGACAGTATCAACGCTGACAGCTACACCACGGTGACAGTATCAACGCTGACAGCTGCACCACGGTGACAGTATCAACGCTGACAGCTGCGCCACGGTGACAGTATCAACGCTGACAGCTGCACCACGGTGACAGTATCAACGCTGACAGTATCAGCGCTGACAGCTGCACCACGGTGACAGTATCAACGCTGACAGCTACACCACGGTGACAGTATTAACGCTGACAGCTGCACCACGGTGACAGTATCAACGCTGACAGCTGCACCACGGTGACAGTATCAACGCTGACAGCTGCACCACGGTGACAGTATCAGTGCTGCCAGCTGCACCACGGTGACAGTATCAGCGCTGACAGCTGCACCACGGTGACAGTATCAACGCTGACAGCTGCACCACGGTGACAGTATCAGCGCTGACAGCTGCACCACGGTGACAGTATCAGCGCTGACAGCTGCAACACGGTGACAGTATCAGCGCTGACAGCTGCACTACGGTGGCAGTATCAGCGCTGACAGCTGCACCACGGTTGCAGTATCAGCGCTGACAGCTGCACCATGGTCGCAGTATCAGCGCTGACAGCTGCACCACGGTGACAGTATCAGCGCTGACAGCTGCACCACGGTGACAGTATCAGCGCTGACAGCTGCAATACGATGACAGTATCAGCGCTGACAGCTGCACCACGGTGACAGCATCAACGCTGACAGCTGCACCACGGTGACAGTATCAGCGCTGACAGCTGCACCACGGTGACAGTATCAACGCTGACAGCTGCACCACGGTGACAGTATCAACGCTGACAGCTGCACCACGGTGACAGTATCAACGCTGACAGCTGCACCACGGTGACAGTATCAGCGCTGACAGCTGCACCACTATGACAGTATCAGCGCTGACAGCTGCACCACGGTGACAGTATCAACGCTGACAGCTGCACCACGGTGACAGTATCAGCGCTGACAGCTGCACCACTATGACAGTATCAGCGCTGACAGCTGCACCGCGGTGACAGTATCAGCGCTGACAGCTGCATCACGGTGACAGTATCAACGCTGACAGCTGCACCACGGTGACAGTATCAGTGCTGACAGCTGCACCACGGTGACAGTATCAGCGCTGACAGCTGCACCACGGTGACAGTATCAGCGGTGACAGCTGCGCCACGGTGGCAGTATCAGCGCTGACAGCTGCACCACGGTGACAGTATCAACGCTGACAGCTGCACCACGGTGACAGTATCAGCACTGACAGCTGCACCACGGTGACAGTATCAGCACTGACAGCTGCACCACGGTGACAGTATCAGCGCTGACAGCTGCACCACGGTGACAGCATCAACGCTGACAGCTGCACCACGGTGACAGTATCAGCACTGACAGCTGCACCACGGTGACAGTATCAACGCTGACAGCTGCACCACGGTGACAGTATCAGCGTTGACAGCTGCACCACGGTGACAGTCAACGCTGACAGCTGCACCACGGTGACAGTATCAGCACTGACAGATGCACCACGGTGACAGTATCAACGCTGACAGCTGCACCGCGGTGACAGTATCAGCGCTGACAGCTGCACCACGGTGACAGTATCAGCGCTGACAGCTGCACCACGGTGACAGTATCAGCGCTGACAGCTGCACCACGGTGACAGTATCAGCGCTGACAGCTGCACCACGGTGACAGTATCAGCGCTGACAGCTGCACCACGGTGACAGTATCAACGCTGACAGCTGCACCACGGTGACAGTATCAACGCTGACAGCTGCACCACGGTGACAGTATCAGCGCTGACAGCTGCACCACGGTGACAGTATCAACGCTGACAGCTGCACCACGGTGACAGTATCAACGCTGACAGCTGCACCACGGTGACAGTATCAGCACTGACAGCTGCACCACGGTGACAGTATCAACGCTGACAGCTGCACCACGGTGATAGTATCAGCACTGACAGCTGCACCACGGTGACAGTATCAGCGCTGACAGCTGCACCACGGTGACAGTATCAAACACTAGTGTTATGTCGGAGTTTCCTTGACCTCTTCACGAGACACCAAGTAATTAGTTTATATGATCTATCCACTAATAAGATGTATCGCCCATTAGTAACTATGAACTAGTAAGAACTATCCACTATTAAGATGAATGGGGAACAGTAATGAGAGCATCGTAGTAAGGTAGAAGCATGATAGTCTCTATGCTGACTTACAACACAGAATATTGAACATGTAATCTTAAAAGGGTTTACCGGTAAGCCAGTGGAAGGCCTCGTTCAGATGACCAAAAGTTCCAGCTGCGGGTCATCATATGACTAAGACCCGCACCAAGAAACACTTGTCCTGTTTCCTGACAAACCTTACCTGACCTGACCTAACCTGACCTAACGTAGTGTAGAGTGGATATTGTAGACGGCTTCGATGAGCTTCATTAAAACTTGATGAAGGTCAGTGGTGAGCGAAACATTCCGACAAGTGAATGCTATGTTTGTTACGTGTGTTTATACACCTTTACTGGCTTGTTCCTGTCACTCGAGAGTACACCAGACAAAACTGACAGTTTTCAGCCAGAGAGAGATGTACACTCAACTAGTTCACTTGTCATGGTCACTCGTGTGTTGTCTGGTGTGTGTGTGTGTGTTTTAGTTACCATTTTGTCCTAGGCACATGTCGATTAGACACTAGGCCTGGTGTGTGTGTGTGTGTGTGTGTGTGTGTGTGTGTGTGTGTGTGTGTGTGTGTGTGTGTGTGTGTGTGTGTGTGTGTGTGTGTGTGTGTGTGTGTGTGCGCGCGCGCGTGCGTGTGTGTGTGGTTGTGTGTTAGTTACCATTTTGTCCTAGGCACATGTCGATTAGACACTAGGCCTGGGGTGTGTGTGTGTGTGTGTGTGTGTGTGTGTGTGTGTGTGTGTGTGTGTTAAAACCATCACACACTTGGTCAACATGGTATACCAATATAGATCATCACACACTTAATGGTCAACATGGTATACCAATATAGACCATCACACACTTAATGGTCAACATGGTATACCAATATAGACCATCACACACTTAATGGTCAACATGGTATATCAATATAGACCATCACACACTTAATGGTCAACATGGTATACCAATATAGACCATCACACACTTAATGGTCAACATGGTATACCAATATAGACCATCACACACTTAATGGTCAACATGGTATATCAATATAGACCATTACACACTTAATGGTCAACATGGTATACCAATATAGACCATCACACACTTAATGGTCAACATGGTATACCAATATAGACCATCACACACTTAATGGTCAACATGGTATACCAATATAGATCATCACATACTTAATGGTCAACATGGTATACCAATATAGATCATCACGCACTTAATGGTCAACATGGTATACCAATATAGATCATCACACACTTAATGGTCAACATGGTATACCAATATAGATCATCACGCACTTAATGGTCAACATGGTATACCAATATAGATCATCACACAATGGTCAACATGGTATACCAATATAGACCATCACACACTTAATGGTCAACATGGTATATCAATATAGACCATTACACACTTAATGGTCAACATGGTATACCAATATAGACCATCACACACTTAATGGTCAACATGGTATACCAATATAGACCATTACACACTTAATGGTCAACATGGTATACCAATATAGACCATCACACACTTAATGGTCAACATGGTATACCAATATAGATCATCACACACTTAATGGTCAACATGGTATACCAATATAGATCATCACACACTTAATGGTCAACATGGTATACCAATATAGATCATCACGCACTTAATGGTCAACATGGTATACCAATATAGATCATCACACACTTAATGGTCAACATGGTATACCAATATAGATCATCACGCACTTAATGGTCAACATGGTATACCAATATAGATCATCACGCACTTAATGGTCAACATGGTATACCAATATAGATCATCACGCACTTAATGGTCAACATGGTATACCAATATAGACCATCACACACTTAATGGTCAACATGATATACCAATATAGATCATCACACACTTAATGGTCAACATGGTATACCAATATAGACCATCACACACTTAATGGTCAACATGGTATATCAATATAGATCATCACACACTTAATGGTCAACATGGTATACCAATATAGACCATCACACACTTAATGGTCAACATGATATACCAATATAGACCATCACACACTTAATGGTCAACATGGTATACCAATATAGATCATCACACACTTAATGGTCAACATGGTATACCAATATAGATCATCATGCCTTGAAGAGTTTTTCACTTTATTGACAATTACTCCACGATCATACTTGTCGAAGTCTTTTATTGCAATGTTTGTGTACGTATATTACTTCTGCATTTTGCTTATTCTCGAGTGCATCCCAGAGCACGTCTCTGTGAAGTAATCATTGTGAGAAGCAGGAACGATCTGCGCCGAGCCTTTGCTATTCCGAGATGTGTAAATATTGAGTCCACGTGTTTAGCAATCTTGCTTCTATCCAGCTTGCTGTTGAATTTGCTAGTCTAGTGTGTAAAGAATATTGACAGTAATCATCCAGAGTATTTTCGTCCTGTCATACGAGTCATTGTCAGACTGACTCAAGTCTGTTTACTGTTTTTAACGCTCTGACAGGACAGTTTTTCTTCATATCTCATGAGCATGTAAGATTTTAGGTAAATTTTACACATTTCAACTTAAATTCCATACACACTATTTTTTGTTTTTACCTTTATATTTTCTACTAGTTTTTATTATTGAGATATTTCCCTTCTAGTTTAGGATGTTAAGTGTAAGAGTGGATAATCGGGGCACTGATTTTTTTTTTTTTGGGGGGGGGGGGGGGTGATGGTTGGATATTGTGAAGTAACAATTATTGTTCAACCAGTGTAAGTATGTGGGGATATATGGGACAGCGGGTCTCCAGCAGCAACAGCCTGATTGACCAGGCTAGCATCAGATGAGCCTGGCCCATGGTCGGGCCCCGGGAGTAGAAAGACTCTGGAAACTCATCAAAGGTAAAGAAAAGCTTCATGTACTCGACGCTTGTGAAATATTCTCCTAACAAGTTGATAAATTCGACAGTGTGCAGCACCTGGGTAGCTTTATTGTGGAAACGTTTCACCACACAGTGGCTTCATCAGTCCTATACAAAGAAGAATGGTGAAGATCAGGAGTTTAAGGTAATCAGTCCCTCATGATGGAGTCGATGTGATCAGTCTATCAGTCTTTTCAAGATAGATTGATTGACTACATCGACTCCAGACTGATTACCTCAAACTCCTGATTTTCATCATTCTTCTTTGTATTGAACTGATGAAGCCACTGTGGGGCGAAACGTTTACATAATAAAGATACCCCAAGTGTTGCATATGTGTCTAATTCATCAACCTGTCGGTTCTCTGAACCATTCATTTACATCCTAACATACATATATCATGTCACGCCGAACAAGTAAAACTTGCGATTTTGGCTTAAATAGCAATGCTCTTCTTGCCGAATAAGGCAAGTGAAAATTTGTGTATGCAATAATTTCGCAAAAATCATTCTGAACCTAACGAAAAAAAAATTTCATTGTGTTTGTTTATTATTAAATTATTGTAAACTTATCTAGGATATATTTAGTTGGGTTAGGTTAAATTAAATTGTGCTTGTTATAAGGTTAGGTAAGTTTTCTAAGGTTCTTTTGGTATAAATTTATTATTTTTTTACATTAACATAAATTAAAAAATTATATCTTTAAACGTATAAGAGAAAATTTTTATAAAGGATTTAATTTTAAATGAGTTCTTGCTAATTGACCAGCTTTACCTATTCGGCACGACATATATATATATATATATATATATATATATATATATATATATATATATATATATATATATATATATATATATATACTACATATATATTAGACACGTCATTCTTTGAAGAATCTTTCATAAGAATTGCCAAGTTGATTCTGAAAAGTAGCAATCTTTCGAGAAATCAATTATTTACTCATCATTTAATATGTGCCTAAATTCCTGTATTTTGTTCTTTGCAGGTGAGTATGTGTGAGAGTGGAGCCTTGAGCCGCCAGGTAATGATCACTGGTAAGTTATGGTGAGGAAACTGTAACCGCATACTATATGTAATGTTGTGTAGTAGTGTGTGGGAGTACCCGGCTGAGCAGGTTACTCTCACATTAGGTCAAGTTCAGGTCCTGGCTAAGCAGGTTACTCTTACATCAGGTCAAGTTCAGATCCTGGCTAAGCAGGTTACTCTTACATCAGGTCAAGTTCAGATCCTGGCTAAGCAGGTTACCCTCACATCAGGTCAAGCTCAGGTCCTGGCTGAGCAGGTTACCCTCACATCAGGTCAAGCTCAGGTCCTGGCTGAGCAGGTTACCCTCACATCAGGTCAAGCTCAGGTCCTGGCTAAGCAGGTTACCCTCACATCAGGTCAAGTTCAGGTCCTGGCTAAGCAGGTTACTCTCACATCAGGTCAAGTTCAGATCCTGGCTAAGCAGGTTACTCTCACATCACGTCAAGCTCAGGTCCTGGCTGAGCAGGTTACCCTCACATCAGGTCAAGCTCAGGTCCTGGCTGAGCAGGTTACCCTCACATCAGGTCAAGCTCAGGTCCTGGCTGAGCAGGTTACCCTCACATCAGGTCAAGCTCAGGTCCTGGCTGAGCAGGTTACCCTCACATCAGGTCAAGCTCAGGTCCTGGCTGAGCAGGTTACCCTCACATCAGGTCAAGCTCAGGTCCTGGCTGAGCAGGTTACCCTCACATCAGGTCAAGCTCAGGTCCTGGCTGAGCAGGTTACCCTCACATCAGGTCAAGTTCAGGTCCTGGCTAAGCAGGTTACTCTCACATCAGGTCAAGCTCAAGTAGTAACGACTCTACAAACATTTCTTACTGTTAACTTATCAGTCAAGGAAAATCTTGTGACGTTGGTTTGGCTTGTATAAAACACAAATGTGGTATTAGGTCATTTATTCAGGAGACGTTTCGCTCGTCAGGAAATTTATACGTCTAATAGATCGATAAAGCCCCTGCTTGGCGACACGTCTGTTAATTATTCATCGCAGTTATCTTAGGCGTCAGTGGTAATCAGCCTGTACAATCTAATTTGAGTTGTAAATACTGAGCAACATGACTCCCTCATTGGCTCGTCAAGAGTAATTCACAACTATTGGTTTTTAACAGAGAACACCACGGCACTCCTAGTGTGTGTGCGTGCGTGTGTGTGTATGTGTGTGTATATGTATGTGTGTGTGTGTGTGTGTGTGTGTGTGTGTGTGTGTGTGTGTGTGTGTGTTAGCACACTATACCCTTCCTTCACTCGTGTTTCACTCATAAAAACTCGAAAGTTTGTAGGTCCGTGGGTGTGTTCATGTGCGTGTGTGCTTTGTGTTGCTAGAGGGCGAGGAGTACGTGAGAGCGCGAGCAAGTTTATTTGGTCCAAGTTGCTCATCCTGTGAGTGAACACACCGCTATAACGACAGTACATTATAGCCTAATAGTTTACGCGCTGTTGGTAATGTCAGCTCTTATCTGCTGAGGGAAGAGAATATTGGGTTGCGTTGTGACAACCATAGGGTGTGTGAGAGCAGTGATGATGAGCATCTGTGAGATGGCTGGAGGATTTGTGGTGTGTGTGTGGTGCCTTTCACCAAGCAGCAAGCACCCCACACCTCAAGTCTCTCTCCCTGGTGACCAATGCTGCTACTGCTGATATTGTTCGGGAGTCAGCTGCTCCTTGCCTCTGTGTGGTTGTCAGCAGTTCTCACATTGTTAGTGTGGTCTTGGTACCCAGAAACAACTGTGTTAGTCACTCACAGTGTGGGTGTGAGAGTATGCAGTGAGCCCTGGGCTCTGTAGTCACTATTACACGTGCAGTAACAACACAGTTGAGCACTTGCAGTGTAGGTGTGGGATGGTGATGCACAGTTTTGATGAAACCGGTGAAGATATTCATACAACGGAATTACATGAACATGAATTAAGACCACAAATAAATTGGACATAAATCCTAGATGACTTATCAGTCCGTTATGGACCATTATCAGTCACGACAATGACAGAAAATAATAGTAAAACAGACTCGGATCCCGTTAAATAACTTAGGAGAGAGTTGATGTTCCGTGAGACTACCAAGTTTAAATCACATAACCAGAGAGTTGAGGTTCCGTGAGACTACCAAGTTTAAATCACATAACCAGAGAGTTGATGTTCCGTGAGACTACCAAGTTTAAATCACATAACCAGAGAGTTGATGTTCCGTGAGACTACCAAGTTTAAATCACATAACCAGAGAGTTGATGTTCCGTGAGACTACCAAGTTTAAATCACATAACCAGAGAGTTGAGGTTCCGTGAGACTACCAAGTTTAAATCACATAACCAGAGAGTTGAGGTTCCGTGAGACTACCAAGTTTAAATCACATAACCAGAGAGTTGAGGTTCCGTGAGACTACCAAGTTTAAATCACATAACCAGAGAGTTGAGGTTCCGTGAGACTACCAAGTTTAAATCACATAACCAGAGAGTTGAGGTTCCGTGAGACTACCAAGTTTAAATCACATAACCAGAGAGTTGAGGTTCCGTGAGACTACCAAGTTTAAATCACATAACCAGAGTGCTGAGGTTCCGTGAGACTACCAAGTTTAAATCACATAACCAGAGAGTTGAGGTTCCGTGAGACTACCAAGTTTAAATCACATAACCAGAGAGTTGAGGTTCCGTGAGACTACCAAGTTTAAATCACATAACCAGAGAGTTGAGGTTCCGTGAGACTACCAAGTTTAAATCACATAACCAGAGTGTTGAGGTTCCGTGAGACTACCAAGTTTAAATCACATAACTAGAGTGTTGAGGTTCTGTGAGACTACCAAGTTTAAATCACATAACCAGAGAGTTGAGGTTCTGTGAGACTACCAAGTTTAAATCACGTAACCAGAGAGTTGAGGTTCCGTGAGACTACCAAGTTTAAATCACATAACCAGAGAGTTGAGGTTCCGTGAGACTACCAAGTTTAAATCACATAACCAGAGTGTTGAGGTTCCGTGAGACTACCAAGTTTAAATCACATAACCAGAGAGTTGAGGTTCCGTGAGACTACCAAGTTTAAATCACATAACCAGAGAGTTGAGGTTCCGTGAGACTACCAAGTTTAAATCACATAACCAGAGAGTTGAGGTTCCGTGAGACTACCAAGTTTAAATCACATAACCAGAGAGTTGAGGTTTCGTGAGACTATCAAGTTTAAATCACATAACCAGAGAGTTGAGGTTCCGTGAGACTACCAAGTTTAAATCACATAACCAGTGTGTTGAGGTTCCGTGAGACTACCAAGTTTAAATCACATAACCAGAGAGTTGAGGTTCCGTGAGACTACCAAGTTTAAATCACATAACCAGTGTTTTGAAGATCAAGCATTTGACAATGTAGTGGGAAAGGAAAACATCGACAGAAACCAAAACACAACTTAAGATTCATGTTAGGAATGTTGATGTATAAGGCCGCTTCAACAAGACGTTGTCTGTGAAGGCTAGAACAAGGTTAGATAGTTCTGGCAGGAACAACTGATGGGATGACTGTTATCTCTAACATAACAAAGAAAAGTGTTGTTACTGTTAGCAAGGTCAGCACTTCTTTGGGTTCTTTAAATATGTACCAGTTTGACCAATGTACCGGAGAGATCACGAGAGACAGGAAATAGAGTAGACGTAAATACCGGTGGAAGAGAAGTATGGAGCAGATTTCTACGCAGTGTATTAATTTGACTGTTGTGATGAATGGTTTGAAAAACCGACAAGTTGAAGATTGAGACACTTATGCAGCATATGGGAATCTTTATTCAGGAAACGTTTCGCCACACAGTGGCTTCATCAGTCCAATACAAAGAGGAAGGCATAAGGAGAGGAGGAGTATGAGGTAATCGGTCCCTCAGCCTGGAGTCGATGTGTTCAGTCCATCAATCTTGTAGAATGTGGAAGATTGATGGACTGAACACATCGACTCCAGGCTGAGGGACTGATTACCTCATACTCCTCCTCTCCTTATGCCTTCCTCTTTGTATTGGACTGATGAAGCCACTGTGTGGCGAAACGTTTCCTGAATAAAGATTCCCATATGCTGCATGTGTCTCAATCTTCATTAATTTGACTCTTCAACCTACTATCAGCAGATGTCACAAATACTGCCGAAATCAAGATAGAAGTTATCAAGCGGAAACTAGATAGCTATCTCATCAAGTATCTGATAAGCAGGGTTGTAATAGTTGTGGGGCTTACGGTCCGCTAGCACCAACAGCCTGGTTCACCAGGTGGGCAACACGGGTGGTCAGGACGGGCTACGAGGGTACAAGAACCTACGAACTGGGTCACCACCACCAGACGCGAACGATACTTGAAGTATAACTGATAATAAACTCTGACCTTAATACACAGTGAAACAATAAGTAAACTCTTCACTGTCAATTTCAACGGAAGTGTCTGATGCTGGCAAAGACTTTTGATCCAAGGAAACAGAAGCTACTCTCTCCTTCCTAAGTATCCACGAAAATTGTGGTTTTAAAGTAAATAACATACTTCGATCAGTGGAAGATAGAACTCGAGTTATTTAACCTGCCTCCACTGCCTTAGTCCACTACGCCACCATGTCCAGACACTAGACTTGCCACTACGCCACCATGTCCAGACACTAGACTTGCCACTACGCCACCATGTCCAGACACTAGACGTGCCACTACGCCACCATGTCCAGACACTAGACGTGCCACTACGCCACCATGTCCAGACACTAGACTTGCCACTACGCCACCATGTCCAGACACTAGACTTGCCACTACGCCACCATGTCCAGACACTAGACTTGCCACTACGCCACCATGTCCAGACACTAGACGTGCCACTACGCCACCATGTCCAGACACTAGACGTGCCACTACGCCACCATGTCCAGACACTAGACTTGCCACTACGCCACCATGTCCAGACACTAGACTTGCCACTACGCCACCATGTCCAGACACTAGACTTGCCACTACGCCACCATGTCCAGACACTAGACGTGCCACTACGCCACCATGTCCAGACACTAGACGTGCCACTACGCCACCATGTCCAGACACTAGACGTGCCACTACGCCACCATGTCCAGACACTAGACGTGCCACTACGCCACCATGTCCAGACACTAGACGTGCCACTACGCCACCATGTCCAGACACTAGACGTGCCACTACGCCACCATGTCCAGACACTAGACTTGCCACTACGCCACCATGTCCAGACACTAGACGTGCCACTACGCCACCATGTCCAGACACTAGACGTGCCACTACGCCACCATGTCCAGACACTAGACGTGCCACTACGCCACCATGTCCAGACACTAGACGTGCCACTACGCCACCATGTCCAGACACTAGACGTGCCACTACGCCACCATGTCCAGACACTAGACTTGCCACTACGCCACCATGTCCAGACACTAGACGTGCCACTACGCCACCATGTCCAGACACTAGACTTGCCACTACGCCACCATGTCCAGACACTAGACGTGCCACTACGCCACCATGTCCAGACACTAGACTTGCCACTACGCCACCATGTCCAGACACTAGACGTGCCACTACGCCACCATGTCCAGACACTAGACGTGCCACTACGCCACCATGTCCAGACACTAGACGTGCCACTACGCCACCATGTCCAGACACTAGACGTGCCACTACGCCACCATGTCCAGACACTAGACGTGCCACTACGCCACCATGTCCAGACACTAGACGTGCCACTACGCCACCATGTCCAGACACTAGACGTGCCACTACGCCACCATGTCCAGACACTAGACGTGCCACTACGCCACCATGTCCAGACACTAGACGTGCCACTACGCCACCATGTCCAGACACTAGACGTGCCACTACGCCACCATGTCCAGACACTAGACGTGCCACTACGCCACCATGTCCAGACACTAGACTTGCCACTACGCCACCATGTCCAGACACTAGACGTGCCACTACGCCACCATGTCCAGACACTAGACGTGCCACTACGCCACCATGTCCAGACACTAGACGTGCCACTACGCCACCATGTCCAGACACTAGACGTGCCACTACGCCACCATGTCCAGACACTAGACGTGCCACTACGCCACCATGTCCAGACACTAGACGTGCCACTACGCCACCATGTCCAGACACTAGACGTGCCACTACGCCACCATGTCCAGACACTAGACGTGCCACTACGCCACCATGTCCAGACACTAGACGTGCCACTACGCCACCATGTCCAGACACTAGACGTGCCACTACGCCACCATGTCCAGACACTAGACTTGCCACTACGCCACCATGTCCAGACACTAGACGTGCCACTACGCCACCATGTCCAGACACTAGACGTGCCACTACGCCACCATGTCCAGACACTAGACGTGCCACTACGCCACCATGTCCAGACACTAGACGTGCCACTACGCCACCATGTCCAGACACTAGACGTGCCACTACGCCACCATGTCCAGACACTACGTGCCACTACGCCACCATGTCCAGACACTACGTGCCACCATGTCCAGACACTAGACTTGCCACTACGCCACCATGTCCAGACACTAGACGTGCCACTACGCCACCATGTCCAGACACTAGACTTGCCACTACGCCACCATGTCCAGACACTAGACGTGCCACTACGCCACCATGTCCAGACACTAGACTTGCCACTACGCCACCATGTCCAGACACTAGACGTGCCACTACGCCACCATGTCCAGACACTAGACTTGCCACTACGCCACCATGTCCAGACACTAGACGTGCCACTACGCCACCATGTCCAGACACTAGACGTGCCACTACGCCACCATGTCCAGACACTAGACGTGCCACTACGCCACCATGTCCAGACACTAGACGTGCCACTACGCCACCATGTCCAGACACTAGACGTGCCACTACGCCACCATGTCCAGACACTAGACGTGCCACTACGCCACCATGTCCAGACACTAGACGTGCCACTACGCCACCATGTCCAGACACTAGACTTGCCACTACGCCACCATGTCCAGACACTAGACGTGCCACTACGCCACCATGTCCAGACACTAGACTTGCCACTACGCCACCATGTCCAGACACTAGACGTGCCACTACGCCACCATGTCCAGACACTAGACGTGCCACTACGCCACCATGTCCAGACACTAGACGTGCCACTACGCCACCATGTCCAGACACTAGACGTGCCACTACGCCACCATGTCCAGACACTAGACGTGCCACTACGCCACCATGTCCAGACACTAGACGTGCCACTACGCCACCATGTCCAGACACTAGACGTGCCACTACGCCACCATGTCCAGACACTAGACGTGCCACTACGCCACCATGTCCAGACACTAGACTTGCCACTACGCCACCATGTCCAGACACTAGACTTGCCACTACGCCACCATGTCCAGACACTAGACGTGCCACTACGCCACCATGTCCAGACACTAGACGTGCCACTACGCCACCATGTCCAGACACTAGACGTGCCACTACGCCACCATGTCCAGACACTAGACTTGCCACTATGCCACCATGTCCAGACACTAGACGTGCCACTACGCCACCATGTCCAGACACTAGACGTGCCACTACGCCACCATGTCCAGACACTAGACGTGCCACTACGCCACCATGTCCAGACACTAGACGTGCCACTACGCCACCATGTCCAGACACTAGACGTGCCACTACGCCACCATGTCCAGACACTAGACGTGCCACTACGCCACCATGTCCAGACACTAGACGTGCCACTACGCCACCATGTCCAGACACTAGACGTGCCACTACGCCACCATGTCCAGACACTAGACGTGCCACTACGCCACCATGTCCAGACACTAGACTTGCCACTACGCCACCATGTCCAGACACTAGACTTGCCACTACGCCACCATGTCCAGACACTAGACGTGCCACTATGCCACCATGTCCAGACACTAGACGTGCCACTACGCCACCATGTCCAGACACTAGACGTGCCACTACGCCACCATGTCCAGACACTAGACGTGCCACTACGCCACCATGTCCAGACACTAGACTTGCCACTACGCCACCATGTCCAGACACTAGACTTGCCACTACGCCACCATGTCCAGACACTAGACTTGCCACTACGCCACCATGTCCAGACACTAGACTTGCCACTACGCCACCATGTCCAGACACTAGACGTGCCACTACGCCACCATGTCCAGACACTAGACGTGCCACTACGCCACCATGTCCAGACACTAGACGTGCCACTACGCCACCATGTCCAGACACTAGACTTGCCACTATGCCACCATGTCCAGACACTAGACTTGCCACTACGCCACCATGTCCAGACACTAGACTTGCCACTACGCCACCATGTCCAGACACTAGACTTGCTACTACGCCACCATGCTTCAAGCATTACGTGTCCAGACAGTAGACTTGCCACTACGCCACCATGCTTCAAGCATTACGTGTCCAGACACTAGACTTGCCACTACGCCACCATGCTTCAAGCATTACGTGTCCAGACAGTAGACTTGCCACTACGCCACCATGCTTCAAGCATTACATGTCCAGACACTAGACTTGCCACTACGCCACCATGCTTCAAGCATTACGTGTCCAGACACTAGACGTGCCACTACGCCACCATGCTTCAAGCATTACGTGTCCAGACACTAGACGTGCCACTACGCCACCATGCTTCAAGCATTACGTGTCCAGACACTAGACGTGCCACTACGCCACCATGCTTCAAGCATTACGTGTCCAGACACTAGACGTGCCACTACGCCACCATGCTTCAAGCATTACGTGTCCAGACACTAGCCGTGCCACTATGCCACCATGCTTCAAGCATTACGTGTCCAGACACTGGACGTGCCACTACGCCACCATGCTTCAAGCATTACGTGTCCAGACACTAGACGTGCCACTATGCCACCATGCTTCAAGCATTACATGTCCAGACACTAGACGTGCCACTACGCCACCATGCTTCAAGCATTACGTGTCCAGACACTAGACTTGCCACTACGCCACCATGTCCAGACACTAGACTTGCCACTACGCCACCATGCTTCAAGCATTACGTGTCCAGACACTAGACTTGCCACTACGCCACCATGCTTCAAGCATTACGTGTCCAGACAGTAGACGTGCCACTACGCCACCATGCTTCAAGCATTACGTGTCCAGACAGTAGACGTGCCACTACGCCACCATGCTTCAAGCATTACGTGTCCAGACACTAGACGTGCCACTACGCCACCATGCTTCAAGCATTACGTGTCCAGACACTAGACTTGCCACTACGCCACCATGCTTCAAGCATTACGTGTCCAGACACTAGACGTGCCACTACGCCACCATGCTTCAAGCATTACGTGTCCAGACAGTAGACTTGCCACTACGCCACCATGCTTCAAGCATTACGTGTCCAGACACTAGACGTGCCACTACGCCACCATGCTTCAAGCATTACGTGTCCAGACAGTAGACTTGCCACTACGCCACCATGCTTCAAGCATTACGTGTCCAGACACTAGACTTGCCACTACGCCACCATGCTTCAAGCATTACGTGTCCAGACACTAGACTTGCCACTACGCCACCATGCTTCAAGCATTACGTGTCCAGACACTTAGACGTGCCACTACGCCACCATGCTTCAAGCATTACGTGTCCAGACACTAGACTTGCCACTACGCCACCATGCTTCAAGCATTACGTGTCCAGACACTAGACTTGCCACTATGCCACCATGCTTCAAGCATTACGTGTCCAGACACTAGACTTGCCACTATGCCACCATGCTTCAAGCATTACGTGTCCAGACACTGGACGTGCCACTCCTAACGCGAGCACATTCGTGACCGTGGATTGTCACAGGAGCTAATTTCACCCTCTCCAGACATACTCCAGATGTTTTGTCCCCCGTTTGGGATACCAGTCTCACGAGCAGTATATATATATATATATATATATATATATATATATATATATATATATATATATATATATATATATATATATATATATATATATATATATATATATATACCATGTAGAATAGGTAAAACTTGCGATTTTGGATTAAATATCAACGCTCTTCTTGCCGAATAAGGCAAGCGATAATTTGTGTATGCAGTAATTTCGCAAAAGTCATTCTGAACCTAACGAAATAAATATATTTCATTGTGTTTGTTTATTATTAAATTATTGTAAACGTTTCTAAAATATATTTTGTTGAATTAGGCTAAATTAAATTGCGCTTGTTATAATAAGGTTAGGTAAGTTTTCTAAGGTTCTTTTGGTACAAAATAACTTTTACATTAACATAAATGAAAAAAATATATCTTTAAACGTATAAGAGAAAATTTTAGAAGGACTTAATTTTTAAACGAATTCTTGCTAATTGATCAGTTTTACCGATTCGGCACTACATATATATACACACTGTGAGGTGTACCATGTTTCTCAATGCGTATACATTGCATGTATGTATACATACACTGAGAATATGCATGAACATTTCACTAATAAATTAAAGTATTAAGTCATTAAGGTCGCATGAATTGCGACCTTAATGACCCTGGTGCAGTCGATAGTTAGGCCTTAATTTTTAAAGCTTACTAACGTCGGGTCGATATTCACGCCGCACCATTGATCTCTGGCGGTAACCAGCAATGTTGTGGGGATATTGTGTCTCGATTTGTTTCCTATTTGCCCGAATTATATATTCTGGAGATAACAGTTTTTCAGTGGCAGCAAGATTATTGTGTTGGATGCTAGATAGAGCTTGTGATATGTGAGACTTAGGGAAGACCAGAGAGGTCTTTTAAACCACGAAACTTGCGGAAGACCAGAGAGGTCTCGTAAACCACGAGACTTGCGGAAGACCAGAGAGGTCTCGTAAACTACGAGGCTTGCGGAAGACGAGAGAGATAGAGGTCTTGTAATTCCTGAGAGTTTTGTAAGATCTCGTAAGCAAATCACAGAACGGGTGGGGATCGAACCTAGGGCAGGCGAGTGCTAAAACTCACAGGCCAGTGTGTCAACCACTGGACCAGATGGCTTTAATATTATTCATCCAACTAGGTATATTTCTGTACATGAGAAGTTATCATGGGCCACCACTGTGACCAAAAATGCAGGTTCTTATAGACGAATCCCACACGAGCGTGGCTGTGGTGTGTTCTAGTTCAGGTCCCTTCAAGGCTGCCATCATGACTCACGAAACTGTAATAACACGACGAATTCGAACCCCACCCGTTCTGTGACTTGTTTGAAGCCGTGTTATTAGGGTTTGTTGAGCCATACGAGAAGCTAAATTATACAGGACTCAGCAGGATGTAGGCGTGTGGTCCTTCAGGAACTGTCACTTTCAAACGAATTTGGATTGAGGTTCAAACGCGCAGACATCTCATCAAGAGCCACCTGCTCGCAGGTAGGAGTGTTCCTGCCCACCTGTGTAACTTGTGGCCTGCACCTGCCTCTACAATGTATTTTAACTGTTTGTCCACGGTTTCTTTTCGCTCTCATGTTTTTTTTTTTTTTGTAATTACCGGGGTGCCTGTAGGAATTACGGGGAAATTTTCAGGAAAATGTTTTCACATTAAGAATTTAAGAGGATTATTTAAAGATGTTGGGGATTTTACCATGCTATGAGTGTTGGGTGTTTCAGTTTTTGTGTTATTTATTTCCGTATTTTTCTTGTGTGTTGTAGTTTTTAGTTCCGACGACGATGAGCAGTCCACGTGGTCAGAGATATTTTAAAATGTCAAAACCACTTACCTGCCATGACACACTGAGAACAGTCAACATTCCAGCTCCAAAACTTCCCGACCTTCTACCAGCAGATAAGAGAAATATTGCTGGAACTAAGGTAGAACGAGGTAGTGGATACAGGTCATGACCAGCTTAAATTTAATGATGTGTGTGTGTGTGTGTGTGTGTGTATATATGTGTGTGTGTGTGTGTATATATATATAATGTGTGTGTGTGTACACTCACCTAGTTGAGGTTGTGGGGGTCGAGTCCGAGCTCCTTGCGTGCGTGCGTGCGTGTGTGTGTGTGTGTGTGTGTGTGTGTGTGTGTGTGTGTGTGTGTGTGTGTGTGTGTGTGTGTGTGTGTGTGTGTGTGTGCAGGGTCAGTGTAGCAATAGCATTACTTATCAGACGGTCAACTGTGATTTGCCTGTGACTTGTTTCAGGAGTTCTCTGGCTTCCTTGGGCCGGTCTTTCCCTGGCTTCTTTCTTGGTTAAGACACGAAACACTTGCTACACCTGCGTCTATATTTGAAACATGGGCTGTCAGAATTTTAAATTTAATTTAATTTCTTTAATCTACGTTCTCTCAGCTACTTTACTTAATATTCTTTATTTAAAATGTATTTTATTTTCAATTTTGACATTCTATATTTCAAGTAAATATACCTAGATGTTGCAAATTTGTCTAATTTCTCATCTTGTCGGTATTACGTACCATTATTGGTATATAATACCAGTATTATATACCAGTAGTGCCTGATCGACCAGGTTTTTGCTGTTGGCGGCTCCATGGCCCATATATCCATCACAGCCTGGTTGATCTGGCACACCACGGAGGTAGTGATCCAGGTTCCTCTTAAAGACCTCCACACTTGTTCAAGCAACATTTATGACACCTGCTGGTGGTGGTAGATTGAAAAGTCTGGCCTAGATATTGACAGAGTGATCTCGCATTGTGCTCAGTTCTCTGACTTTTCACTGGGTCTGTTTTACACTTCCACATCTCTCGCTCCAGTACGTTGTTATGGTTGTGTCCAGATTTGGGAATAGGCCCTCTAGTATTTTACATGTGTATACATATATGTATTATTACTTGTCACTCGCCTTTCCAGAGAGTATATTTTCAGTTGGTTGAGGAGTTTATTAGTTTAAATGCTTCATTAGTTCTGTGCTGGCGGTAAACGCTGTCTGTATACGCTGTATTTCTTCCAACTCTGCCATCTCACTCACTGTCAACGGCACTGTCAACACTGAACAGTGCTCCAAGCGACAGAGCATAAATGATTTCGGTAGTATGGCATTTTTTTTTCAGTTTTGAAAGTTCTCGTTATTCAGTGTGTCATTTTCCTGGCCTTTGCAGTATTTGCTGACATTATTATACCCAGCTTTTTTACATGCTCTTTTCCTTCTAAGGTGTAATATCCTGTGTTTTGTATATCGTTCCCCTTTCGAGCTCATTTCTTTTTTATATACCTGAAAGTTGTTTTCAGGGTTCAAAGCCCGTGCAGCCCAGTTCCAGACCAGGCCTCTTGGAGGAGCAAGGTCTGATCAACCAGGCTGTTATTGATGGTCGCACACTGCAATGTACGAACCACAGCCCAGGATGGTCAGAAACTGATTTGAGGAACTTGTACAGTTTCCTCTTAAAGACAAAGGTTTGTTGGTGATTCCCCTTATATATGGAAGCAGGGCGTTGAAAAGTCGGGGACCTATGACACTCAAAGAGTTCTCTCTCAGTAGACTCGTCAGGCTTCTGCTTTTTAGCGGAGTCACTTTGCATTATCTGCCAAGTCTCTCTCTCGCTTGGAGTGATTCCAGACGCTAGTTATATTTCACTATCAGAAGCGGTAACCTCCGGAAGCAACTCCACGTAAACACAAGGTGGCAAGACATCAAGTTATGAGAGAAGCCTCAAGATTTACACTAAAGGTTTAACAGCTGCCATCAAGGTTCCCACCAGTGGTTCAGTAGCTACTATCAAGGGTTCCACTAAGGGTTCAACAACTACCTTCAAGATTTCTAAAGGTTTGGAAGCTACCATCAGATACAAATTCAAATCTTTATTTCAAAATTGCTCTATAACACAAAATCTGAAGGCCTATGTGATGCAAAGGTTTCCACTAAGGGTCCAACAACTACTTTCAAGGGTTCCACTAAGGGTCCAACAACTACCTTCAAGGTTTCCACTAAGGCTTCAACAACTACCTTCAAGGTTTCCACTAAGGCTTCAACAACTACCTTCAAGGTTTCCACTAAGGGTTCAACAACTACCTTCAAGGTTTCCACTAAGACTTCAACATCTACCTTCAAGGTTTCCACTAAGACTTCAACATCTACCTTCAAGGTTTCCACTAAGACTTCAACAACTACCTTCAAGGTTTCCACTAAGGGTTCATCAACTACCTTCAAGGTTTCCACTAAAGCTTCAACAACTACCTTCAAGGTTTCCACTAAGGGTTCAACAACTACCTTCAAGGTTTCCACTAAGGCTTCAACAACTACCTTCAAGGTTTCCACTATTGGTTCAACAACTACCTTCAAGGTTTCCACTAAGGCTTCAACAACTACCTTCAAGGTTTCCACTAAGGGTTCAACATCTACCTTCAAGGTTTCCACTAAGGCTTCAACAACTACCTTCAAGGTTTCCATTAAGGGTTCAACATCTACCTTCAAGGTTTCCACTAAGGGTTCAACATCTACGTTCAAGGTTTCCACTAAGGGTTCACGAGTTACGACAGCTTTAAGGTTATATTCCAGCAGACCTGGAGTAACTATCACACTGAAAATTATCATGGCTTAAGATGGACCCTGGAGGACAAGGATCATCCTCCTTCCCTTAAACCAGGTCCAGAGATCACTTACCCATGGGCCAGGGGCCCTTCCCTTAACCCTGGACCAGGGGCCCTCCCTTCCTTCCCTTAACCCTGGACCAGGGGCCCTCCCTTTCTTCCCTTAACCCTGGACCAGGGGCCCTCCCTTTCTTCCCTTAACCCTGGGCCAGGGGCCCTTCCCTTAACCCTGGATCAGGGGCCCTCCCTTCCTTCCCTTAACCCTGGACCAGGGGCCCTCCCTTTCTTCCCTTAACCCTGGACCAGGGGCCCTCCCTTTCTTCCCTTAACCCTGGACCAGGGTCCCTTCCCTTAACCCTGGACCAGGGGCCCTTCCCTTAACCCTAGATCAGGGGCCCTCCCTTCCTTCCCTTAACTCTGGGCCAGGGGTCCTCCCTTCCTTCCCTTAACTCTGGGCCAGGGTGTCGTGTGGGGTTCGGTAGGAGATACGAGGGTTGAAGGTAAACACCTTGTTGGATGGTAACACTATATATTGTCAGACTGTGGATGAGAGGTGGGAGCCAGTCCTGCCCTGCTCGCCTGTCTATGGCAATCCGTCGAGTGAGGACGAGGTAGCATGTCCCGCTCACTCATGGAGCATCCCGTGACGTCATACAGTCACAGGCCTAAGGGATCAGCTAATCTATATAACACATATAAGGGGATCAGCAACTATGCTGACAGCTCGGTCATGTTATGTATGTCGTCTCGACATACACTACTATGCTATAGGCTGAACAGGCAGGTGGTTCTGGGCTGATTCTATACAATAACAAATTCATATATAACTTAGAACTAATGGATGGTATCATAATGAATGTTAACAAAATGAGTTTTACGTAATGGGTGTTAACGTAATCACATTTAACGTAATGAGTTTTAACGTAATGCATTACGACTTATAAGAACAAATCATGGTACATTATGGATGGAATTGATCGATCGATCTGTATTCATGCACTCTACGGATTCTGAGGAAATAAATATATATATATATATATATATATATATATATATATATATATATATATATATATATATATATATATATATAAGGTGAAATTAACAGCAAGGCAATCTGGTGCACTCAGATCATTACTGTCAAATTCTCAGAATACGGAGGGAACGTGAATACGAAAATTTCTGACAAACTGATCAGCTAATAACAAGACACACAGTTAACAATTTCATTCATCTCGGACATCTAATTATACAGGCTGTTTACATCTAAACCCAATTCTGCGAGGGCAAGGTTTACGTATGCAGAATGGTTATCATCTCTGGGAGGATCGAATTCCTCTGCAATGGCTAACACATGCCTTGACTGAGGACAGTCTGAACGAGTATCTACAAAAGATACAGCTACATTCACTAGTGACTGTGGAATTACTAACTCTTCTGCTAGGAGTACTCAACTCGACTATTCGATACAGTAATTCTTGGCTCATTACAAAGTCACTAATGGGTGCTGGTGGCTTCACAGTCAGACTAAGATCTTCCTGGAGCAGGAATCGAATCACCAGAACACAAGGGATCGGCTCTTTCTTACTGGAGGAATGAACGAACTCGGTGGAGTGGATGACTCTTCCCTGGGCCAGGGGTCCTCCCTTCCTTCCCTTAACTCTGGGCCAGGGGTCCTCCCTTCCCTTAACCCTGGGCTAGGGGTCCTCCCCTCCTTCCCTTAACTCTGGGCCAGGGGCCCTCCCTGCCTTCCCTTAGCCCTAGACCAGGGGTCCTCCCCTCCTTCCCTTAACCCTGGGTCAGGGGTCCTCCCCTCCTTCCCTTACCCCTTGGCCAGGGGCCCTCGCTTCCTTTCCTTAGCCTTGGGCCAGGGGCCCTCCCTTCCCTTGACCCTGGGTCAGGAACCCTCTCTTCCCTTACCCCTGGGCCAGGGGTCCTCCCCTCCTTCCCTTAACCTTGGGCCAGGGACCCTCCCTTCCCTTAACCCTGGGCCAGAGACTCTCCCTTCCCTTAACCCTGGGCCAGGGACTCTCCTCTTACCCCGAGGCCAGGGACTCTCCTCTTACCCCGAGGCCAGGGACTCTCCTCTTACCCAGAGGCCAGGGGTTCTCCCCTCCTCTTACCCCTGGGGCTGAGGCGTGCCACATTCCCCAGCTGCTGGGGTGTTTGACGTGTCTTGACGTCATCACTCTCTCCTCCCCTCTCTTGTACTTCCCATCCCCCTCCTTTCTCTTTCCCTCACTCTTCCCCTCCCACTCTCTTTCCCCCCCACCCGCCCTCTCTTCCCATCTTCCTTCACCTCTCCTTTTAATTTTTTAACCAATAGAACACAAAAAGTAATGATAAACAGAGTTAAAGTCGAAGGCTGCTACAGTAAAAAGCTTTGTTCCACAACGTACTGTACTTGCCCTTGTCCTGTTTCTCATCCTATCAGAGATAAAGATGTAAACTTTGTCTTTTTTGCAGATGATACTAGAATCTGCATGAGAGTGTCGTCCATTGAGGGCAGAGTAAATCTCCAGGCGATTATAAACCAAGTTTTCCAGTGGGAAACGGAAAACAGTATGATGTTCAATGAGAACAAATTTCAGTTACTCAGTTATGTAAAACTTGAAATAATAGGTAGAACGGAGTATACATAATAGAGCGAAAAGGTAATGTGAAGGATTTAGTAGTGTTAAGGTCAGAGGATCTCACCTTCAAAGATCACAACAGTGTCACTATCTCTTCTGCTAGAAACACTATAGGATGGATAATGAGAACGTTCAATATAAAGGATGCCAAGTCATTGATGATCATTAAGTCACTTGTTCACTCTAGGCTGGAATATTGCTCTACATTAAAAGCTCCATTCAAGGCAGGTGAAGTCGCAGATCTAGAGAATGTACAGAGAACCTTTGCTGCATGTATTAGTTCAGTCAAACACCTTAATTACTAGGAACCTTTGAATGCCCTGGTGTGTTCACTGACACAGGTGACACACCACGTCCTGGTGTGTTCACTGACACAGGTGAGACACCACGTCGTGGTGTGTTCACTGACACAGGTGACACACCACGTCCTGGTGTGTTCACTGACACAGGTGACACACCACGTCCTGGTGTGTTCACTGACAAGTGACACACCACGTCCTGGTGTGTTCACTGGCACAAGTGACACACCACGTCCTGGTGTGTTCACTGGCACAAGTGACACACCACGTCCTGGTGTGTTCACTGACACAGGTGATACACCACGTTCTGGTGTGTTCACTAACACAGGTGAAACACCACGTCCTGGTGTGTTCACTAACACAGGTGACATCACGTCCTGGTGTGTTCACTGACACAGGTGACACATCACGTCCTGGTGTGTTCACTGGCACAAGTGACACACCACGTCCTGGTGTGTTCACTGGCACAAGTGACACACCACGTCCTGGTGTGTTCACAGCCACAAGTGACACACCACGTCCTGGTGTGTTCACTGGCACAAGTGACACACCACGTCCTGGTGTGTTCACTGACACAGGTGATACACCACGTTCTGGTGTGTTCACTGACACAGGTGACCCACCACGTCCTGGTGTGTTCACTAACACAGGTGACACACCACGTCCTGGTGATGTTCACTAACAGGTGACACACCACGTCCTGGTGATGTTCACTGACAGGTAACACACCACGTCCTGGTGATGGTCACTAACAGGTGACACACCACGTCCTGGTGATGTTCACTGACAGGTAACACACCACGTCCTGGTGATGTTCACTGACAGGTGACACAACACGTCCTGGTGTGTTCACTGACACAACACTTCAGACATAATCCGAGGTAAACTTTGCACAGGGAAAAACCACATAATTTTTAATAAGATATCCAAGATCTCCAGATCTAGTTAAATTATCTACCATACCATAGGACTGTCATCTCTGAAATGATTCACCTGTGTAATATCCAGAGAGTGGGTGTTTTTCAAGCCTTTTTCCAGAGCTGGAATTGCGCTAGCGGTGACGGGAAGGGCTGCTGGTAAACAACAACCAGCCGGGAGGAGCTGCTGGTAAACAACAACCAGCCGGGAGGAGCTGCTGGTAAACAACAACCAGCCGGGAGGAGCTGCTGGTAAACAACAACCAGCCGGGAGGAGCTGCTGGTAAACAACAACCAGCCGGGAGGAGCTGCTGGTAAACAACAACCAGCCGGGAGGAGCTGCTGGTAAACAACAACCAGCCGGGAGGAGCTGCTGGTAAACAACAACCAGCCGGGAGGAGCTGCTGGTAAACAACAACCAGCCGGGAGGAGCTGCTGGTAAACAACAACCAGCCTGCACCTCACCAGGGCACACTGACTGGAATTACTCTTATCTTTTACCATCTCGTCACTTACTATTCCCTCAGAATATTCCCGTTCATGTTAGTCGTGGCCTCACATTGCGACCATTAACACGTCTTCAGAGTTGATTATTGCTTTAACAAGTGTCATATTCTCTGCTGTTATTACTGTATCTCATGAGCGTCTGTCATGTCTCTTGTTGGTGCCTGCCCTCTGTTCCTTTTATTATCTGCACTTTTTTTGCTTGCCCTGTCTCTGTGTTGTTATCTACCGAGGGAGCAACTCTGTCTCTATGACTATTTCTCTCTCTCTCTCTCTCATCTTCCCATTATTTTCCTTACTGATGCGTGTCTGGAGAAGGCTACTACTGCTGTTGAGCACATGTTCTCCACATATTTTCTTCCCAGCTGTTGCAACCCCTGAATGGGTTACAATGTATATAATGTATATTAAATTTTCATATAATTTTATATTGCTTATATTTGCGATAATAGCTAAATCGTAAATATATTGCTTTATATTATTATTTGACTTAGTTATGTTGTTAGGTAGGATGTAACATATTATGTGCTCATAGTTCAAGTCTTGATTGTCTAACTACTGTAATTATCGCTCATTGCTGGTTTCCCTACCGGCTTCTCGTTGTTGCTGGGCAGCAACTGTTCACAGAGCTATCACGTGATCGAAGGGGGGGTGTTCTCACCTCTCCTGAAGTATTCAGTCTGGTCTAGACTCTCTTGGTGGTTGGACGTATTCCTGACAAGTGCCTAACTCTTCCTTATTGGCCCTTGTTGGAAGATCGTCTCTGTAGCTTTATTGTTAGTTCTGGAGAGACTGTTCACAGATCATTGTATAGACTTAGTGATTTTCGATGCTGTACTGAGGTTGTGTGTCGCATAGACACTCTGAGCAACTCAGGTCCTGAGCTGTAGCTTCTGACCTAATTTGTACTGGTTTCTGTGTACTGTCACAGTCGGGGATTTTCTTATGCTGAACTTAGATTCAGTAGTATGGGAGTTTTGTGACTTTTGTGGAGGATCTGCTGATGGTCCCTACTTTGGGTCGTTATATTATCTCCTTGTTCCTGATTCTGTGTCGCAGTTGTTATATTGCTATTGGGCTTAGCATTCTTTTTATTATTCAAGCAGACTGTTCTGACTGCCAGTTGGTCAAGAAGTTAGTTTATTTGAGGACTTTGTCAGTCACTTGTTTAAGTCTAGTCAAGTCGTGAGACATAGCGAACTACTTAGAGCACTTACACACATACACATAATTATTTGTATATTGTATTAAATGTTAATATACCAGACGGTACTTAAGACTTATAAATGTGATATGTGCTTTCAGCACAATAATACTGTACACGAGAGAAGTGGTTATTCTTATTTTGTTGATATTGATTTAATTTAATTGATATACTCCTAGACAACTTAATGATTAATAAATTTATTAAATTTTAATTTCTCTAGTTAGTAGCCTACCAGTTGTAATCCTGAACCACTAATAATTCATACTGAATTCTAATGGATAATTGGACAAGGATACTGACTACTTGTTACAAAAACCCAGTAACAGGCTGGATGCTAGAAGGGCAGTCCTTTCTAGTATTCACTGGAGATCTCTAAGCTTTTAGAATCGCGTTTTTTGTAACACCAGCAAACAGTTGGTGTTGCCCAAACATGATCCAGCCGCCTTCACTGTTCCTCATCCTCACAGCAGAGACAAGAAAATCATAAAAGCACAAAGAAAATATATTAAAATCGAAAGACTTCAAGCTTTACTACCCCTCTCTCTCTTTTCTTATATATAGATTATATATATATATATATATATATATATATATATATATATATATATATATATATATATATATATATATATATATATATATATTCTCTCATACATTTAAAGATATAATTTTTCATTTATGCTAATGTAAAAATTAATAATTTCGTACCAAAAGAACCAAAGAATACTTACCTAACCTTATTATAACGAGGGCAATTTAATTTAGCCTAATCAAACTAAATATATTAGATAACTTAACAATAATTTAATAATAAACAAACACAATGATATATATTTTTTTCGTTAGGTTCAAAATGACTTTTGCAAAATTATTGCATAGCTCTTTTGCCTTATTCGGCAAGAAGAGCTTTGCTATTTAAGCCAAAATCGCAAGTTTTACGTTTTACCTATTCGGCACGATACATACACACACACACACACACACACACACACACACACACACACTTTAAGGCTTTATTTTTTACCAAGACTGAGCATGAGGTTTGCCCTTACATGTGGGGCGTTGCCTTAAATAGTAAGTTCTTGGTGGGCGGCAGGGCAGAGCCTGGTGAGACTCCCGTCTGTTACCCATATTGACGAGGGAGGCGTAGCCGCGTCTCCATACCCACCACCCACGCTTCTGACTCACTCCACGGAAATAAAAACTAGAACAGAGTATAAAACAAGTCCGAACCACTTAACCAAGAAAATGATTAATGTGAAGGAGGCGCAAGATGTTATGCTGGAGACTCAATACCTTGTTACTGTCACAACCGCAAGGAAAATGATTGGGTAGATAGCCAGAACCTTCACAACAAGAGATAATATGCCAATGATGATGCTCTTTAAGGTACTGGTTCTCTCTACATTAACTGGGGAATGTACAATGGCCTGGTCATAGACCGGACCTCGGGGGTGTTGACCCCCTGGAACACCTTCCAGATGGTCTTTTAATGACCTTATAAATTCAGAGAAGCACCTATACTGTACTATCGAGAATGACTGAAGTCCCTTCAAGTGTTCTTTTTGCAACGGAGGCGAGAACGATGATTTGTAGTTTATACCTTGTTAGATTACCTACTATTATCTGTATAGTGGGTGTGTTCAAACTACCCTATATAGTGGGTGTGTTCAAACTACCCTATATAGTGGGTGTGTTCAAACTACCCTATATAGTGGGTGTGTTCAAACTACCCTATATAGTGGGTGTGTTCAAACTACCCTATATAGTGGGTGTGTTCAAACTACCCTATATAGTGGGTGTGTTCAAACTACCCTATATAGTGGGTGTGTTCAAACTACCCTATATAGTGGGTGTGTTCAAACTACCCTATATAGTGGGTGTGTTCAAACTACCCTATATAGTGGGTGTGTTCAAACTACCCTATATAGTGGGTGTGTTCAAACTACCCTATATAGTGGGTGTGTTCAAACTACCCTATATAGTGGGTGTGTTCAAACTACCCTATATAGTGGGTGTGTTCAAACTACCCTATATAGTGGGTGTGTTCAAACTACCCTATATAGTGGGTGTGTTCAAACTACCCTATATAGTGGGTGTGTTCAAACTACCCTATATAGTGGGTGTGTTCAAACTACCCTATATAGTGGGTGTGTTCAAACTACCCTATATAGTGGGTGTGTTCAAACTACCCTATATAGTGGGTGTGTTCAAACTACCCTATATAGTGGGTGTGTTCAAACTACCCTATATAGTGGGTGTGTTCAAACTACCCTATATAGTGGGTGTGTTCAAACTACCCTATATAGTGGGTGTGTTCAAACTACCCTATATAGTGGGTGTGTTCAAACTACCCTATATAGTGGGTGTGCTCAAACTACCCTATATAGTGGGTGTGCTCAAACTACCCTATATAGTGGGTGTGCTCAAACTACCCTATATAGTGGGTGTGCTCAAACTACCCTATATAGTGGGTGTGCTCAAACTACCCTATATAGTGGGTGTGCTCAAACTACCCTATATAGTGGGTGTGCTCAAACTACCCTATATAGTGGGTGTGCTCAAACTACCCTATATAGTGGGTGTGCTCAAACTACCCTATATAGTGGGTGTGCTCAAACTACCCTATATAGTGGGTGTGCTCAAACTACCCTATATAGTGGGTGTGCTCAAACTACCCTATATAGTGGGTGTGCTCAAACTACCCTATATAGTGGGTGTGCTCAAACTACCCTATATAGTGGGTGTGCTCAAACTACCCTATATAGTGGGTGTGCTCAAACTACCCTATATAGTGGGTGTGTTCAAACTACCCTATATAGTGGGTGTGTTCAAACTACCCTATATAGTGGGTGTGTTCAAACTACCCTATATAGTGGGTGTGTTCAAACTACCCTATATAGTGGGTGTGTTCAAACTACCCTATATAGTGGGTGTGCTCAAACTACCCTATATAGTGGGTGTG